>NW_026865317.1:0-359266 GCF_026571515.1 Ruditapes philippinarum
CACAGACACAAATTATCATCACTTTTTTAAATTTTTATATCACAAAAAACCCTTTTCTATAAGATGTGCTTGCAATAAAGTAAAATGCATTTTCCATTGAATTAATAACATAATAAGTGCATTTATTCACTTAAGTCTTAATAATTTATTCATTGTCTTATTCAGGGTCCAAGTAATAATAAACATGACTAGACTCAGAGTCCTTACCATACTTACAACATCACAAGCCAGAATTTTGTTCATAGGACATGCTAGCCCCATCATTTATACACTGTTTCGCCAGTCTACAGAGGGACAGCAGGATGAATGGACAAGGGTAAATCTAAATCTATATGCCCCCTTATAAATAATAGGAATATAACAATTATTATCATCATTTAACAAATAGTAAAAAACCTTCTTCTTTTTTCGGACAATCACTGTTTTCTGTTTCCACATCATCACTTCTTGTGTCATCTGTTGTTATATTTGGTTCCTCTGAAAGATTGGTACCAGCAATGCTTGAAGCGGGAAGCTGGGAACCAGAATCTTGTGACATCACACTTGGTGATGAAGCTGGTTCTAGGCTCTCTGTTGGAGATGGCAGAGGTTCTTCTACTGTGGGTTGCTAAAAAAAAATTGGTTTTTTAATCTTTAGTTTCTATTTCTATTTTTAGCTCTGGCAACCATCATATTCAGACTGGAACCATTTCAGCAACGTTTGTAAAGGAGAGTACAAAGATCATTCCTGTATACATGAAGTTTCATAACTATTACTTAAGAGATTTAGAAAGAGAGATGCTGTTTAAGTAAAATTGTTAACTAAACATGACAGGCAACTGATGTGGGACACAAAGTGATCACAAAAGTTCACTTTGAACATGATGTGCTGCAGTAATCTAAAAATATCTGATAAAAATTAAACCATATAAATTACACTTCAATCTAAGAAAAAAAATATGATTATAACATTAATATTTTATGTTTTCAAGGAAAAGAGAAAAATATAAACAATTAATTTCAATGTTAAACATACATCCAGACTTTCAAGATTTGACCATGTGACTGACTTCTTTTTCTTCATATGTAGACTCATTTTACGTTTTTTAACTTTAACACGGCTGTCTTCACGAAATATTTCACCATACAACTGCCATGTCCAATTTCTACCATCTACAAACAACAAAATGAAAGATTTCAATATAAACTATCACAACTTTATCATGGTTAAATATAGTACATGTAATTCTACTGTCATACTTCTTTAGCTTCAAATTGAGAACATTTACTTTTGTATCATTGTCAGGGGCAGCAAAATCAATTGTCCATATTGCCCAGGTTGTCCAACAACCTGTGTGGACAAGCCAATTTTTCTCGGAAATTCTCTTTATAAATATCATATGGACAATTAAAAAAATTATGCTTCACATAAAATGGGCAAGTACTGTAAGTCAAGTTCAGATTTTTGTCAGCCCTGATTGTGACCAAAGTTTATTTGAACCTCTCTTCTCTTATCATTTTAAGGAATTGTAACAAAGCTAAGGAAATCAGGAAAAAGTGCTTCAAAAATTGTCTTAATTGGGTATTTTAGAAAATAAAATGCTATAAATGGAATGTAGTAAGTGTACATGTCCAACTTTGCTTACCTGGAAGTTTCACTGTCACATCACTATCTGCAAATGTAACATCACTGTCTCTTAAAAGTTCATTTGTTATGTTTTCTATCTTCAATACCATAATAACACTATCTTCTGTCTGAGACCAATCATATTTTGGAGCTAAAAATATAATAAACAACAATGATATCATAATACATATTTGAGCCGCGCCATGACAAAACTGACTTAATGCTTTTGCAACCAGCATGGATCCAGACCAGCCTGCGCATACGTGCAGTCTTATCAGGATCCATGCTGTTCGCTTACAAACCCTATAACATGTAGAGAAACTGATAGCGAACAGCATGGATCCTGACCAGACTGCGCGAATGTGCAGGCTGGTCTGAATCCATGCTGGTCGCAAACGCATTATGTTGGTTTTGTCATGGCGAGGCTCATATTTTTTAACTAGAAATGTGTACATATGACACTGATGTCCCTATTTCATCTGTCGTTCACACTGCTGTATTTACATACCAAAACATTATTTACATATAGTTAGACAAGAATTTACATCAATTATCACTATGATCATGACCTCTGACCTCCAAATCAGACAAGGATTTTGCATTGCAACTAATACCTTGACCTTTGACCTAATATATCAAAATATGTATCAAAATCAATAGTCTGAATAGGGCTCATTTAGTGGCTATAAGTGCAATGTCCTTACTCAGTTAATACAAATCCTTACTTGGTCTCAAGTTATTGATAGAACAAAGATTTTACAGTGTCACTGTGACCTTGACCTTACAATCTCAAAATACAGTGTACCTAACCTGTTACAGTACAAATATGACCCTAAAGACATGTGTTAAAATTTAAAATAAATACTGGGGCTACCCGCTTACATGTATACCTATTACAGGGTGAATACAGTAGATACAGTGTTACAGAGGTAAATCTTTCAGAAAATAATCAAGAAGCCAATGCCATGATTTTTTCCATGACAAATTAATGTCCATCAACATTGAGGTTTGAACAAAAAACAGAACTACAAAGTATGGAATTATATCTTTAACTAGAAATGTGTCAATAGGACACGGGTGCCCCAACACTACACTGTTTTGTCAATCTAATGACTCTAAGTCAAATATTATTTGGACTACATGTGCCTCAAGTTGAAAACTTAGAATCTTAAAGGGCAAGAATGTAATGGGCAAGGACTTTTTAAATACTGAATAAATTCACAAGCAAACCCTAAGGTGCATAAGTACACATGCTGACCAACATTCTTGTAAACTTTCAGGCCTACAGGTAAAATACTTTTTGAGCTATGCTTGAACAAATTGAAAATTTAAAATTTTTACTAAGTCAAGGGCAATAACTCTGACAAAACAGAATAAATCAACAAGCGAAACCCCAGGTGCACAACTTCACATGCTGAGCATCATTCCTGTAAAGTTTCATGACTCTAGGTCAAATACATTTTGAGCTACATGCGACACAAGTTGAAAATTGCAAATTTTTACTAAGTCAAGAGCAATAACTCTAAAAATACATGTTCTAAATACTGTAAAATAACATGTCTCACCCTAGTTTCCCAGCCCCTGTTTTTTAACATTTGTAAATATTCTTTTATCCACTTTTAAACAACTCTTTTTAACTTCCTTGCACTTTTTGATGCGCAGACAAGTCTACGTTGCCGCGAGGGATTTGACATTAACAGAAGAATTAGATAGATAGGTAATGGTAGAGACCTAAAGGGAGACTTTTTTTTTGCTTTCAGTTGGGTTTCATGTTGCACCAACACAGTATAGGTCATATGGTGGCTTTCAGTTTTACTGGTGGAGGAATACCTGTGGAGGAATACCTCAGGTATTAACCCTTTGTGCATTATTTCAGGTACAAACGGGCACCTGAGTGGAACCACCAACACTCCGTAAGCTAGCTAGATAGCTTTCTCACATGAAAGGATTCGAAGATGCTGGTGCAAACTGAACCCACAGTGGTGAGAGGCAAGTTTTTTGAAATCAATAACAACTTTAACCACTCAGCCAAAAATGGAGAGGTGATTTAGCGGTTAAGGTGTCTGTCTCTCACCCAGGGATCATGGGTTCGAGCCCTAATCAGGTCATGACCATGTTTCTTCATATAACACCAGTACTAGTTGGTTCCAGGAAGTGGCCTAGAAAGTGATTAATATAAGTTGCAAGGACTTATTTCGCAATCGAGCTTAAATAAAATATGTTTAAACCAACCACTCAGCCATGAACACCCCTCTAGACTGTTTAATTTAGTCTCAATATTTCGACCGCAAGACTTTACAAACTGATATTATACAGACATCGGAAGGGCGACCATTGTCTATATAATAAAAAGCCCTTAAGCGCACAATTTGTTGGGCTAGTTCTAATGTATACAGAAGTATTACTGTATATTTCATTTAGTATCACACAAGCACATCCTCTGAAAATGTAAGTCTAAGCATTTAAATAAAATTGAAATATATATTTTCCTGGTCAAAAAAGAGGTTGCAGATCTTCAGTTATCTTATAAGTTATATAGTACTCCCCGCGGGTACTGCGTCCTTGCCCATTCCGGTGCAATCAGAAAATGTGTTTCTTTACACACTGAACATGGCCAATCAAATGTTTCCACCATTAATGTGAAAGTGGAAGTACTGCTTTTTTGAATTTGGATAAAAATTGTTAGAAATATTTTCATTTTAAATAAAATTCTGTCATTGATAGGAAAATCCAAAACTACCCGAGTGTGTTGAAATTTCTTTTTTATTTTAACCCACAGTTACCAGTTAAACTGATAATTTCATGTTCTGACAAGTGAAGGTTGTCTGCTGAAACTGCAGTGACGTCATATTTTATTGAAAAGATTCTACTGAAGCCAAAAAGGGCCATCAATTTACATACCACGGTACCATAGTGCTCTCCGTTTAAGCTGCCATTCAAAACATGGCTGTTTCTAATATAAATCATTGAGTTATTCTATGAATGACAGGTGTATGTTAAACGCAAGATGCGACAGTTAAACACAATTTATTAAAATAGTAAATACAACTTCTTTTTATGTGTACAATTTGCTGGAAATAATAAGAACAGTGGTACCATAGGGGACCATCCTAATTCCTATGGATCTGCTGTTATTATTTCTGAATTACATTAACATTACAAGTAGTGACATTTTAGCAGAATTAAAGAAACCTTGTTGATTCTCCCTACTGTTGTTCAATTCTTTCTTTCTTTTAGATTGTTGAGCTGGATCGTCCTTTTTAAAATCCATGTCGACAGGATTTTCTGTGATGGATCCTGGCAGTGAAGGCATTTTTTCGTCACTTGGCAACAGGTCTTGTGCTGAAGGCACACTTTCTGTGTGCCTCCTCTTACGAACTCTTTGCTCTATCTTTAAAACTTACAATTGTTTTAGTTTTTTGTTTCAAACTTTGAGATTGAGATCTATTTTCTTGATTTTTTTTTCTCATTGATTCATCAAGAATCAAGGTTGACAGTGTCAATATGAACCAATCAAAACTCTCGTTACAAAATATACACCAATCAATATCGATTTTACATTTAGCCTCATTTCCATTTCAACATGGATGCCAGTGCAGGTGCGGTGAATTATTATCTTGTTATTTTTATGTTACTGTAATCCCCTGTTTCGTAATAGCTCCAAATTATCACTGTATATTGTTAAATAATATGTTAACTCATTGTTTAACACAGTATGATCAAAGCAATCAAGATAGAAACACTAGTCACACCCTTAAATGATTTCGTCATATATTTTCGCGATCATGTGTAAACAGAAAGTACGTTAAAAAAGAAAGAGTACTAAAACTCCCAAGGTTTTCAATATAGTAAGGAGTACCTATCATATTGACGATAGCTGCAGAATATTATAAACCGTTTTTTGTTGTAAATATGTACCTTACAATGTCGAACAGACGTTTTAGTGAATTGAATCCGGGTCAGCTCGGCCCTAAAACATACTCGGCCCCCGAGTCAGCTCGGCCCTATTCAAACTCGGCACTGGTCAACTCGGCCCACTTTTTAAAAATGGGTAAAGGTTATCAAAGGACTCCTATTGTCACGGGCTATTATTATCAATCAATGTGTATGTTAAAGATACCGATTAATTAGGTGATAATTATGATTGACTCATTCATTTGATTAGAAGCTTATGCTATTAAGTAAACACGTTTTTGTTTCATATTTTTTTGAAAATTACTTTACAAACGAAATGCATCTAAGGAAACATACTTTTATTATATCTTTATTCACAGGCACAAGTATCGGACCTGGGAATAAAAAATATGAAGTATTTTTATCAATCTGTTCATATTTTTTCTTCCCAGGTTCGATAATTATGCCTGTGTCTATATTAATTTTATCGAATCTGCAAGACAAATAAATAACTTTTTTTTCTAAATATACTTTATTTCTTATTATTCATTTACCTTAACAACATGCAAAGCAAAGTAATACGTTTAGGCCTATATATTTTTGTAAAGTGGGCCGAGTTGACCCGTGGCGAGTTGACCCGTGCCGAGTTGGTATAGGGCCAAGTTGACTCTTTTCCAGTGAATTACAGCTTGTAAATATGATGCTTTTATATATTTACCTTGCGTGCATGATTAAATCAAACTGCTCAGAAAGCACTGACATCGTTGACCAACTAATAAGCTTAGTAACTAATTTCGATGTTTGAGGTCTGTCCACAGGGGAACAAGGACACTTCACACACCCCCCCCCCCCCCCCCCCCCCCGGACAGACTTCACGATAAACAACGCACATGACCATCATATTTTCACATGGTATGACAACTTTTAAGCTAAAACTGGTCTGACTGACAGGTTTTTCAGGGGAAAGGGAGACTAATACTGACAAATTTTCCTCGGTTGTTGCTAGCGAGTTTACTTTTCCTTAAACATTGTGTTATGTTAAAATTATTTTCATTGGCTTATATCTTGAAATAAACCAATGGCTGATAACCATACAATAGATGTTTACAGCACAGTCAACGTGGCTTGCTTGAAGTATAACGAAGGCGCACTACAGTGGTAAAAAGAAAATAAACGCTATCAGAAAGAAGCAAAAAGGAAAAAACAAGTGTAAAATACTAAAAACCAGGCCAGATAGAAAATTAAACTACAAATGAAAGAAATATGAGAATGGCTTATTTTATGACAATGTATAAAACGAGATGCACTGTTCCTCCTGGGCAGTGGCAGTAAAAGTGTTGAAAAGCACGAAATATTTAGAAATAATACTATTACTGGATGTTCATATTTTTGCATAACAACTGTCAAAGGTCATGAAATATCTAGTATTCACAAAAAAGGATACAAATCTGTGCAAGACAGGGTTCAAGGGTTTGTCAGACCGAATGTTTTACACTTTTTTCAAACTTTCAGGAAGTCTGCCCCTACAATGATTGAAATCATGAATTTAATATTTGTTTTACCCAACCTATGATAAAAAACTACACAAACACTAAATTGAAGTGGCTCATGAGCAAATGTAAAGAAGACCAATTTACTTTATATGAATGCAAGTTTCAACTGCAGCCAAATCATGTTAAGTGGTTAAGGTTGGTTACTTCAAACCACTTGCCCCTCACTGTTGTGAGTTTGAATCCTGCCAGAGACTAGATTCTTTTATTTGATGAAGCTATCTTACTAGCATGCAGAATATTTGTGGTTCTACTCAGGTGCCTGTTTGTGCCTGAAATAATGCAGATCCAAGGGGCACCTGAGGTCTTCTACAGTTAAATTCATTAGTCACCATATGACCTTTACATAATTTTGGTGCGACTTAATACCCAACTAAAAAACCCACAAAACTATCCCATTCTAGAATTTTATGTAAAATTATCTTCTGTCTGATTCTTATTCAGTTCCATATAGTTCAAAATAATTTTAAATGGTCTAAAATTAACTTTGATTAATGTGTAGTTTTTGTTTCCCTCTACTGCAGACATTGAACTTGAATCTGAAAACTCCCACTCATCTAGTCCAAGACCAGCAAGAAAGAATATCACACTCAAGTTAAAGACAGAGAAATCGGCGTCATCATCAGGCCGAGGTCGACCAAGAAAGTCATCAAAAGCAGTGAAGAAAGAAGATAGTGATCATCAGTCAGCTGCAGGTACTCTGGAAAAAAAGTGATTAAACAAAAATGTTTATTCATTAGCACAACTATTTAAGTTAGTACTCATCCATACTGTCATTCTTTGGTTAAGTTTTTGCTTGCAAGTTGGTATCACCAAAACTACTGAAGTGGATGGGTTAAAAGTTCACACACTTATTAAAGAGCATAATAGGAGGTCACTGTCAAAGGTCAATCAGAATTATGGCCCTTTTGAACTTAGAAAATTTTACATTATCCAGGCTCTTATTTGACTATCAAGTACTGAGAATAGTGAAGCACGATGTCCTACCGACAGCTCTTGTTTTAGCAATTAAAGTTCAATGTTTCTTCTTTTTTGCATTTTTAGCTCACCTGAGCATGCTCAGGGTGAGCTTTTAGGATCGATGATTGTCCGTCGGCCGTCATCCGTTCACATTTAGTTGTTAACACTCCAGCGGTCGCATTTTTGCCTCAATCATCATCAAACTTGGTCAGGATGCTTATCTAGTTGATAGCTCGGATGAGTTCTCGGATGAAAAACTAGGTCACAAGAGCTAAAAATAGAAAAACCTTGTTAACACTCTAGAGGTCACATTTTTGCCTCAATCATCATCAAACTTGGTCAGGATGCTTGTCTAGATGATAGCTTGGATGAGTTCGAACATGGGTCATCTCGGATGAAAAATAGGTCACCAGAGCTAAAAATAGAAAAACCTTGTTAACACTAGCAGTCACATTTTTGCCTTAATCATCATCAAACTTAGTCAGGATGCTTGTCTAGGTGATAGCTCGGATGAGTTCGAACATGGGTCATCTCGGATGAAAAACTAGGTCACAGGAGCTAAAAATAGAAAAACTTTGTTAACACTCTAGCGGTCACATTTTTGCCTCAATCATCATCAAACTTGGCCAGGATGCTTGTCTAGGTAATAGCTTGGATGAGATCGAACATGGGTCATCCTGGATGAAAAACTAGGTCACCGGAGCTAAAAATAGAAAAACCTTATTAACACTCTAGTGGTCACATTTTTGCCTCAAACATCATCAAACTTGGTCAGGATGCTTGTCTAGGTGATAGCTCGGATGAGTTCAAACATGGGTCATCTCGGATGAAAAACTAGGTCACCAGAGCTAAAAAAAGAAAAACCTTGTTAACCCTCTAGCGGTCACATTTTTTCCTTAAATCATCATCAAACTTGGTCAGGATGCTTGTCTAGGTGATAGCTTGGACGAGTTCGAACATGGGTCATCCTGGATGAAAAACTAGGTCACCAAAGCTAAAAATAGAAAAACCTTGTCAACACTCAAGCGGTCACATTTTTACCCCAAGTATCATCAAACTTTGTCAGGATGCTTGTCTAGATGATAGCTCGGATGTTTTCGAACATGGGTCATCTCGGATGAAAACTAGGTCACCGAAGCTCAAAATAGAAAAACCTTGTTAACACTCTAGCGGTCACAATTTTGACTCAATTGTCATCAAACTTGGTCAGAAAACTTGTCTAGGTAATTGCTGAGATGAGTTCGAACATGGGTCATCTCGGATGAAAAACTAGGTCATAGGAGCTAAAAATAGAAAAATCTTGTTAACACTCTAGTGGCTACTGTTTTGATCCAATTATCCTGTAAATTGGTCTGAAAGTTTGTTTTGATGATTTTTAAGTCAAGTTTGAATATGGGTCATCTCGGATGAAAAACTAGGTCACACCGCCCAAATATGGAAAAACCTTGTTAACACTCTAGCGGTCACATTTTTGACTCAATTATCATCAAACTTGGTCAGGATGCTTGTCTAGGTAATTGCTCGGATGAGTTCGAAATCGCATGTGAAACTAGGTCACCGGAGCTAAAAATAGAAAAACCTTGTCAACACTCTAGTTGCTACTGTTTTGAGCCAAGTATCCTGGAAATTGGTCTGAAAGTTTGTTTTGATGATTTCTAGGTCAAGTTTGAATATGGGTCACCTGGGTAAAAAACTAGGTCACACTGCTCAAATATGGATAATCCTTGTTAACACTGTAAGTGGTCACATTTTTGACTCACCTGTCATGAAACTTGGTCAGAATGCTTGTCTAGGTAATTGTTCGGATGAGTTTGATGGGTCAGGTGAGCGATCTAGGGCCATCATGGCCTCTTGTTTTTCTTTTGTTATTATTCGGTAACATATGGTCTTTAATTTACCTAATGCTAAGCCTGTAAGTTTAAATGACATAAGACTGAAACTTAGAAAAAGAAAATAATGACAATCAATTTTTAGAATTTTTGGTAAAATGTCAAATTTGTATTATACTTTTATAGTTTACAAAACATGTATAAAATAGAGTTCTCTGTGTCTCTAGTATGACCGATTTCATGTTTGAATTTTTTCAGAGGATGAGGTGTTAGATACACCAATATTTAAGACCATGGAACCCGGTGAACCTCTTCACCACAATAAGAAGTTAAGATGGGACCACAAGGTAATGCAGAAACTCAGATTAATATAAGAAAATATCAACACTATTTATATTTATTTGGCATTAATCCTATTAAATCACAGAATTTTACACAGAATATTGAATTGAACACTGAAGCTTAAATGATGATAGTGTACACAGAAAATGTTCATCATTTACATGTGTCTTTTTTTTATGCCCCAACTACTTAGGGTGTTATACTTTGCCCTTGTGTGTTGGTCCATTACACTGTCCATAGTGTGGGACACACTCCATTTTGAATTTTTATAATTTCTAGACTTATAATTGATTAGTCAAGCTTATCGATTTTTTTAAAATGTGTATCGATTATTGATAAAAATATTGACAACACATCAATATTGTTACTATTGATGACAGCTCTATATGCATATCATTTCACCTGAAGAAAGATTGAAACTTACAGAGAGTCAAATGTAGAATGAGTAGGCCAATGAATACAAAAGTAAAAAATAATAAAACAATAATGAAAGCTATTTTTTAAAATGGCTTCACCAAGTGAAAGCTATTTATGGTTTATGAGTTACGACAACAGTATACTCAGCGATTTTTTTCTCTGAATTGTGAATGGGTCTGGTACCATAAAAAAATTGTGAAAGAAAAGCAACGTTTCTTAAGAAATTGTGAACTTTTACTTAAGATTGTGAATATCTTTTTAAGCAGTAAGAAGATATAATTTCTTTAATGTAGTATTTACTGTTACGAGACATTTTAAATGATATTTACAGAAATTACCAGACGCTTGTTTCGGTATTGTTTGTCCCTAGAAGTTTCGTTTTTAAACAGTACGAAAATTTAAAGGGTGATTGCACCGGAAAGCATGGTCGGCTAAACGCATTTTAAGATAAACAAAGCACAACAGGCAATATTTTAGCATCATTATGCGAAGAGAGGAAATAATACGTTATGAAAGGCTTAATTAATGGGAATTGTGAAATTTCACCAGAATTGTGAACGGGTCCATCGGACCCAGTTTGAAAATTGTGAAGGTCCGTTTGTGATTGTGAATGGGTCCGTTATTTGGTACCACTTATATAGGGAAAAAAATCCCTGATACATGACATGTGTTAAAGAAATATGCAATGAGTAGATCATTCTATAACATTAAAATCAAGTAATGTCATGTGATTAAAATCACACACAATAAATCTGTAATGCTTGCTTATATTAATAGGTGAACTTGCTTGGAGAGAAGGTGGTTGACCCTCTGATCCATTGCTGTGAAATCTGCTCTCTACCAATCCTTATCTATGGTAGAATGGTGAGTCTGTGCATTATTTTCCTATTGAAAACATGTATCTTAAATATTAGACATTTGTACTAGATATGTTTATAAATTTATTCTAAAATATTCTGATTATTGATTTGGGGGAAAATTCTTGTTATCAGGTGGCTTCATTGGCAAATGTTTCCATCAAATACTTTAACTATGTTACAACAATGAACCCTTAGAGTTATTAATAGGCATATTGTTTCCAAGATATGCTTGAATTTTTATGCCCCCACAATGTGGGAGCATATAGCGTTGCACTTGTCCGTCCGTCCGCACTCACAGGAGAGTAATTATGTGGCTAGAGGGACAATAGGTAACTGTTCTTTCTCTTTGATGTCATTCATTCCGTAATGCTTTTATGTGGCTATTTTCTTTTGTGTGGCTAAAAAGAACAAGAGAGAACAATAGAGTAGCCACATAATTACTGTCCTGTGAGAACTTCCGTCAGTCCGTCCGTCCCGAAATCTTGTGAACGCAACTCTTAAACCGGATAACAGATTTTGCTTAAACTTACAGGGATGAACAACCATAATGTGTAGATGGTAGTAAAGGAAGGAATTTTCGCTGCGACCAAATTTAACAGAATTATGGCCTTTTGTTGATTTTTTCACTAGATACTATGTAGAAATTTTGTGAACGCAACTCCTCTTAAACCGGATAGCAGATTTTGCTTAAAACGGCTTCCACGGCCCCTTGTTTACATGTTGTGCGAAATAATTATGCGCTTCTGTGTTAATTACATACATTTTACTATTGGAGGCTTCTCTTTCTAATGAAATTTCCATTTATTTATGACAGTACATAAATATTGTTTGAATACTTACTTTAAAATTCCACTGCCTATTGGAAAGCATGTTATACATGATAGTACTGAACAGTATGCATACTGTATACATTGTAAATTTATGTTTACCATTACAGATACAGTGTAAGCATGTGTTCTGTTTTACATGTGCCAAGAAGACAGAGAAAACCTGTACAAGGTAATTGTTGTTCTCAAATGTTGATATTTTTCACTCATTTGCTGCCATTTCTTTCAAGAGGACTTAGTAGCACTGTATCATTTTGTTAAAGGAACTCAACTGAGGTATTTTCACATGAAGGAATTTGAAATATATTTTTCAAGAATTCTGTGTCATTTGCTGAAGGTCTGGACTAATACAATGTAACTTGTGTGAAAAATTTCATTATTTGCTCTCGCACTTTTTAGCTCGACTATACGAAGTATATGGAGAGCTGTCCTACTCGCCCGGGCGTCCGCGTCCAGATTTTAGATTAAAGTTTTGGTGCAGTAAAATATTTTTCACTGTAACTTTGTCATTTCTTAACGTATCAACTTCAAACTTCAAATATATGTTCCTTATCATCAACCACATCTTATGTGATAAGGTTCATAACTCTAGCACCAATATTTTCAGATTTATCTCCCTTTGAACTTAGAATTTTCCTTAAAAAATACAATTTTTTACTGTTACTTCTTTATTTCTTAAGGGATCAACCTCATACTTCAAATATATGTACCTTATCATCATCCCCATCTTATGTGACAAGGTTCATAACTCTAGCACCAATATTTTCAGATTTATCTCCCCTTGAACTTAAAATTTTCCTCAAAAAATACTATTTCTTACTGTTACTTCTTTATTTCTTAAGGGATCAACCTCATACTTCAAATATATGTACCTTATCTTCATCCCCATCTTATGTGTCAAGGTTCATAACTCTAGCACCAAAATCTTCAGATTTATCTCCCCTTGAACTTAGAATTTTCCATCAAAAGTATTATTTTTTACTGTTACTTCTTTATTTCTTAAGGGATCAACTTCATACTTCAAATATATGTACATTATCATCATCCACATTTTATGTGAAAAGGTTCATAACTCTAGCACCAATATTGCAAGAATTATCTCCCCATAAACTTAGATTTTTTTTACTAGAAAATGTTATTTTTTACTATAACTTTTTTATTTTTTAAAGGTATCTACCTCAAACTTCAAATACTTATTCCTTATCATCAATTACATTTTATGTGACAATGTTCATAACTCTTGAAGCAATATTTACAGATTGATCTCTCTTTGAACTTAGGATTTTCTTTAAGAAATATAATAACTTCTTTACTTTTTAAGGTACAATGTATCTATTCAAACTTCAAATATATATTTCTTATCATTACACAAATGTTGTGTGACAAGGTCCATAACTCTAACATGACTATTTCTAGAATTATTCCCCTTGATCTTGGAATTTATGTTAACAAATGTTATTTTTTTACTATAGCTTCATACATAATTATACATAATTGATTTTTCTTTCATAGTTTTGTCCTCCTTACTGCGTCCAGTATTTTATTAGTCGAGCTTCGCTGTCTCCTGTGACAGCTCTTGTTAAAGAATAATTTCTATTGTGTAAAATAAGCTGAATTTGATACCAAGTATACACTTTCATTATTTTTTCATACTTTTTCATTTCAAGTGACAATTTGAAATGATATATTCATAAAATCTAATGAACTTACACCTCATTTAAGCTCCTCTAAGATGTTTTGTTAAATGTTTTGAAGTTCTATGAATGCTAGGGGTTATATTAACATCATATGTTAGTATGAATGTAGGCCCCTTTTTATACGCCCGTTTGAAAAACGGGACGTATTATGGGAACGCCCCTGGCGGGCGGTCGGGCGGGCGGGCGGGCGGCGTCCAATTTTGTCCGGAGCATATCTCCTACATGTATGGAGGGATTTTAATGAAACTTCATATAAATGTTCACCACTATGAGGAGCAGTGTCGCACACATGAACCAGGTCTCTAGGTCAAAGGTCAAGGTCACACTTAGAGCTCATTGAAAAATGCTTGTCCGGAGCAAAACTTCCACATGTATAGAGGGATTTCAATATTACTTGGCACAAATGTTCACCATTGTGAGGCGGAGTGTCGCGTGCAAGATTCAGGTCCTTGCGGCCAAGGTCAAGGTCACACATAGAGGTCAAAGTTCAGATAAAAATATGAAGATGTGTATATGGACCATTTAATCATCATTAATTGAGGGATTGTAACACAAATGGTCATTATCAAGACTATGGCTGTGATACATATAATTTAGGTCAATATATACAAGGTCAAGGTCACTAAAGATGATGAAATATCCAGATTTTGTAAATAGAATTTAATCAAAGGGAGACAACAAAGTTATTACTTTGTTCATAAATGACTTACACAATTACTCCCCTTGATCTAAAAATAGAATTTAATCAAAGGGCATGAAATAATCCTCTTTCTTGGACTTGAGTATGTTGTAAAGAATGTAACATTTATTTACACATGTTTCATTCATTGGTCAAGATTCTTAACTGTGATAACTATGGTGTTCTGTAGACTTGGTATTTGTTCATAAAGATCATACAGTAATTACCTTATCAAATGTAAATACTTTCTCATAGAAATTTAATTATATTTTAATTTTCAAGTAAATATCAGTTCAGCTCATTCAAAGATTAAGAATTGTAATGAAATGTATTTCCCTAGAATAAAATCTTAAATCAGAATTTTTTAGTTATTAAATTACATGTACTTTTTATACGCCCGTTTAAAAAAAGATAAAAATATGAAGATGTGTATAGGGACGATTTAATCATCATTTATTGAGGGATTGTAACACAAATGGTCATTATAATGACTACGGCTGTGACACATGTACTTTAGGTCAATATATGCAAGATCAAGGTCACTAAAGATGGTGAAATATCCAGATTTTGTCTGGAGCATATCTCATACATGTATGGAAGAATTTTTATAATACTTTATGGAAATGTTCACCACCATGATATGTATTGCTCCATGCATGATCCAGGTCTCCAGGTCAAAGGTCAAGGTCACACTTAGAGCTCATTGAAAAACGCTTGTCCGGAGCAAAACTTCTACATTCATAGGGGGTTTTCAATATAACTTGGCACAAATGTTCACCATTGTGAGGCTGAGTGTCGCATGCAAATTCAGATCCCTGCGACCAAAGTCAAGGTTACACTTAGAGGTCAAAGTTCAGATAAAAATTTGAAGATGGTTATAGGGACCATTGAGTCATCATTTATTGATGGATTGTAGCACAAATGGTAACTATCATGACTACAGGTGTTACACATTTAATTTAGGTTAAAATTTGCAAGGTCAAGGTCACTGGAGATGATTAAATATCCAGATGTTGTCCGGAGCATATTTTCTACATGCATGGAGGAATTTTAATGTTACTTTTATAGAATTGTTCACCACCATGAGACGTAGTGCCCTGCACATAAACCAAGTCTCTAGGTCAAAGGTGAAGGTCACAGTTAGAGCTCATAGAAAAACACTTGTCTAGAGCAAAACTTCTACATGCATAGAGGGATTTCAATATAATTTGGCACAAATGTTCATCATTGTGAGGCTGAGTGCCGTGCATAAAATTCAGGTCCCTGCAACCAAGGTCAAGGTCACACATTCTGTGCATATCTTCCCTATTGATTTGTTTTAAGGTTCATTTAACAACACAGTGCCAAGAATAAAAACTTGCTTGCTAGATAACACTTATCCATAATGCCCCCATCTCCATCTAAAGCTTTTTCGTAAACGGGCGTATTTTGTGACTATGGCACCCTTGTTACTCATTTGAACCGTAACAAAATAAAATTGAAATAAAATGAAAATCAATTGAAAATAAATTAAATTCATTGCATTTTACAAATTCACTTGTGTGGAGAGAGACAAACAATACATGCTGAATAGATTTTTTTCTTTGATGTTTCAAATTTAAGGCAGGGCATGTACCATACATTCAACACTTAAAAATGTTAACCAATCAGTCTTGAAGTTAAATATTTTCTGTCAGTCCCCACTTCTTAATAACAGTGTAGTTGATTACTCAATGTCTCAATTAACTTAAAGAAAAATTATGGTTAAAGTGACATTATGCCCATCAAAATAGTAGGCATAAAGTTCAAAGTCAAAATAACTTACGATTTTGTCATAATTGTTTTCAGTTTTACAGATGTGTAGTCAGTAGTACATAATTAATAACCATGTGACTCAGAGAAAAATCCCTATATCATTCCTAATGTATCATTAACGATCATTTTATCAAATGAGTGAGGCAGTCTTTTTATGTTCAAGGCAGTCGTTATATTTTATCCTAAAGCTTTTCATTATCAATTATTGGTCAATAGACATTGTCTTTTAATCTTTGTTAAATATATAGCCAGTTCTGCTCAATTTGACAGCCAAAAAGAAAATGTGCATAATGACTCTTTGAAATACTTCTGAAAATCATGTAATGAAATATGCTGATACAATTAGCATATAATTATTATTAGATGCTACAGCAGTAGTCTGGTAAAGTTTTACTTGTAAGTAAAACATATATATGATTTTTATGTCGATTTATGTTTGATTTGCTTTTATCTCTTTGTAACTGTTGAAATTTAACATCCCTTGTAAATTTGTAACCAAAAATTGATAAGGGCTTTGCATTCTACCTGCACATTGTGTTTTACTTGGTAATATTTCTGCATAGTATTAATAAAGATAACAATTTATTGCAGGTGTGGGGATCCTGTACAAAGGATAGAGCAGTCTGCACTTGGTACAGTATTTCTTTGTACATATGGAGGCTCGAAACATGGTTCTAATGGCTGTAGAAGAACGTATCTGTCACAGCGTGATCTCAATGCACATATTGGTCATAGACATTTGAAACACGAGATCAAAGATGCCAACTTATCTCTTGCTGCCCAGAAAGCTGGTGCAGTACTAACAGCACCAAAGGTGTCAGTTAACCCATCGCCCTCGCAGCCTGCTCAGCAGCAGGCATTCTTAGAGCAGTTTACGTCAGCAATACGTCAGGTAGCTGCTGCAACAGCTGTTGCTGGACGAGCGACACAGGAAGGCTTATACTTACAAGGGCAGGTTGGAGGTGTTCAGCACAGTTTGCCTATTTCTACATCACACCAACCACAATTAGCTTCTGGACTTCCTTCCCAGCAAATGTATTCACATGCTGGGTCAATAATGCAGAGTTTACCATCTTCACAACCAATGCTGTCTCAAGCGACCATTTCATCGACAGCTGATAATTATACGTCAGCTATACCAGTAGTCGGCTCCAGAATTAAGACACTTATAAGTGTACCTATACAAGATGATGACTATACTAAAAAACAACAGACTTATCAGACTCATCCGGTAGCTGGAGCAACAATGCCAAACATGAACTACCCACCACCATCATTGGGGCAGTACCCTGTGGGAAGCATTGCTCCAAATATACACCAGCCACCCCCTGGTGTACCACCTCCTATGTTTTCAAGTCAAACAATCCCTAGTTCATCATTTACAAGCCGCCACCCGGGCCTGTTTTCCACAGATGATTCAATCAGGGCCACCAAGAGGCCCACCTACAATGGGTGCATTACCTGGCGCACCTCGTTTCTTTGACAATCAAGGTCCACCACGAGGCCCTTGGGAGAGGTGCACCTCCAAGAGGACCTGGAGGTCCCACCTCATCCTTCAAGAGGGCCTCCTAGGGCAGATTATAATTACTATTAAACTGGTATATTTAAATGTAAATAGCAAAGTTAAAAGTTTAGAAATTAATTTGTGAAAGACACTCTTAACAGAATTATGTGAGCATTGTATATTTTTTTTGCACAAAATTGAATTTTTCATTGTATAAGAAAATTCCTTCATTGACTTTGAATTATCAGAATTTTTTGTTTTGATTTTATTCATTGTTTCTCTTTATTTTACGAAATAAATTTATCAGGAATGTACAAAAACTAATTGATATTTTTTTGTAAAAAAGGTTTTTCAATGTATGTTTGTCTTGGATCATGGATTAATTATTTCTGAATCACGTTGTATCTTTTTGTTGTTTAAATCACTTCAGTAAATTATACCAAAAAATGTTAATGTTATGTAAGTCATCAATAAGCATTCAATTATTGTTCTTGTGTTCACAAAATAAAGAAACAAAGATTTTTATTCCTTTTTATTTAGTTTTAATAACACACTGATGTTTGTGTCCCATCAAAAATTCTGTCACTGATGAAGGGATTTATAATTACGTTAAAATGTGCGAGGAATAATAAACCTCTTGCAGAGCAATAGAATTTCCCTACCTCAAAGGTCAAGGTCACACTTGTAGATCAAGTCATGATATGAAGTTTAAGAAATGAATACTGATGTCTTGTCTAATCAACATGTCTGTCATGATGGATGGATTAAAGAATTGTTATGCATAAATATGACAACATGTGGAGCACACGAGAATTGTGTCCCTACCTCAAAGGGCAAGGTTACACTTGTATTCCAAAGCAGGGCTTCCGTAAATGGAAGTCTGGGAGTCATTTACTCCTTAAATTTGGCTTGTGACTTCCAAAATGTCATTCTTATTCTTCTTTTCTATATAGTGTGACTTCCAAATTTAGAGATTTTGTTGTCTCTAACTTCCAAATTTTGGAACGTAGTGGAAGCCCTGTTCCAAAGTCATATGAAATTTTTTCATTCAAGAGAATTGATGGTTCTGTCCAGTCAACAATTCTGCCATTCCTGGATGGATTTTAAAATAATTTGGCATAGATGTGTAAGACATGATAATAATATGTCCCGAATATTGGTCAAGTATCAGTTCAAAGGTCAAGGTTAAATGTGAGTCATACTTAAGATTGTGAGTAGGTTGTCTTCTTTTGTGCATAGCTTTTGTCATTCATTGGTGGACTTTGAAATAATTATGCATAGATATGCTGCTTATTAAGATGATATGTAATGAACGGAATTTAGCTCAGAAGTCATGATATGACAGTGCATTGATAGTCATGTCCATCCATTTTTGTCGTCATTTAGTGACAGATTTTGTTTATAACTTTGTTTAAAGAGATAAGGTTCGTTAAAAACTATTTGTGATGAGATTGTAGCTTAAAGATTAAGGTCATACTAAGTCTTTTTTCATAAAAATACATCAATGGTTAAATCCAGTCAACAATTCTGTCATCCTGAATGGATTTTGAAATAACTATGCATACTTCTGTGGCACATAAGGAAAACTTGTTGCATTCAAAGGCTAGGTCGACAGTTTATAAAATGATGGTTGTACAAAGTGAAAGTCAAAATACTTCATTGGTGGTTGTGTCATATTTTTGTCATTCATTCATGAATGCGATTAGAAATAATTGGGCTTACTGAAAATTAGAAAATACTTGTTTATGTTTCTATATTATTGAAATACTGTTTTTAAAGTAACAAAGCCTTTGATGCAAGTCAAGGTCATGGTTCCCCTACTGGGTCCAGCTTGTGGGGCATTTGTTTCCAACGACAGTTCTTGTTTGTTAGTTTATACACATTCAATGAGAGAAAGCAAAGTTATTTGGGCACATGGTCATTATATTCGACACCACATTTAGGTTGGAGGAGAGTTGATATATAATAAATTTGTACTTGTGTAATGAATACATACAGAAAAAGCCCTGCAAGATTCAAATGTATTCCCATTTCTTTTGTGCGTGCAATAACTATAACGGGTATTTTTATTGAAAACCTCGGATAGCAAGCCACAATAATAACATTCCATTATTTATTTGAGAGCATGAAATTAGATAGGGTATCTATACAAAACTGGCAAAGTACTTATATGAAGATAATGGCATTGGCTTAAAGGTTCAAGACAACCTCGATGATTCCTTTTTTCTGCTATTCAGTATTGTTAACCTAGTCCTGTAAATATGATGTTATTTTGAGAAAAATGGACCTTTCAGTGTTTTACAATTTTATGCAAATTGGCTGCACTTAAGTAGTACAATCACTGGTTTACACAAAAAATACAGTGTTGAGTTTGTGAGCAAGTGATCCAGCAAAGAACAGAAAAGGTAAGGCTAAAATTTTCCACTGCAAAATACAGGAAAGATCCCATAAAAAATTTTTAGGCAAAGAAGAGTATAATTTTTTATAAATAATTGTATGCCAAAAAAACATTTGTATTGAGTTAATTTATGTATCATACCGAGTTAAAGTGTCAAAACTTTGCATCCCCAATTTAACGGTCAATTAAGCAATAGTGACTATTGCAATTACTTACTATAAAAAGGAAAAGGGTGCACAAGAAAAAAAAAACAACACTTAATATATTGATCATTTACAAATATTTTATTTAGGAAACATACTGTAAAAATATTGAAATCTAATGATATGTAAAATATAATATACTAAAAGGCTTTTAATGCATAGATATAACAAAATGACACTATAACAATTGCTTATTTTTCAAATAAACTGAAAAAATATATGTTTGTAAATAAAATAAGTTTTTGTAGGCATTTTACAAATTTATGTAAGTTACACTGTTACTTGAGAGAGTAAACCTGCTTAACCTTCAGTATTTAAACAATGTGTACATGTATAAAATTATGCAGATTGTGTTTCAATTAAGAATAAAGCAGTATAAATTTCGAAAATGTATAAAGACAATCTTTAATTCGAAAAGCATTAACCTTACATCATAAAAATACCTACATTGACATTATGATAGAGGGTAAATTTCTAACCTTAAGACATCTAAGGGAGACCACTTATTTGTAGTTACTTTTCTTTTTACATTCAGTTTTGTCCCTTGTCATGGAAGAATGTTTTCACCATTATGCCGATCTTTTTTTTGAAATGATTAACAACGCATATAACTTGACTATGTAATACACATACATTGTATATTCTAGTGTAATATTTTACCATGAGAAAAAATAAACAAGCAAGTTGCGTTACTAACTATATACATGTAAATTATGCACACAACACTGTCATCATGTAAACAGTCTATACCACTACTAAGAGATCATAACTATTCACAACTGGAATGTTGGTACACCTGAAAATATACAAAAATTCTACTTCAGTTTTCATGTTCTGATTTCATAAAGTATTGGACAGAGTTAGAGGTCTACAGTGACAAACATTTAAGTTAATGGAGCATTAGACTGTTGCCTAAAGCATTGAATGCATGTCTTATTATAGATACATGTGGGTCTGGTAAAATGACCTTTATTAGGGCAAAATTACGTTTTTAGAGTCCAAAAATTTCCAGCATTAAACTGCCTTAACACTTATAATGTTATATTGAAGAATGGCAATGCCATGTGTTTAGAATCGAGTCAGTTTAGAATTATTTCCTTATTTCTTAAAGGTCAATGCTTTTCAAAAAGTTAATAATCAATGAGTTCCAGCAGACAAATTAATAGCTTTGTATAATAGCTTTTATTAAAGATGTGGTTTATATCAAGTCCATTTTTAAGAAAGGAGACCTTAAATTCTTTAACAGCTACACTTTTCAAAACATAAGACCATCCTACTTTTACAGCCAACAACTTACAAGTTGTCTAATTAACTGAGTTCTACTGTATATCTGCATTTTATGCAGCCAGGCGTCGATGCAGCTGTTGATGAACAAAAAAGATTTACCTTGAATAATGAGTAATGATTCTAATGAATGAGATTCAATCAAGCAGCCTTTCAGCGGTGCTTCTTTTTCTCCCTTTTACCACCTTTTTTCATTGATGTTTGTGGAGATGTGGCACCAGACTTTGTCTCTTGAACAGGCTCATCAAGTGGCTCCTAAAATATGATAATAAATAATTATATAATCATTCAGGTCTAGGATTTTATCCATGTTTACATCATTACATGAACCGACTGTAAATTTGTAAATAATTTACCAATTTATTAAAAGATTATTCAGTTCATAAGTTTACAGGCATGATGGGGTATAAAATTTGCTTCAACAATTATTCAAAACACTGAATACATCATTACATGTGACTTGGATAAAAGCCGGACAGTCGGACCGGTCCGGAATAAAAACTGTCGGACCTAATGAAAATTTATTGGACATGTCCGTCGGACTGACATATTTCGGGAAGTCTGGTCACATCCTGGGTACCCCTGGGAACAGTATTAGGTCCTTTGCTTTTCCTCCTTTACGTCAAAGACCTAGCAAGGTACTTGACTTCTACCAGCCGCCTATTTGCTGACGACAGCCTGATTTACAGAAGAATCAACTGAGAAGCCTTAACGCACTAGCTCTCCAAGAAGACCTAGGTCGACTCCATAAATGGGAACGCAAGTGGATGATGTCCTTCAAACCCAGCAAATTTGAAGTAATACACATCACCAAGAAAAGGAACCCCATCATTCATGCCTACATGGTCCACCAATCATCAACTCTTCGTTCAGTAAAAAGCGGAAAGTACCTTGGTGTCAACACCGCAAATAATCTCTCATGGAATATACACACAGAATCTACCATCAAGAAAGCCAACAACTCCCTATCATTCCTTAGAAGAAATATCACAAGCTGCCCACAAAACATCAAGGCCAAGACCATTGTCAGACCCATCCTGGAGTACACAGGCACAGTCTGGGACCCACACACAGCCACCAACATCAACCAGCTGAAAGGTGAGCTGCCCGATTTGTAAAAGGTGACTACAAGACTACCAGCATCATCAATGCAAGGATGGCAGACCGAGGATGGCCAACACTACAGCATCACCGCTCCAATGCCAAGCTAGTGATGGTCTACAGAATCACGCACAACCTTATAGCCATCCCAGCTGCATAGTACTTCCAGTTCCACTGCCTGACACTTGGTGGCCATGGCTACGGCCCAATTAGAAGAACTGACACCATGAAGTTCTCCTTTGTACCCTCGGCCATCCACCTTTGGAACAAGCTTCCACAGCAGTCAGCCACCGGTCAGCCTCGAGGCTTTCAAGGGAGGTGGACTAAACATAGGGCCCTAATATGCCAGAGTTGATTTTATTTTTAACCTGTTCTTCTTTAAAACTTGCACTTATTCCCCGCAAAACACTTTGTACATACACCCTGTACGTTAATGCACCACAGCGGATTATGTACATACTGGGTGGGGCTTGTCACAAACTTTTACAAATTCTTAAAATTTACAATCATTTCAACAACAAATAATATTTACCTCCTCATTTTCACTTTGAGGTATGAATACCACAGCGAATATACACACTAACTGAAATATTGCACCCAGAAACAGGCCATAATAAAGGAAATTGTCCAAAAATGTTGGCTCGTCTATTGTTAGAGTAGACATGTTGAAAACTTGTTTGCTTGATTAAATCAGAATATATTCTGTTCATGGAAAGGCATATGACCACTAAATTCATTATTTAAAAAAAAAACAAGTATGCAGGTTGAATAACAGATCTATGTCAATATATAATGAAATAATATTGCATGTCATAAAACAGACACAAAATAAAAGATACAAGCTTTATGATTTAATGAATTTGATAAATAGTCACGTCAAACTTTTAGTTTTTAGGGCGACTCGGGTGTGCCTAAAATAGTAAAGAGATCGAAGTGTAAAGTAGCAAAAAGTCAATTAATTTCTTCTTTTGAAAGGAAATAATGAAATTTAAACCTTAATTTGTGCACTAAATTCCTGCCTAAATTTAACTCTCGTAAGAGGGGTTGGTAGTATCCAGAGATAGATAGATAATTTTCGCTTTGTGAAAAAAAAAATTAAGTGGATTCTTCCCAATTCTTTAGATTAAATTTCGTGTAACAACAAATTTCAGACCCATATCCTAAAATATACCCAATGAAAGCATCAAATAATTGACATACTATCCTAGGTTTAAGATCAAACTTTTAACAATTGTAAAACAAAACTTTAAGAGCTTTTAAAGCTTTCCCTGCCAAGTGTTCCTGGTTAAGCGAAAAATTGCCTGTATAATTAAAAACAGTACCTCAATAATTAAAATCATTCACAACTTCTAAAATTTGGCCATCATAGGTCCAGTTCTCATTTTGTAATAACCCCCTCGTTTTCGAAAAAAACATTATTTTTGTTTTGCTGGTATTTACTTTTAATCCCCATGAAGAGCATTATGAATGTAAAAGATCCAAATGGTTTTGCAGTTCCAATGGTGACTTGCCTAAGATGGCCATGTGGATATTGTCAGCAAATAACAGTTAAATCAAAATAACATCGTCGAATGACAGTCCTGATTCATGACCAGTTTATATAATATAATATAATATAACTCTTAATCGTCTACAAAGGGAGATAATAAAATCGATGAAATTACCTCCCCTTGACGTAATCCAATAGCATAATAAAAATAATCAGAATAATTCGGATACAATATTAGATTGATGAACAAAAAAAGTAACAATTATAATTATAAATTAAAATGTTATAATTTAAAAAAAAAATGACTGTTGCATTATTTTTTTTATTTTTTTTGCAAAATGGGCATGAAATATCGTCAATAATTTATAACTTTACTACAATTTCATTGACAATTACACAACAACACAGAACATATATACATCAAAATTATGCACAAAAAGCAATTATAAATAATGACATAAATATAACATATACATATGATATAACATTATACCAATCTCATTAAAATCATATCCTAACTGTCGCTTCACTACCCTACGCTTCGTAGCGAAGAGTAACGGAGCAAAAACGATGATCTGATTTTAATGAGATTGAATTAATTTGAAACGAAATACAATAAAGTATACGAAAAAAAGCTTATATAAACACATTTTTCATCTAGAAAGATCGATAATTTTTTAGAAGACCGTTACTGACCGGGCCAGTATAAATGTGATACTATCGTAAATTTCGATCAAAATAGACCGGGAGAGACCGGAGACCGGGGTATTTTATTGTTTTTGTTGTTGTTGCTGTTTGCATTTCCGCTTCCGCTTTCGTTTTGGTTTTTAGCATGTTGATGACTTGAATTAAAAATGAGCCATCGACCAAAAGTTGCTGATCCAACAGAATTACAATGGTTTGTACGGTTTATTGGTGTAAGCACAGGAACCCGAAATTCTATCTAAAACTTTATTTATTTTTTTTGGATAGAATTTCGGGTTACCGTGGTCGCACATGGAGGCCTCTTCAATACTGAAATTTATAAATAAGATCTATATATTCAAGTCAAGTCAAGTTAATTTTATTTATAAGTCGGATAGTCGATACATATAACAAAAAACATAAGCTCTGGTGAGCAAGATGACCTCTTTACTGGGCAGCTGCATCCTTTTTACCAGTTCTAAGCCAGCTTTGATTTTAACTTAAAATTATCTCTGTCTTGTTTAAAGATTTTTTCCATTTGATAGAGTTCTACAATACTTTTTAAACGTACCGTAATAAGCTGTATGATAGGCGGACCGAGGAAGAAAATACACAGATTTAGTGTTCTAGTGCCCAGCGGTTGATTGCCCACAATCACTGTAGCGATTGATCGCCATAAGAGAGACCCTTTTTAAACTTGCTTTTACCTCGTATCTATAAATTTGCACTTAACTTATTTGTTTTTAACAGCTATTCCCAGATAACACACCTGCTTATTGTAATCGATTATACACTATTTTGAAGCAGTATGAATGCCTTGTTTGACTTCATGTCCAGAATTGATTGTTAAGCAGTAAGTTACAAGTAGATGTAGATCTAGATATATAGGCTACTTTGATAAATTCAGAACATCAAATCTACTGGTTGGGGACCACCAAAACCGGACAACAACCAAACCCAGGCCGCCCAAAAATGCTTAATTTAGTTTTTTAACTTTTTTTTCTTTGTTCAGTGGTTTTTGATCTATCAGTACTTTTTGTGCCCCCACATTAGTGGCGGGCCTTTAGATTTACCCTTGTCCGTCCGTCTGTCCGAGCAAACATTTTGGGTTTAAGGGCTATATAACAGTAAAGAGAACAAAAGAGAACAATAGGTTCATTCCGTGATCAAAGGTTTTAGGGGCTAGTAGCCCTTAAGAAAACACAGAAAATAACAAAGAAAATAGCCCCTAAAGCCAAAATGTCGGAACTTCCGTCCTTCTGTCCGTCCATTCTCTTTTGTGTCGCACGTAACTCAAAAAGTATTTGACCTAGTCATGAAACTTTACAGGAATGTTGATCAGAATGTGTAGTTGTGCACCTGGGTATTTTCGTCTGGATATTTTTAGTATTTTTAGAGTTATTGCCCTTGACTTAGTAAAAATTTCCAATTTTCAACTTGTGTTGCACATAACTAAAAAAGTATTTGACCTAGAGTCATGAAACCTTCCAAGAATGTTGCTCAGCATGTGTAGTTGTGCACATGTGTATTTTCATATGGATATTCTTAGTATTTTTTAGAGTTATTGCCCTTGACTTAAGAAAATTTGCAATTTTCAACTTGTGTCACATGTAACTCAAAAGATATTTGACCTAGAGTCATGAAACCTTACAGGATTGTTGATCAGCATGTGTAGTTGTGCACCTGGGTATTTTTGTGTGGATATATTTAGTATTTGTAGAGTTATTGCCCTTGACTTAGTATAAAACAATATTGAACTTGTGTTGCACATAACTCAAAAAGTATTTGACCTGTAGGCCTGAAAGTTTACAAGAATGTTGGTCTGCATGTGTACTTATACACCTTGGGGTTTTCTTGTGGATTTATTCAGTATTTGTAGTATTTGCCCTTTACTTAATAAAAGATTTTTAGTTTTCAACTTGGGCACATGTAGCCAAAAAAAAAAAATTGACCTAGAGACATAAGATTGACAAATTGGTGGAGTGTGGGGGCACCCGTGTCCTATGGACACATTTCTATTTTTTTTTTAAATCTGTACACATGATCTAAGGAGACCATACAAGATCATGTCCATACCTTCAAGGTCAAGGTCATTCTTTCAGCTCAAAGGTCAAAAGGTATTTGTCCTCTTTCTTATACTTCGAAATAGTATGAAGTCACCCTGATTTATTCTAAAAACTATGCCAGCATACATACAATGTAGATATGCATTATATTATATGTGATATACAATTTTTTTTATATTTCAGGCCTGTTGTTGATAGTGACAAAGAGGAGGCAGTGTTATATGTTTTAGAAAAGTGAGTGTTTAATATTTTTAGACACTTTTTTTGTGTCACCTTGAAAAAGGCGACATATACGGGTTACTTTTGTCGGCGGCGGCGGCGTCCCCTTAAGCTTGTCCGGATCATAAGTCAGTCATTATAAAGTCGGATTGACTTCAAACTTGGTATGCATGCACAAGAGCCGGTATTCTGCACTTCTTAATTTTTGAGTTATTGCCCTTTGTTAATTTTCATACTTTATTCATTTCTCCTAATGTATAAAAGCTACGGACTTGAAACTTCATAATTAGGAAGAAGTGCAGTGCACAAGAACCGGCACTCTACATTTCTTATTTTTTTAGTTATTGCCCTTTGTTAATTTTCATACTTTATTTTTGTCCTGACCATTTCTCCTAAAGTACTATGAACTTGAAACTTCATAGGATGATAGATCTCATTAAGAAGAAGTGCAGTGCACAAGAACCAGTACTCTGCATTTCTTATTTTTTGAGTTATTGCCCTTTGTTAATTTTCATACAATGTACTTTATTTTTGTCCAGGCCATTTCTCCTAAAGTATAAAAGCTATGGACATGGAACTTCATAGGATGATAGATCTCATTAAGAAGAAGTGCAGTGCACAAGAACCAGTACTCTGCATTTCTTATTTTTTTAGTTATTGCCCTTTGTTAATTTTCATACTTTATTTTTGTCTTGGCCGTTTCTCCTAAAGTATAAAAGCTATGGACATGGAACTTCATAGGATGATAGATCTTATTGATAAGAAGTGCAGTGCACAGAAACTGCTGCTCTGCACTTCTTATTTTTTGAGTTATTGCTCTTTGTTAATTTTCATATTTCATTTTTGTCCTGGCCATTTCTCATAAACTATATTGTTCACAAGGCGACACATCCAACTTGCTGAGTTCTAGTTTAATTACAGCCTTGTATGACCTAGGTCAAATGCAAGTCTTAATTATTAACCTACATGTATAAATTTCTGGTAAAAACTGTCATTTTTAAATTGAAGAAATATGTAAATCTGTTTATGTATTTAGTTCTTTGAATTTATTGACTGGCCTGTGTAATACATGAAACATGCATTTGAATATGTACCCAAACCTGCCAGATATTGTGGGAGAAACCCAAGTATGTTATATTTTGTTAGCTCATCTGTGCACAAATTCAGACCTTTACCAGTCATAAACATTGTTTGCCATTAGATGTCATATGCATTGTGACCCCTGTATGCTTAGGACTTAGTGTTTTATAGTTGAAACTTGTTTCCAATATTGGGAGAGCTACAACACAGAGTCCTGTATGGTTGTGCTTGCTCCTCACAAAGTCTTTTAATACTTTCATGTAAAAATAGCTATTTCCCGGTATCTTATGAAAGATTGATGTTCCTATACAGGTGCCTAAGATAGTTCATGGATTGAATGTCACCATACAGTGTCAGTATTACTTTATGCACTTCAAGTAAAACAAACAAAAATCTGATTCAACAGTTTTATAACCTTTCTTAGTGGCCAAGTTCATGATGATATTACTTGACGTTGTTATTCAGAATGTCAAAATAAAAGATGAATAATGGATAATGTTAAAAGATTATTTTATTTCACTTGCAGTGTGTTTTCAAAGTACAAGTCATGCTTAAGGACAATAAAGAAACCTCCAAAATGGAAGAAGAAAAGTGAAGGGGATATAGAGGATTGCTTGTCAAAAGAGGAAGAAAAACAAAAGAAAGATTTCAAGTATGTTGTCTGAACTTTATCCCTTTACTTTTTATACCTTAAATATAATGGCTGTAAATTTTTTATAATTTAATTAACTTGAATTTTTCAGTGGATTTCTTTGTGTTTCTTTGTATGTCAGACTTAAGGTAGACCATTACTAATGCATTACCTCCACTTTGAAGAGTATTCAAATAGGCTAGAATCACTTGTCAACTGCATTGAAATTGAGGGGCATCGGCTGAAACCCCAGATGGGACAACTTTTTTTCTTTCTTTTTTTCTTTTTAACATAAATTATGTATCTCTCAGAACCCTTATGGAAGAAAAAAGTGTTTGATTTTAATTATATAATTATTGTAGGTATTTATTTGCTGAATAATGCCAAATTTAATAGCAAATATGAAACCAGATATTTTCAAAGTTTAAATACAGGTAACTGTCCTATGTTGTCAATTTTACAGTTCCTTATAGTATCCATTAGCCATGGTCTAACTTCAACCAAATTATACTTGAATAAATCATTCAATGATTTAACAAATACATGATTATTGTTTTTATTATTTTTCAATCTTTTTCTATGTCACATGTTTACATTTTTTGTAACTGATAATGTGGAGGATATTTTTTAATAATGTAATACTTGAGGGTTGCACTTAATTAAATGAACCTTATAGAATGAGATGTATGATAAATAGCAAGCTGTGGCTTGCCACAGACAAGAACAGATGCTTGTTTAATACAAATTAGTTTACTCAAGTAAGTTTGTATGTTCCTTACACTTTTCTAGTAACCCATTGTGGCTGAAGGGTTTCCTCTAAGGGTGATGGCATCAGAATTGCAGCCACTGTTTATCCCTGAGTAATCCTAAAAGGCAATTTAATGAGTTTAGAATTACTGGAGTCTATGCATTTCTTAGTTCCAGCAGATGAGGTGGTTTTGACCCCTGGTGTTGCTTTAAATTTGTAACACCTGAAGTTAGCCAATGTCATCTTTCAAGTTTAGGCCCCATATTACCTAAATTATGTTGTTGCACCATAAAACCAAACAAATCAAACCTTCCTATTAAATTAAGGAAAAAGACTGCACATGTGCATTATAGGTTAAAACATAAAATATTGTAATTTTCAGGTGTATGTTTGTAATGGGTGTACAGACAGTTATGAGAAATCTGGAGAGAGACAACTTGTCTATGGTGTTGCTATGGAAAGATATGCAACCTGCTGTGCTAAGGAAAGCTCTTTGCCACCTGCTCAATGAGCATGGTTGCCCAGCAATGTGTGTGTCAGATCTGCTGGTTCCTATACAAAAGTCCTGGCCTGGCCTCACTTCAGCTGCCAGTCTTGGTGTTCTGGTAAATAGAAAAATTTCCTCTTGTATTAATATTGTATTGACAAAACCTGTTTGTGTCATAAAATACTGAAAGAAGGCAGGTAAAAAGGAATTCAGACACTTTTATGAAGTAACCAGACATATTAAGTGCATGTTCCTTAGAATCATAACCTAGTCAAAAGTGCCTAAGTAATATTTTATCTGCTTATGTATAATACTTTTTGAGTTTAATGTTCCATTTGATGTCGGTACAGATTATCAACTTGTGTGCAAAATGTCACTTCATTAATTGGCATTTCTTTATCCATTTTTCCTGTTTGTGGAAAATGGTAAGATAAAAAAGTATTTTTCAATCAAATCCGGCTAAAATTAACAAAAGATATGATTTTTAGTGCATTTCCGATTATATTTCTGAATTACCTTTTGCATATCTATCTGTTTCAAGTGCCTCAGCGGAATAATGAAAGAACAGGGTTGCCAGCGGACTTGAAAAGTCAGGGAAATTGGGTATTTTTTCAAGGTCAGGGAATTATCAGGGAATTTTGAAATTTAGTCAGTGAAAAATGAAAATCCTGAAAAGTCAGTGAAAAGTCAGGGAAAAAGTTATTTCAAAGGTCGAAAAATTTACGCATTGAAGGTCTTTCTTGGCTATGGCAGTCTTTAAGCATTTAATATTTGACTTTATCACTCTCACAGTTAAGCATTAAATTCAAATAACAGTAAACTGTGATATTAAGAAGCATTATATTTTAACTAAGTGATTATAATACCAATTATTTACCTTAGAACATCATTCAGCCTACTGACTGAAAAGCTTTGCAGCCCTTGCCTCCAGAGCTGACTAATATGTAATTTCTGTTGCATAATTTAACCAGTTTCCATCATGTTTGCAAGACAAATCCTCTTGTACAATTTCTTAGTGTCAAAGTAAAAAGCAAAGCAGGTTATATGCCAATATGGTAGTTTGGTATACATGTATACTGACTAGATTTTGTTAGTAATTAAAAGCCCTTCCATGCTTTTTGCTTTGACACTAAGAAATTGTACAAGAGGATTTGTCTTGCAAACATGATGGAAACTGGTTAAATTATGCAATGCTATGTTTTTCACACTAACTTTTTTCACACTAACTTACTTCACTCATTCAAAGTCTTTAATTTTATAGTGATTATTTCATGATATGCCAAAAGCAGCCCTATGTTCTTGTTTTCACAATCAGTGGAGTTTATCATGATGCCTTATACAAGTAACTGTGTTAAATGTTTATTGTTCTAGTTATAGTTTAGAGATGTTTGAATTTTAAGTTTTGTCATACAAGTATTACTCTTATAGTCTTGGTGTTTTATGTGTTACTACTAGGAAGGAAAGAGTGACTTATGTGATTTCTAATACAGATGCTTACATTATGATTCTTCTGATTTTCATGTCATATGTTTCACTGACCAAAAGTCACACTGCGTTTGAATAGAAATAGTTAAGAATAGTAGAACACAATGTTTGAATCATTACTTTGATGTAAATGTTTTATATTTTGGAAAATAAATACAAGTTTACATGCAAAAATATAATGGGAGGATTGGACGGCTATAGGGGAGGTCAGGGGGCCATTTATGTGTTTGACGATTTTGGTCAGTGAAAAACATGAATTGGTCAGTGAAAAGTCAGGGAAAAGTCAGGGAATTTTATTTCACCAAAGTGCTGGCAACCCTGAAGAAATTCACATTGAATTATGAAAGAAATTCACATTTATTTTAGGTTTTTGGACCTCAGTGGTGTTCCTTTCAGATCTCTTTAATGTGAAACTGCATTGCCCAGAGCATGTAGTATTGCATAGCTGGCCTCTACAAAGGTGAAATAAGTCATGCCACTAACTTGATCAAAATTGGTCCCAACTTAGTTCTCGTAGACTTGTTCAGTAAAACATACAATGTATTTAAAAATTATTCTCCAAACTACAATGCCCAGAACTTAGATATTTTGCATAAAGCATAACTTTGTTGTCCCATACAATTGTATGTTATATAAATTATGCCCCTTGAGTGAAGATAAATTATCCATCTCCTGTAGTGCTTCTTAGCTTGATGTACACTAATATAGGAAGACATAAGTCTTGTATGGAACCATAATTACTATAGCTTAGATTATTTGGTATATGGCATTGCTTTGTGATCCTGTACATAAATCATGCCCTTGGGATAAAAAAGGTCCAATCGTTTTGTCACTTAGTTTAAATAGACTTACATGGTAAAATATATTTAAATCTTCCTAGTGTGAAATAACAATACTAAGAGCTTTGATAGTTGGCATTTAGTATTTCCTAGAGGACATCTACAAATGTTTTAGAACTTACACATTATGGGTCAAAATATCTTATTTGACCTTATCATTGAAGAATGAGACTTTTTCTAGCAATGAATCTCAGGTGAGCAGTCAAGGGCTATCATGACCGTCTTGTTTGTTGGTTTACTAAATGTACTTTTGTAGGTTTAGCAATGAAAAAAGTCATAAATATGAAACAAAGATGAATTTAATTTTTGTTTTGTTTTTTTACTTACAGAAAACTGAAGAGCCCAATGATTTCCATGAGCTCATTGAAATAGTTAGAAAACATGCACCACCACTGACAAAACTACAGGTGAAGGAAGACAAAGCCGTGAACAAACCATTGACACAACCTACAGGAAACATAGATAATAGTAGAAAAATAACTGATAAAGATTTAAAAACTGAAATTAAACTAGATACTATGTTTGCACATACTGAGAATGAAAAATCTGGCAGTAATTTGGAAAACCTATCTGTTAGCCCAGCCAAGTACTACATATACAAACCTGAAACACAGGAAAGTAAATCTTTCTCCGGACAAGATTTTATAGCGTTTGATGATAGGGCAGAGGGTAAAGGTCCAAGTGTTGAAACAATAAAAGGTGTAAGAATACAAACAAAAAGTATATACATTCCAAGTAAAAATCAAATTAACTTTGGAATAAGGCCATCTCTTGTAGATTCTGACAAGGACAAAAACATGGATTGTGAAAATATTCCTGATAAAAGTGATGTAAGAAAGGAAGACTTTAAAACAAATGATGGGAAGAGGAAAGCATCAGAAAATGAAAATGAGACAAATAGGGAATATAAAAAAATAAATGTAAAGAAATTTCAGAAAAATACACAGAAAAAGAGGAAAAGTAAGAAAAATAAGAAATAAATTAACATAACATTGGCAGACACTCAATTGTTGACTACTGATCGAGTTGTAGTACTTTGAAACTAAAATCTCTTTAATTGTTTTGTTGTAAACTTCTTACAAACTCAGATCATGTTATGTAATTGCTACAAGCCATATGTGTTAATACATTGTGCATGCCATGTGGTTATAGGAACATTAATATTGAATAATTAATGTGTCTGTTGATAATAAAAAATATGTGTCTGGTGATAGAAAATAAAAAAGAAAAGTTACATGATAATATTGACATGATAAACTGTATGACTTTTTAGCTCACCTGTCACAAAGTGACATGTTGTGCTTTTGTGATCGCTTTTCGTCCGACTTCTGTCCGTAAACTTTTACTTTAAACAACATCTCCTCATAAACTGCTAAGCCAATTTCATCCAAACTTCACAGGAATGTTCCTTAGGTACTCAACTTTTTTTCAAATTTTTTCAAAGAATTTAATTACAAGCAGAACTCTTGTTGCCATGGCAACCGAAAATAAAAAACTTAAAATATCTTCTTTTAGAAAACAGAAAGACCTAGAGCTTAAATATTTTGCATGAAACATCAACTAGTCAGTGTTTACCAAGTTTGTTCAAATAAATGCCCTTGGGTTAAAATTGGCCCTGCCCCGGGGGTCATTTCCTTATTTGTATATAGTAAAAACTTAAAAAATCTTCTTAAAAACCCAAATAGCTAGAGCTTAGATATTAAGAATGAAACATCTTCTAGTGGGTGTCTACCAAGATTGGGCAAATAAAAGCCCTTTGGCAAAAATTGGCCCCGCCCCAGGGGATCATTGATTTTCCTTATTTCTATATAGTAAAAACTTAGTAAATCTTCTTGTAAATAACCAAAATAGCTAGAGCTTAGATATAAAGCATGAAACAGCTTCTAGTTGGTGTCTACTTAGTTTGTTCAAATAAAAGCCCCTGGTTTAAGCTTGGCCTTGGCCCTGGGGCCTATATACAGGTGAGCGATTTCATTTTGTTGTTACTTTTTAAAATGAATATTTTTGTTTCTCATGTCTATTGCTTTATGTATAATTGTATATACATCAAAACACCAACACAGAAGATGTTGTTACATGTATTAAACAAACTTTTTAAAGCTGAAATTTATGTCAATTATTGTGTCACCTTGAAAAGGCGACATATAGGGGTTACTTTTGATGGCGGTGTCAGCGTCGTTGTCGGCATCCCCTAAAGCTTGTCCGGAGTTTAACTCAGTCACTATAAGTCGATTGACTTCAAACTTGGTATGCATGCTTTTTTCAATAACTCGAAGTGCAGTGCACAAGCACCGGTACTCTGCATTTCTTATTTTTTGAGTTATTTCCCTTTGTTAATTTTGATACTTTATTTTTGTCCGGGCCATTTCTCCAAAAGTATAAAAGTTATGGACATGAAACTTCATAGGATGATAGATCTCATTAAGAAAAAGTACAGTGTACAAGAACCGGTACTCTGCATTTCTTATTTTTGAGTTTTACCCTTTATTCATTTTCATACTTTTTTTTTTGTCTAGGCCATTTCTCATAAATTATAAAAGATAATTCATAGGATGATAGATCTCATTAAGAAAAAGTACAGTGTACAAGAACCGGTACTCTGCATTTCTTATTTTTGAGTTTTACCCTTTATTCATTTTCATACTTTTTTTTTGTCCAGGCCATTTCTCATAAATTATAAAAGATAATTTATGGACTTCATAGAATGATAGATCTTATTGATAAGAAGTGCAGTGCACAGAAACTGCTGCTCTGCACTTCTTATTTTTTGATTTATTGCCCTTTGTTAATTTTCATATTTCATTTTTGTCCTGGTCATTTCTCCTAAACTAAATTGTTCACAAGGCGACACATCCGACTCGTGGAGTTCTAGTTAAATAAAGCTTGATTCAAAATTGGTTCTACAGTCTGGTAATAAATTGCATTTTGAACAGTTTCAGCTATCTATTGTAATAAAAAAGTTTTCCTTGCTGGGTTGAAAATGAAAAACATTAGATAATTCAAGATATATTAAGGTGATAATTATATTACTTAATGTTCTTAAATTAGTTTTAACTTTAAAACTTTTCTCCAAACAAAGTTACATGTCCTACCAAAATACGTCTAAAATTTCTGTGTTTGAATCAAGACTGGTATACTGTATATAAGTGTAAGCCCATATTAAAATCATTTAAATCAACATTTGAAAATTATATCAACATGATACTACTTATAACAGTAACCATTGTGACTAGAAGGTGCTAGCATGCGGCATGATGTGTGGAATCTAAACAGAGATATGAGCCGAGTCACGACAAAACCAACATAATGGGTTTGCGACCAGCATGGATCCAGACCAGCCTGCGCATCCGTGCAGTCTGATCAGGATCCATGCTGTTTGCTTACCAACTCTATTACAAGTACAAGTGGTCGCAAGCCCACTTTGTTGATTTTGTCGTGGTGCGGCTCATGTTTAATCAGTCATTTAACTGTCTGAAATGACTGAAATGGAGACACCTTTGAATTCTTTAATACCATAAATGTCTTGCCTCCAAAAAATAAATCACTCCATACATTCCTGTAAGCAAGGATATTGCTTCTATTATTACCGGTATCAGGTACGTATATAAACGTACCTGCCGGTATGTAGTATTTCTTCTAGAGAAAAACCACTAACTAATGTAGGCAGTAATGTATGTATGTATGTAAAGTATAGTTTATAATATACATTTGTGGTCATAATTGAGAGCATTTCAATCAATAGATAGTCTTCAAAAAGAAAGACCCTGATCAATAAAAAACTTTACCCATTCAAAATTATACCTATTGGGTGTATTTATATATAACCATACTTTACAATATACTTTAAATTATCTGTAATAAAGAACAGATATTATTGAAACAATAATTTTTCAAATAATAATAATTATGATTTCTTCTAGAATGATTTTGATGAGGAAGACCAAATGGATTTTAACTACGAAATACCTTTGTTTAATAATTCTATTCAGTTTCATTATGTGGATAAATTTGGTGCCAAATGTTGAAGAAATTCATATATTTTACAATCGGGAAAACGCGGGAAAATTTTATCTAAATAGGAATCCTTTTCTGGTGAATTATTCACATGCTGAATCACAAAGAAATGAAAGCAAAGTTGCTCGAAGTGGCAGACTATTTCAGAGTTTTAAAAGATCTAATGTTTCCAAATTCGATTCTAAAGACTACCATTTACTACATAGACATAATAAAGCACCTGTACATAAAATATTTCAATCTTTTGGACAAGACTTTGGTAGCCAAATTAATGAACCGGACTTTAAGAAAATGCACGATTTCCAGCTTTACGTAAGTATTTCCCTATATTATGTCTGTAATAAAATATTATTGAAATACTATGTTGTGTCATCGAATTTCAATTTCTAGACTTTAAATAAGAGTATTATAAACCGATATATATTGACACTTTAGAAATACATGTATACGAAATGCATGAATGCTCACAATCCAGATGAATTTTTGAATGTACAATGCAAAATACCGCCAAATTTACTATTTTGATCCCAACGAACAATTAGTTTTCGAAAGCTTGACGGTTACTATAGAAACACGTCCAGACAGTGTTCTGGCTTTGTATTATTGAGACATATTCGTTAATTAAGTAGGACTCAGTCTCCAAAGACCATAGTTAAAACACTAGATTCAATGCTTTAAGTTTTCCGCTACAAAATGAGTTTAGCTCCGGAACCTATTTGATACCTAACAAAATTTTCCATTGCAGTTAAAGCCCCGGTATTTAAATTCGTATAAGAACCCATGCTTTTTAAAGAATGTGACTTTTGGTGCGCACAATGCATCCCGAGAGATAGAAAGGCTACAATGTGTTCCATTTTTCATGATTGTTGGTTTCCCCAAATGTGGAACAACTGATCTATGGTCCAAATTGAAACAGCATCCTCAAGTGTCGTGGCTACACGCGAAAGAAATTAATTTTTTCAACAAAAAGCAATATGGTGAGTTAAGTTTTAAAAATAGAAAGAAATAAAGAATCCTTAACGAAAGCACAAAACGACTAAATTGAAAATGTTGCAGGCTCGGTTTGATTGAGCCTGTTCATTGACGGTAATGAAAAGTGCAAGTGGAATTTTGAAACATCCACAGATGTATTGAAAATTTATTTTCATCATATGAAGAGAGTAAAGTAACAAAGAGCAGTACTGTAAATTTCAAGAATAAAATCAGATTTTTTGTTTTGTTTTAAAAATTCCTTAATCATACATGTATTTATAATAAGGTTGCATTAGAATGGCAAGATGGGTGCATAATCTTGTAACAATCTGTATGGTGAGGGAGATATCTTATGTGTGAGAGATATACTATGCCGTAATTTGTTGTCAGAATATTGATGATTGCTACGTAGTCTCTTTGTTAATATAAAGAAAACATGTTTTCACACAAAGTAGATATGTTATCATACTATAGGTGGTCTCAAAATGAATATATAGTATCACAAAAACAAATGATCTGATATAGGGATGAACAGGCTTTTTATCCTTTGATCGAAACACATTAACTAGGTTCAGCTAAAATTTCATCAGATTTCAAATTAATTTCTGTGATAAAATTATACTTTTACCCAGATAATGAAGTCATAATTTAAATAAACTTAAATGTAAGCCAGCGCCATGACAAAACAAACAAAATGGTTGCGAAATATGGATTAAACCAAACTGGTACCACTTCAGTTTTTGCATAGTAATCAGTCTGCTTGCTCAAATTTCTAATTTCTTCTAATTTAAATGTTTGTATTGCAACACATGGATCCTGATTCATATGCCGTTTTATTGTTTATTAGCATAGTTCATTATAAAAAAATTTTGCTCATTGTGGATTGAAATATTTCATGTTGTTTTGTTACTGAAATATTGATGACTTCAAAATTAGTATTGCCTTACCCAAACCATTGATGAATGATATATATGTCCTACATTTTAGATTACATGACAGTTGACAATGCTGTGGATTTTTACCAGCGTAGCATAAGTGCTTCAACGGAACAAATCAAGAAATGTGTTCCTGAGAAAATGAATGATTTAAACCCGTGCATAACTGGTAAACCACTTTCTAGGGGTTTTCCGCATATTATAATTATGTAGTTATACTTCTTAAAGCTCAAAATTATTATATTAATAACATTTCTAATTTAAAATGTACTTCGTACTGCAACCATGATTATTTCATATGCCGTTTTTTAATGTATTCTAAAGGAAACAAGATTTTAGCTCATGTTTATGTGGAACATTGTAAAAGACAATGTATACATGTACAATTGCAAATACTTTAGTCATACTGTAAATCACTACTCTTTAATTATAGGCTATTGTTCTTATCAAGCAATTCACAAAATAAAGAAAAGCAAGTTTATGTTAACACTATAATTAAGATTCGACTGTTATGTTTGTAACTGTATATTTGTAAATGTCCTCTTTTTTCTCAAAAACTATTACGAAAAGAGTAACCACGCCTATAGTCACACTGTCTGGAATAACAGACAATGTTGCACGGGACCGATCAAATGCCCGTTTTACTTACACATACATATTGAAATAAAACATTTAGGCATTCACAAGTGTTGAACATGGATCTTTATCAGGACATACAAAATTTAGTTTTGTTGTTGTTGTTGTTTGTTTTTGTTTTTTTTTTTCATTTTGAGAAATACATTATGGGACCTCATATATAGATAACCGGTGGGTGAGTGGTCACCCACTTCAGTACGTGAAGTGGTGATAAACTAAAATGTGTGTGTATTTTAGTTTATTAAAACTCGCCACCGCTTTTCCATATGGACGAGTCCTCCAGACGAGTATTAGTCATTTTGTTTTTTTATGGAAAGATACAAATACAGAAAGATACCCCAATTCCAGAATCATCTCCTGTTTTTTTTTAGCGTGCTAAGTGTTTAAACACTCGTGACCTAGATTTAAAGTCTCATCCGAAAGATTGATGAGTAATTATTTAGGAATTGGACACCAGCGTGGAATCGGAACATGACTACCTGAGATCACGCAACCGATTAACCTTCGCCACTAAACGAGCATGATAAACGCGGTGCTGAAATCCACTGTTCGCCAAACTTTCAATAAACTAACGTACAAGTCTTAAAGCGCCGGGGGATTGTAACCATTGTATGGGGGAAATAATTATTTTTAAGAAATAACTTTTTGTAATTTCAAAATTTTCAAATTATTTGCCCACTTCGTTTTAAAGAATAATCATTTTACTACGCAAAACGAAAAAATAAGTTTAAAAACTTCTAACTGATATCGGGTAGCTAAGACCCGCAGTAAATATTGGTTTCCAATTTTACTCTGGGTGTATTTTTTATTATCATTTACATAGTCTTTTGTTTTAAGTGCGACAGTTCATCCAGATAATTATATTTCTTAAACATTTTGAATTCGGTGGCAATCACAACTCGGCTTTCTCCGCGAATAGAACCAAAGGTACATATATCACACCACTATATTCGAAAATATGAAGGTCTACTATACATGTATATTATACGCACGAAATATACGTGCTAAATCTAACTCTATATTTGGCAGGAAAATACATTTAGTGTATGCACAATATTCACATACTACGAATTAAACTAACATTCAAGTAATAACATTAATATCTTATTTGTTTCTTTTCATGGATGAATTTAATTTTCAGGAGACGCTTCTGTTGACACTATTTTTGATAACAAATTTTGGAGACAGTTACCAGGCAACGATATAAAACTTGAACCTGTGCTCACAAATGCAGATTATGTCCACAAAGTTAATCCGGACATGAAAATAATCGTCCTTGTAAGGGAACCCGTTGAAAGGTAATTATTGTACAGGATGTAACTGTATTCAATGATATTGGCACCTAATTGATAACCTAATCGTCTAAAACATATTCTTGCATTTAATAACATACTACGACTCAAAAATTGCGGGGAAAATGGGAAAATGTTATGTAAAATATAAGTATCTTGTGATTTTATTAAAGTAAAACGGAAATATAAATTATCAAACTAAAGAAAATATTTTTGTGTTTTAATAACAATAAAAATCATGCAGTGTCTTATAATAGTGCAGCCAGCGCCCATGCACAAAATAAAATAGTTTGCCCGTTTGCGAACCACCATGCTGATCAACCAGATAGCCCTGCGAACTCCGGCGGCCATGTCTGATTCTAGGGGAAACATTTGCTTGTTTGCTTTCCACAACACCTATAAAAAGTAGAAGAAAACTTTGCAAAAATTAGCGAACAGCATGGAAAATTTTTGATCAACATTTCAGCAAGCGCAGTGTTCTGCTTTCTTTCATTACTAGGTCGTAAACCTCATTTACGTTTGGTTTTTATTATATATTAATGGATTGTATTCAGACTATATCTACATGTCATCATTCATTGGTTATGTTCCCAGCCCTGAGGATTTCCATACCACCGTAGTATACAGAATCAGAAACTTTACTTCTTGTCGACAACACCGCAAACTTAGAGCATGTGCATACGATGTTTATGACGATTGGAATATACACACTTACAAGGTTGTTCACAAAGATATGAGCCGCGTCATGACAAAACCAACATAATGGGTTTGCGACCGGCATGGATCTAGACCAGCCTGCGCATCCGCGCAGTCTGATCAGGGTCCATTCTGTCCGCTTACAAACCCTAAAACAAGCATAGAGAAACTGATAGCGAACAGCATGGATCCTGATCAGACCGCGCGGATGCCCAGGCTGGTCTGGATCCATGCTGATCGCAAACCCATTATGTTGATTTTGTCGTGACGCGGCTCAATTATAATATTACCGTGTATAATTAAGCACATTCTATGCAACACCAAGGTCCTGCTCTTACAAAAGCATTCATAAAATAGCGATGGCAAGATTCAAGTTTATATATGTAAGTGGGATCATTTTAACATAGAACATGTCAAATAATAAGCACTCTGAGTGAAGATCATAACAAACTGTTACTTGAAACAACATAAACCTTGATAACAAGCGACTGTAACGTGACTAAAGTGACAAAATAAGTAATTTCTGGTCAAAACAATTGGTTACGCGATATATGAAAAGCACTGTAATTTTCAGTATTAACAAAGTTAACAAACTATGACTAGAATGTGCCCTCTAATTTTAGGTTCGGTTAAGTGTGGGAATGTACTCTATATTTCTAGACGACTGGCTGAAGGTGTTTCCTCGACATAACGTTCTAGTTGTTAAATCAGAGGACACAAGAGGACGAAATGAAAGGAGCACGTTTAAGAAAATACTACAATTTCTTGGGCTAAGTAAAGATTTATTCAAACATAAACAATTTGATTAAACTAATTAATGATTTACATGTAAAATTAACTTTAGTGATAAGTTTCCTTAGATTATGATAATTAATTAAGGCTTCTAGCGACGAGAAAAATAAAGAAGATATGCATATTTTTATAAGTTTATATATGTTTCTTAATTCGGGGGTATTTCTTTGAATAACGCACTAGTTTAACAATGAACCCTCGTATTAGATAGGTGGACAATTTAAAAATAGGTGGACGATTAAAAAAAAAAGTAAAAATGCCTTTAATACTTTTGCTCTTATTCCATTGTATTCAAATCGAATGCAGGGAGTTAGTGTCTACAATATGTTACTAATGCTATTTAAGTGAAATTTAGAAAGAGTAAGTGCCTGCAATATTTATGTCTTACACATTACTACTTCTGAATGTGAGAATAAGAAATAGTCAATGTCTGCAATACTTTTAGTATTATTATAATCACAGTTACTAATAAACAAATACTCTAAGTCTTACTCACTGCTATTAAAATGCATGAATTAAAATTAGCTGGTGTCTACAATCCTCTATGTTACAATTATAAAGTCAATGTCTGAAATACTTAAATTATCACTTATCATGTTTTTATCATTTAAATTAATGCTTTTCTAAGTGAAAACTAGAGCTATAGACTCTAGTTGTTGTCTGCAATTATTTGAGTCTAAATCATACTCATTAACTGAGAGATACCAATTATTAGTTGCTTGGTACTATTACATTAGTCGATGGGCCTTCAGTACTTTAACTCTCACTCAGTTTTATTCTAAAGTGGTAATTGGACCATTATTCCGTATCGCACCATTTCACCTCGCTTAAAAATTATCGCACCGCTATACGTTCGACCCCCTGATTAGAAGTAGTTGTTGTCTGCAATAGATTGCTATTTAAAGCGAGAATATTTACCTTGAAAATGATAACTAGAAAGATGAAAGAATTCTACGTAAATTTAAATAAATATTGATCTACGAGTAAGTTTTTAGATCATATCAACTTAACGATTTTCCGTTTCGTACTTTGTATCTTTTTTATCGGTCAATGCGTTTCTTTCTTATAAATTTTCACCGCTTAATGATAACGATTTATTATTTTTAACAATTAAGAGACTTGAAATTTCGTTTTCTTTATTTTATTTTATAATTTTTATTTTTTGAATCGGTTCATTCATTAGTTAGTCTTGTAGCTATTAACAGGCTTGCACATAGCTAAGCTGTCAATTGAAAATAGAATCCTATGTGGTACGTGCTTGTTATACTATTTATGCACGTGCCTACTGATGTGAACATATCATAGTCACGTTTGTACATGAAAGACAGACAGATAGACAGACAGACAGACAGACAGTGTAATACATTGTTTTTTTTTAATGTTATTGTTGTTCTGTTGTGTTTTTTTTTTTGCAGTCATGCCGACAAGAAAGTATATTAGCGAAATTAACAGCGAAAGGACATACAATAATCAAAGAAATGCGGACAGTAAACCGATGTTAACAAAAACAAAGTTAATGCTACACGAGTTTTACAAGGCGTTTAACAGAGACCTTCAAATTCTCTTGCCACATATACAGTATTAAGGGCGGTTTACAAAGTTGAAATATATTTATATACTTCACAAAGCTTTTTTTTACTATTTGTCAAACTTTGTTCCGCATTCATAAGGTATGATTGTTAATAAACCTTTTTGGTAACAAAAAATTCCTAATATCGATGTCCAATGAAGAAAAACTTTGAAGTACCAGGAGAGAAATAACACATGTTCTCACACTTTACACATCACGTGATAACAAACATAATTATACTAGTTCTAAGTGTCTTCCGTTTTGAAGCTGCCAGGATATGGAACAGTCTCCCTAGTGGTGATATCAGAAAAAGTAGAAAACTTCAAACAATTTGGGAGATTGATCGACACCTGAACAGGTCCAAGACTGAAGTATTCTATGTGTCGCTTGCTAATCTTTTATTAAACACAATTGTCTTTTACTTGTACTTTGTGTGTGTCATATGGTTCATGACTGTGTAAACAGCACGTTTTTATATATTTGATTGCATTATTTATTTATTTATTTATTTATTTATTATTCTTAGGTTATTTGTTTGTCTGTCCCAGTATTGTAACATCTTTGCTTTATATATGTTTGTATATGATTATATGTATAGTCTTTTAATTCTGTATTCTTATACCTATAGATAGCTGAAATATCCTGTAACTCAATTTAATTTTTTTATGGTTTAATATTATAAATATAATGCTCAATGAAGATTTGTCAATATTGTAAGTTCCAAAAGGCATTATTAGTAAATATATTACCAAATTTACATTTCATGCTAAGAAAGGCAGATAATTAGATTTTTTTCTATAAAGTCTATGTCAAATTTTTCAATTAGAAATGAATGCATGTATTTTAATGATTACATATAATGTGGACAAATATTTGCAGTACATATTTTACATATTCTTCGATGTTTGAAAATTGTTTTAGAAGCATAATTATTTACATATATAAAATTTCACTTAAGTGTGGTAACAACTTTAATTACAACATACAGGATCTTAAATATATTTTTTTATTTTGTTTTTATCATTATTTGCGTTGTGTGATAGTGGCCTGCAGCTTTCTTGTTTTTATATACATGTACATGTGACTCCACTAAGTTTTTGTTGTTGTTATTTATTATTATTTTTTTCTTTTGTTGTTGTGTTTTTGTTGTTTTTTTATGTTGTTGTTGTTGTTTAAACTAGCGGGACTTGAAATATTCACGCCGTTTTACCGGAATAATCATTTTTATTAACAATGACCAAGATATGACGACGTTCTTTCACTAAAACTGGAGTACTATCGATTATAATATAATTCCGAATATGTTTTTATATTATATACATTTATATTATTGTCCTTTGTATGTTTTTAAATATCATGTTTTTGGGCAGTTTTACCTCAATGGACTTTCTTCATTGAGAAGGTTCAGTTTCAATTGAGTGGACATGAAATACAATATTATAATTGTACATTTTTCAAAAAAATGTAATTTAGTCTTATGCAAAGAAGAAATAAATAGGCTATTTTTAGGTAAAATGTATTGAATAAATCTGGTGGTATTCAACTTTATCTTAATGAGGAAATAGACAGCTGGCTATACAAACGTTTACAACAACAATTATTTCGGTTTGCAGTGGGATAATTATCTTGAGACAAGGAAGGACTTGAGAAAATTGTATATCGGCTCTAGATCTTTTTACTCCTTAAATATTTCTTTCAGAAATACTAAAGTATTAAAATGATGTTCCGGGCGACTTTGACAAATCTTATAAAAGGAGAAACGAAGACAGATTCATGACTGGATATATGAGCCGCGACACGACATAACCAACATAGTGCGTTTGCGACCAGCATGGATCCAGACCAGCCTGCGCATCCGCGCAGTCTTATCAGGGCTTACCAGCCCTATTACAAGTAGAGAAACTGATAGCGAACAGCATGGATCCTGATCAGACTGCGCGGATGCGCAGGCTGGTCTTGATCCATGCTGGCTGCAAACGCATTACGTTGGTTTTGTCGTGACGCGGCTCATATTAATTTCTCAAAGACAATGGCAGAAATAGTGTTTGTCTCAAACATTTCAATAAAAAAAGTTCTGTTTTTTTGGTCAGACTTTAAAAACAACGAGATTGTATACATAAATAAAAATATATACATGCATATGTAGTAATAGGCAAGTCTGTATGCTCCAAATTAAATGATAGAGAAATAATACATGTACTACTAAATATACAACATCTACCCAATAGATCTCTTCAGCACATATGAAGCTCAGATGGAATTTTGACCGGTTATTCCTTTATTTTGAGACCAATCTCAATAAATGTTTCAATAAAGGTTTGTTTGAATGTTAAGCATCGTGTGGTGGTTAGATTTTGTGAAACTTTTGTGAAGCGACATTTTTTTCATACGCATTGCATATTTTTTGGGCGTACCTGAAATAATATCTCGATGAAGACTGCATAAAAATCCGAACAAAAATGGATAAATATAGAGGAAAGCCAGGAGGGTAGAATCACATTTCGATTTTCTTAAAAAAAAGCTTTGAATTTTATAAAAATGTTTAGAATGTTGAAATCTAACCCTGTGATTGACCTTTTCTTCTCCTTCACATGTCGAGTTATACTGCACATCTGGAGCAGCGATAATTCACATATATTTTTTACCGATGCTCAATTTTGAGATCCATATGGGGTTCCACCCCCGTGTTACATTAAACCCCAGTCACACTAGAGCTTACGATAACTTGCGACCACCGGCGACTTGTAAAACTGGCGATCATCAGCGATTGTCTGCGACCGAAACCATTTTTGCACAGATAAATTTACTTTTGCGAGTATCGTAAGACAAGTCATCATTGACAATCGCACGACGGGTCATAAGTAAACGTACGATGGTCTCAAGATTGCGTGGGATTACTTACGACTACCCGTGACATAACATGCGATCACCTGCAACTTGTCGTACGACCATCACACGATTACTAAAGACTACTTAAGATTATCAGTGACTAGTGGCGATTTGTAAAGACTGTCGTAAGATTGTCGCACTTCCGAAAGACCATCGTGCGACAGCCTTAAGACCTTATAAGATCACTAGCGACCTATTTGATCGCAAGGAGGTTTTTGTGCAAGCTCAAAAACCTCTCTACGACTGAAATTGGTCGTGCGACCTAAATAAGATAACCTGCGACTGTCAAAGATCATCGATGACCGTCGTAAGACGTTTTAAAGATTGTCCGCGACCAGAGGTCACTGGTGATCGTGAACTGGTCTTCACTGGTCGTAAGCTCTAATGTGACTGGGGCTTAACAAAACAATCTTCTAGACCATAAATAAAAAAAAAATAATCTTTTAACAATGCGTCCAGTAAAAACTTAAGGGATTTGATACATTTCATAGTATACCTATAAATACTATTCATAAAGTCGAATTCTTGAGCTTTAAACAAACAAGAAAACACCATTAAAAACACAAACACAAGAGCACACAAAAACAAACTAGAAAACCAGCAAAAAATGAAATTCTGATTGTCAAAACTAAGTATGTTTGTCAAAATGGGAATTTCTTTTTTTATTAGGAGTTTATACACTTTTGTCTGTGTACGATGTTTTTGAAATATTAAACATAATAATGAACAGAACATAATTGTATTAAAATAATAACAATCGCATTTTACACTTTATTTGTGCAGTAGCTGTGATGTTAAATCAAGTATTCAGCTAAATGAAGGGGAAAGAATCCACGTCACGACAAAACCAACATAGTGGGTTTGCGACCAGCATGGATCCAGACCAGCCTGGGCATCCGCGCAGTCTGATCAGGATCCATGCTGTTCGCTTACCAACTCTATAACAAGTAGAGAAACGGATGCGCAGGCTGGTCTGGATCCATGCTGGTCGCAAACCCATTATGTTGGTTTTGTCATGACACGGCTCAAATGATTTTTTGGCTATCAAATAATTTTCTTACACACTTATAATTAACCACTTAAAACATATTGAATGTCAACTGAAAGAATGAAATCAATTACAATGTATGGTGCATCCTTTTGCTCTTTTAAGCGGCAAAGAACACATGTGTACATTTTTTATTTTAATATAGCAAGAACAAAAACGATAAGAAATTTTGAACATACATGTATTCAGTGTTGAACACAGCACACAAAAACATACACTTATATGTAATTCATCCTCAATACCTCGAAACACAAGTACAACACCATTTACGTCTTTGAAATATATATCATACATCGTGAAAGTCTGGTCTTATGCAAAGCGTTATACCACTATGCACATGAATGAATAAAAAAGTACATTATTCACCATTATCACCCTCAATTCGTGAATTTGAATGTACAGACCAAGAATAAATAAATCTGTTGAAATTGCCAGTCCAGCAACTCTTTCTAAAATTTATCAGCTTAATTTGTAATGCAAGATTATATATTGGCCCCTATTATTTAGAAAAAAAAAACACATAAAAATCTTCAATATTATACTTTTTTGTCATGATACTTTCTTAGAATGTTTTACACTATTCATCCATTCCATTCATTTGATTAATTTATAACACTGTACGTTTGTAACGCGCTTTTCAATGGAGAATCGTAGCGTTTATATAATCTATATAAACTGCTATTATAGTAATTTTCGTTTTTCTTCAAATGCATAATTATGTTCTGCTGTATCATGATTCGTAATAAAGATGTCTGACATGTACTATGGTCATGTATAAACGGTTGTTTGCAATATAAACCTCGACTAGCCAACCATATAACCTAACGCTTATAACTATTGAATTAAATACAAAAATAAATAAAAATAATAATAATCATCAATGACACCGTTCGTTTCAAACTGTATGATTTTACCATGGTTAATGATGAGCTCAGTGAAAGCGTAAATAAATCATCTTACAATCTCACAGATGAAGTTACGCTCATTAAAGCACCCATCATCCCCCCACATAAAGTTTTTTGTAAGCATAACACAGTGTTCTTTTCCATTCTTGTTGTTAGGCTGGTTGTTACCCCATACCTTAAAACTATTCGACTTCAATTGTTTTAGACTGTACGACCACACGAATGTGCCCTCGACGGCTAAGTCATTCAGTCCTATCCAGAACGGAATAAGTGTGGTCACTTGATCTGAAATTTAAAAAAAGAAACGAGTTGTTAAAGGGAGAAAACTTATCATTACATTTCAATAAGGAATAAGCACTTTGTCCTAAAGATGTGAGGTGTATAAAAAGTTCATAATTCCAGGGACAAAGTCCTGAATGTTTTGATTCTGAAAGTTTACGCGCAATGTAAGATTATATTCCTTTTATGTTACGAAATGGTCATGTAAAATGCAAAAAATATTAGGAATAATTAATATACTATTATATATATTTTTACTTTAGATCTATTAACATATGAGTCGCGTCACGACAAAACCAACATAGTTGGTTTGCGACCAGCATGGATCCAGACCAGCCTGCGCATCCGCGCAGTCTGATCAGGATCCATGCTGTTCGCTGTCAGTTTCTCCACTTGTAAAAGAGTTGGTAAGCGAACAGCATTGATCCGGATCAGACTGCGCGGATGCGCAGTCTGGTCTGGATCCAGCTGGTCGCAAACCCACTATGTTGGTTTTGTCGTGACGCGGCTCATATGTATTTATTTTATGTATATGACAAACAACTTACTAGTTATTTCAGTCGTAAGAAGTGTATGCTTTTCAGAAGTCAGGACCTCAACTAGATGTGCGCCAGCATCAGTACAGTACGTCTAATAAAAAACAAAACAAAAACAAAATACGGGTTAACAAGACCATGATACACATTCTTGTATCATAGTTTGGAGACCTTTCTGTTGAAAATTAGGCAGAGTTAAATTGTATACATATACATGCACAGTGCGATAACTGGAGTGCAGGTATCAGTTACCCGCACTCCAGAGCATGCCCATAGATTGGTTCATTTTTGCTGGGGTTTACTTATTGTGACGGCAGAGAAAGGGAATGCGACAGAAATATCATATTCAGATGCTCGTTCATTGGTTACTTTTTTGGGGGGTTTTATACTGTGACAACAGGGAACGTGTTTTTATGTTTAATAGAAAGAACATCAAAACACTCGGCAATCTGATTAATACTCGGGGGCTACGCCCCCTCGTACAAATCAGATAGCCTCGTGTTTCGATGCTCTTTCTATTACTTATCACTATCACTATTGCTTATGATAAATGCAATAACTAAATATATTAAACTAGACTTCCTTTACTTTGTCTATATCTGTTTGTATAATCAGGGTCATTCAAATAGTTTTGAAAGACCCTGGTTTAATAACTGCCAATAAAGACCGAAAAAGTACGGTGAACTAAAACTGGCAGAACTGGGTTAAGAAAGTATCGACAATAATCACCATTTTAGACAGAATTTTCTGTCTTGTTTCTTAATAGTTATCTTGTTAAGTTTTTTGTTTTAAACAATCATGATTGAAAAAAAGAAGATTTTCTTTCTTAGCGTGAAAAGTATTGTTTCATTTCCTTCTCTTTATTATAGCAACAAGAAAATAAGAGTGGCATACGTACCCTTGCCTTTTTCCAAGGTAATATTTCTGTACTGAAGAAAAAGCAGTTAGACTCCGTTGTTATCCAACCGGAAGGACAGGCAGGAACTGAAATGAATATTTTATATTGACGTGTTTAGGAATAAGATAATGCAATGATCACAAATTTATATGTTCTCTGTTACTTTGAATACAGAACACAGGCAGAGCATTAAGGTTACCATGGCAACAGTTCATTTTCTATCCTAATGACAACACCATTAGTGGTTTTATTTTTTGATAACAAATGAAACAAATCCTAAGTAAAAACAATACTTTTGACATCATTGTTTGGTTTCGTTAACTGCATTTACCTGGTTTTGTTGTAGTCGGAGTGGTTTTTGTTACTTCCGATGTTATTGGCCCTGACGTGGAAGTTTCAACCGTACTCAAACCATCCGTTGTGCCTGACGAAGATGTTTCGATTGACGTTGAAGATTGTGAAGATGTTTCGATTGACGTTGTAGATTGCGATGATGTTTTGACTGACGTAATTTTTTCTGTTGTAGTCTTCACACCTCCAGTTCTGGTGTCAGTCGATGACGTGTCTACGGACGTCATAGAGTTTGTCGTAACCTCAGGTGTTGAGTTTGCTAATGATGTGTTGGCTGAAGTCACATTTTCCGTTGTCATATTTCCAGTGCTCGATACTGTCGATGATGTGACTTCTGGAGTCGTCATATTGTGCGATGTATTTTCTTGCGTGCTGGTAGAAACAGTTCTTGTCGTTTGTGTTACAACTGTCGTCGTGGTCGGCTTAACAGTCCGTCTTGTTTCATTTGAGACAACAGCCGACGAGGAACCTCCTTCTGCTAGATCTCCTTTAGTTTCCAAGTGATACACGAGCACTATACACGTAGCAACCAAGGATACAACTACCAAAAGAAGGGCGACCACTACAATATAGAATTTCGATTTTGTCATATATCCAGGCGGCGTTGTTCTGTTATTGTCGCTAGAACTCATTCCTTCAGCCATGTCAAAACTTTCTTTGCTTCGATATATACCGTTTGTGAAATTTAAATCATCCGTACTAGCCATTCTATTATGATTATACTATTGTAATACAACTTACTATTTCAATAGAAATGCTTACTTTGATTGAGACTTGATAGATTATTGAATTTATTGAGAAACTGTCCAACTTCCGCATCACTGTAGACCAGTTACTTTCCGGTCAACTTTCGAACCCGGTAAATAAACACGTAAGTATTTACGTATGGTAGCATTAAATATACCAACGAGTACAGAACAGTAGGGACAAATTGACATACATGTGTCAAACTACCTCTACTTATTTTTGTTTTGATGTAAAGCGGCTTTTATAAATTAAAACTTTATTACTTTATTAAAGTCACTTAGCATATTTTTGAACGCCAATGTTAGATTTCTCCATATGCTAATTTATTTATTTCATTTTATAGATATTATGATAATAAATATCATTATCGATCATCGTTATTTATATAATTGAAAGTTTAATTGATGCCCCACTTCCTCCTCCCTCCCCCACCCCCTCCCCCACACTGTGAGGAAGAAATAGTGATGCATTTACGTTTCTATAGCTAATGTTTATAGAAATATGACATTCTTGACCTTATGTTTCTTCTTTTAAGAGAGATATTCCGAATATTGTTTAACCCACTGTTTAACCCAAAGGAGCCTACATACTGGTTTCGACAAAACATGGCGGACGATGTGCCCCGTAGGCGCCACTTTTTGAGATCTTTTGTCGTCCATTTTGTTATCATTTGGCATTGATTCTCCGTTCTGATTGGCTCAGGCCATGCAGTGTACTGTAGATATGGTCAAATCTTGTTAATTGTATATGTCGCCGTCCAAGAACGGCGGCAGTAAAACGGAACTATTGAACGTCTACGTTTCAAGTAATTTAAGGCTGATGCAGAAAGCAATTAACATTGAGGAGTGCTATGCAATAATGCAACTTATGCGTATATATCATACAGCTTTTAAATCTTATGTAGATCATTTTTCCACCTAAGCTGTATCATTTAGCTTGACTTCATGAATTACTCAGGCGAGATATGAATATATGTAGTAATTACATTAGTAACATTTATTGACGCCTTTCAAAGTTACTCATTGCAAGGTCATATTTATATCCAATAAATCACGCGGCCAGAAACTGAAGTGGATAGCTCTAGCGCTGTATTTAATATCAAAATGACCTAACATGCAGATATCGCAATTTATATGTAATAAGCCAAAATTAAATGGTTTACATTTTTACATAATCACCCTTCAGACAAAAGGTCTTAGGTCGCAGTCATTTTTGCATTATGGCCATGGTCTACGAAATTAGATTACAAACAACAACAAATAGTAATTATAGATATTGATGTTATTTCATTGTGAATTATTTTTCTTAAAAAGAGCACACCGATGTATTTTTCTACATATTAACATAATGGGGTGCATTCTTCACAATGTATATGTATACTTGTATATGTCGACACTGAGCTATATTTAAATAATATGTCTCTGATTTTGATAGAACGAAACATTAAGAAGTGAACTTGGCAATGAACAAATGAAACGCCTTTTATAAGTTTTTATTTTCCAAATCACCATAAAAGGGGCTACACTTTGATCACATTCCATTTGATTTATCAACAACTTAGTGAGGAACTACCTTCATGAAACGTATTTTCATTTGTTTCCACATTTCCACCAATCAAAAAGCACAGAAGGAAATAGGGCAACTGATATAATGTGTAGATAGCGCGTATTGATATATAATTAAGTGGTTTATCTGGTCAACATCGATTATTGCGCACTTAAAATGTAATCCGGACAAGCTCAATAACTGACCAAAGACTTCCTTATTGTATTACAAACACTTCTGAATCAATTGACAAATATATAACATCGATAATTGTTTTAAAATATTTGAACATGTGTTGTTTAGATTGAAATGAACGCATTTTTAAAGAAAATGAACACTACTTTAAGACATTCTGTCGTGTAACAGAGCTTATCAATTGAAATAAGATCAAGAATGAATTTAAAGAATCTAGTGATTATTTAAGGACAATTATGATGAACATTACATAGCTGATCGATTTCTATTAATTATGTCTGTTTGAGACAAGATTGAAAATTGCAGCGTCATTTACAAGTTCCTACTATCGATTTGAGAAATTTTAAAAATAAAATTCAAATAAATCGTTTCATTTTTGCACCTTATAAAATATAACCTATGTACTTTCAGCGTTTGTACCACGTGATCTTTCAATATAATCTTCCATAGACTCTGTCTTTGTCCATTTAGCTTCGTTTTATACAATAACTCCGTTCTATGACTTTATACTTTACTAATCTATGATGCATCACATTACAGTAAGACATGCAGTGTCTTATAAAAACACAGGGAAGTTTTGCTTATACCATTTGCATGTCATTTAAAATCAAATGAAATAGACCTATATAATCATGTAAATTTGTTTTTTCTTACTGAAATAAGTTTCTCTGGTTTCATCTTGTTCCTTTCAGGTTCATAGGACCCCACTGAACATAATTTTCCGAGGTAAATGGGCTATCCTTGTAACCATAGATCACTTTTAGCTGCATACGAGTACATATTGGTACAAAAGTTTAGATATCCTCTTGTATCTAACATCTATTTTATCTGTAAGACAACAATATAAATATGCTAGTTATGGTGGCTGATTTTGAACACTTTTGTGCGTCATGCTGTCGCTACCGACAACACGACAAAGCTCCAAACGGCGCGTTGTCGCACTGTCGTACTGTCTCAAACGATGCACGCCAAACGGCGCATTGCCGTGTGTCGTGTTGTCGCGATATCACATTGTCGCATAACAATAAAGGTACTTGTTAGTTTGTGTGGGGCGACCACCGAAGTCCAAATAGCTGCTACTATAGTTGTAATGATATAAATCGTACTGCATATTTACTGCATAGCATAATAATTCCTGGATATATTTCAGAATGTTATCATTACAAATTTTTCAGAGCTACATCCCTTTCCCAGTACGGGACTTTTCACTGTGAAATTATCACATATGATTTTTATTCATAAATCAGTAATCTATTCAAAAGCTTAATGCTTTTTTTTCAAAAATGTTTACGTTTGGCAACAGCCGGGCCGTTGTTTCTTTGATCAAACGATAGCGTTTTTCTTTTTACAATACAAATGAGACTTAAAAGATTTCCCAGGATACGATAAATGAAAACAAAATAAGAAAAAAGGAGAGTACATGAAAATGATACATTAAGAACACGCTTTTTTATTTTTATTATTCTTTTTTATTCATTTTATTTTTACAAAAAGCATAATCAAGTATTTAATCAAAAGTTAATCGAATACATAGATATAGAGGATATTGAATGAGTGTAAGTTTAATAACGAGTTGAATGCGAGCCTCTGGCGAGCATAAGATTGTTTTATTCAACGAGTTCAATAAATTTAGTATTGAATCTACACGAATATAATATTCTATTTACCACATATATAAAATAAGAACAGTAAGCTATTAAAATGAGTAATTTTTCAATGACGCGCCTATAGTGTAACGCTAACATTAGCGCTCTTTAAAATAGCGCACATGACGTCCGTATTGTGGCATGAAAATTACCATATTTCACTCGGTGCTACCGCCACTCATGAAATATTTATTTTCATTCCACTCGATGAAAATATATCATTTATTTGTAGAAAGAACTTGAATTTTCTGTTTATTACATACATTTTTCTCCTTTTTAACATTAAAATTTGAAAGACTTTTCTTGAAATTTTGTGTACTGGCAGAATTTCAAAGAAAGTAGTCCGGCAACACACCAGTGAAAATACAGAAAATATAGTTTTCACTGCAGTGAAAAATAAATTTTAAAGTGAAAATACGGAAAATGATAATAAGCATTTTATTTCATCGATATTTCTCAATATTTCATTTATAAGTTTATAATAAAAAGTGTTATTACACTAGTGTAATATCGTTTATATTAAATGGCTTTATTACAATCCTGCGACGCGGTTTATGTGATAAAAATAGTTAAGAAAATATATACATGTATAAACAACACATCAATACGATACTAGTAATAAAGATAATAATGTTATCTTTGTCTCAAATTTTCTCGGTGTTTCTACCATTATGATCCTCACCTTGTGGCGGCTGTAGGTCAAAACATCTTTATGACAAATTGATTGTGTGCGTGTGTGTGTGTGTGTGTGTGTGTGTGTGTGAGTGCGTGCGTGCGTGCGTGTATGTGTTTGCGCGCGCGTGTTTGCGTGTGTGTGTATTTACTCCAATTCATAAGTCCACTTAAATTTACAGTAACGATATTACAATATTAAAATCTGGATCTAGTGTGATCTCTAGGAAGCATTAATCAAAACAAAATTACATAGAGGATATTTGTTTGTTTGTGTGTAAGATGAAATTTTATTTCATCGAGTGGGCTTTAAAAACAGTATTCTCACGAGTGGCGTAGCCACGAGTGAGAATACTGTTTTTAAAGTTCACGAGATGAAATAAAATTACATCTTACACAACAAACAGACAAATTTTCTTTTTATTTTATGCTTTAAAACAAGTTAAACGAAATTTCCATAATTTTAACGTTGATATTAAAATCTGTTTCCCCCATTGAGAGCCCCATTTAGAGGGAATTTCTCATTAAAAACAAGAAGTCTTGAGCTGAAAAATAAGTCCGCCAATGGAGGTTAAATGAATGTGATATTTATTCATTTTATTAAAAAATATGAATGATCACTTGTTTTAATAATAAAAACAAACAATTCTTGTAGGAGAAAAAGTCCAACCATCCATCCATATTTCTGTTACTTACTGCGAATTTATATTAGACCTGGCTTTGTAAAATGTAAACGGCAGCCATTTTTTAAATTCGTGTATTTCATGGGAGGAAAATAATTTTGTAAGATACAGAAGGATATAATTTGGATTTGTTAGTCATACACCTTTTTAAAAGAAAGAAAACTTATTTGAGGATTGTAACAGACAAAAAATAAGTGTTGACAGAAGTGAAAACATTCAGAAAAGGAGCTAGGAAAATGGAAAACTTGGAAGTTTGCTAAGGCATTGTAAGGAACGCTGGGTTGATTTACTTATTTTACGAGTGATAGCTGTCAATGCTTTTCAATTTTTCATAAAGCATACGGCAGTTATTGCTCGTAGGATACTTTAATATGCCCAAATGTCATCAAGAGCAGTTTTGCATGGGGTAGGAATGTATTTTTCAGACTGTAAAAACGAAACCAAAAAATTTAGAGACGAAATTTTGTGATTGGAATTTGAAGGAATAGAAGTAAGTTTTCTCTCTTTATTTTACTTTTGACATTTATGTTATTTATCTATTTCAGCTTTGCTATTTTTTTAACAGCTTGATATTGTCAGAATTGTCAGTAAAAATAGAATTGAGGTACGACATGGGGAAAATCTTAAAAAAGTAGTTTTGTCATTGAAAAAAGTGAAATTATATTTTGATAATTTTCACTGTGAAATTATCAAATATAATTTTCACGGATAAATCAATAATCCACTGAAAAGCATAAAATAAATGAAAATCTTTACACTTTATATATCCAACGACGTCCAAGAACTCTTAGAAACCAGAAAAAAAAAAAAAAAAAAAAAAAAAACCTTACAAGTACGAAAAACCGTCCACATCCTATTTTACTTCTGCATCTTAAGCATTATGTGAACTATAGGTCAAGGTGAACAATTCTAAGCCAGTGGCAATAAGTGTTCTTTAAATATGTGTTAAGATATATTAAGATATAAAATATGACAAAAAAAAAACAAAATGTTCATAATTCAATACAGATGTCTTTTGATGAAATAATTCAGATTTCACAAACCAATTTATTGTGATGACAAATACACGTGCAGTATAAATTACGAAAAAGTGAGTTATATTTGAATGCTGAAAAATATATGCTGTTTGAAGCTTGAAAACGTACCATTCTTCAGAGAAAAGAGTACAAAATACTTACAGGACCAAGAAATTAATGAAATAATGTCATGGTAAGAACAGAAGAACCATAAATATCTGGGGAAAAAGTTATCCCTCGAAAACATCAATAAAAGCAAAATTACAAAATTACATGCAAACTGCAGGGTCGATTTGATTAAGTCTGTACATGAGCGATATTGAAAACGTGCAACACCCTTAGCACTGGCTTTAGCAGTACTCAATTTTCAGCTCTTAAAAGTGATAAGGTTTACCGTTTTTGAATATTTGCCTTAATCTGAAACATTCAAGTTTGTATCTACAGTCTGATTTTGAGTTTTTGTTATTTTATTTTTGATTTGAATTTTTGTCGTTCTGATTCTCTAGATTTTCATCGGTGTCTTGCTTATGTACGCATATTCTTTTTAATTTAGAAGTAAGTCGTGCAGCATGAAATGCAGCAAATAGGAAAATTCCTTGTCCCCCTATTAGTACAATGAAACAATAATCAAGAACATCAGATTCAAAATATTCATTAAGGAGTCCAAACATCCATGCTATCCCCGTCAGCAATAGTAGCCTAAAATATACAGTGGCGTATGTAACATCACGTGATTTCCTTCCGGCCATATTGGTTGTTGAGTTTATTGTGATAATGATATAGAGATAAACAAAACAGTTGACAACGACAGTGCAGAATAGAGGGAGTGCGAAAAGTAATAATCGCATGAAAGCTTCGTCGATATAGCAGAGGTTACGTCCGTATCCGATTGTGTCGTTTTTAACCTTAGAGTATGTAACATTTGCTGCAGCAAAGCAAGCAGACAAACCATATACAAATAGAAGTACCCTTACCAAGCCGTCTTTATCTGCTTCGGTGTCATTTCTTACAGCCTGTAATTTTGCAGCAACTAAAACGCAAAATGCACTCAAAAGGAAAACAGCAGAAAGCCAGATGAAATGTATAAATCCTCCAATAAAAGCACATACTTGAAAAGGAAGTGATGATCTTTCGACTCCAAACTGAAATATTATCTGTGCTAGTAATACATGGCATAAAGCTAGCCTGAACACTTTGCTCGGTAGAGATTGTGTGTTCGCCGACATGGAATATACCACAAGACATAGAAGTATACATATTATTGACAGAGACGTTAAAATAAGGGTTATCAGTCCTTTTATTGAATAACTACTGGTTTTTGTAATCGACGATTTTTGAGTTAATGATATAAAGGTTTCATGGCACACAAAATACAAAGTTATAGATTCATTATTTATATAGTATTCTCTTGATATAAAACCATCCATTGTATTTGATTCATAGTGGCCTTTTTTGCCTTGTTGAAACCCAGTTGAAAATTTATTGATTGATGCAATCTTTTTGTATTCTGTTTCTAGCAAATAAACGTATGGGCAAGGGAGAGATTCAGTTTCAACGGGATAGAAATCAGAAAATTGGCCCCTAATGAACTTGGAATTAACATTAGTTTTTGTTTCGATGTCATATAATTCTTTTCCTCTTATCAAAGACAAGTTTGAAAAATCTGACGGAATCGGAATGTTAGAAATTAATGTAAAATTTTGAACAGTGACATTAAATACAGAAAATGATTCATTCCCATCTTTGGAAAATGTATTTGCAGAAAAGATATTGTGCAAATAATTTGTGCCACAAGACCTGGTCCTTTCAATGTATGCATCGACTACTATGAAGTCAAGAACACGTTTTGATTTAGAAATACAGTAATTTTGTATAAATTTTATATAAGTGCAGTCAGTTAAGTTTGATATTCGAATAAAATCCTCAACATTTAGCATAAACTTGCTCCGGAAAGTCAAATTAGCATATATGGTTTGTTTTATATGTATCGTAAAGGAAAGTGTAAGCGTCGGGTTTACAGGATTAGCTTGAGGCTTTTTACAACCATTGTTTTTTGTGACGTTTGGAAACGGACACCTCAGTCGTCTACATTTGCCCTGAAAAAAAAAGAATAATTTTTATGATGAAACATTGAAAAATGTTTTTAATTTCAGCTAAAAAACAACAGACCGTTTATACGTCAATCTGTTTATCTACGTGTAAGAAATTTCTGATTGATCTCTTCTTGTTTCTATATAATAGGCTGAATACAAAAAATAAGATTTGATTAATTTTCAACATATGTATTTTCAAACTTTAAAAAATATTTAATGCTAAAATTTCACCATGGACGCAAGATATGGCATTTATTGACAAAATTTCTGGACTTACAAAGAATGTATCTCTGATTTCGTTTTCACCACACCTTTCATTCAGATCAATAATGGGTCGTTGTCATCATCCTCACCATAAGCATTTAGATCGAGATTTAGTATATAATTCAGAGAGGCAAACACACCCGGACCATCCTTAACGCATCTTTCAAGGATTGTGTGTTCTCTCGGTACGATGCATAATAGGCAAAACAAATTTTTTGCCCGAAATTCGGTGACAGAGTTAATTCTCTGGACGAATGTAGGTACTGAAAAATAAATTGACAATTTTTTTAGAATTCTGTTACAATTCATGTTTGTACATGATATTTTCTTACCTTTTATAAGTGTTGCCATTTGTTTCGAAAGAACTCTGGAACAAACAAAGGTGCTTTTGCACAGTCTGAGTTTTTTTTTTTATTTCAATTCAAAATAGTTGATAGAAAACAGATAAACAAATTGAATGTGTTACTTTTTCGTCATGTAAGCCTCAAGCCAAAAATACAACCATATTTTTAGTTTATCACAATGAAAGTAAAGTGTTAATAGAATGGTAATTTTAAAATGAATTGGTTTATAATGGCAGGTTTGCAATACAATAAATAAAAATGTGATAATTCATTTGCGTGAACCCTGACAAATTCATTTGTATGTTCAAATAAAGTGTTTAAAAAGCGAGTTTGATCAAATGGACAATTACAAGATGCATGTTTTAACAAATAAAACATATCAAATATATAAATATTAGATGAAGTAAAAAATTGATGTACACATTTTAAACTTATTAATCGTTTCCTTTAATTATTTGCATTTAATCAATAAAAGTCTTATTTTTTTCTGTCAATGTTGTATCAGTTAAAAGGTCAGGTCGTGGCCTTTGCGAAGGGTAAACATGGCAAAAGAACACTACATAATGTTTATGTTTATAGCCGGCTTAGTAAGGGCGTATTAGAGTACAAATATAATTAAAAAGATTAATTTCGCTTATGTTAGGTCTATACATTTGAATGTTTACCTCATCCATATATAGTTATCATAATATAGTTATCATAAAGTAATGTAATAGTAAGTTATTTCAAATTTAGAGCGCTATTTAAAACCGGTTATCTTAGAACCCTAACAGAAACATAATGACGGAAGCGTCCTTGTGCTTATTCATAATGTGCTAAAAACAAGAACACCGTAGGGAACGTGTTACAGTATCGCGTTTTTCGGTTACAGTATAGAATTTTCAAGATGGAGGATTATTTATGGGAAGAGAGGTAGGTGATTTTTATTCAGGTCCGTACTAATAGTAATTTAGTTTCTAAAAGATGTGTTTGTGCTTTGCTTGTAAGGTACAGAATCCGGTATCTAGTCATATATTTTTCAGACCCTGCACCGCAGATTTATCGCTATATTATTGACTCATAAATAGGCAGATTTGACAGTTCGAGATACCAACACATTTCCCTGCAATTTCGACATAATTTATGCATGCCTAGAAAAAGTAAATCTGCAAAACGTTAGTCCTTTATGTTAGGAAACGTTTATAAAAGTAAATGACCAGTTGAACCTATTTTCCTGTTCGTTAAATGCGTTTGAAAAAATAAACAATGTTACAATATAGAGCGAGGTAATTAGTGCAGGGTTACAGCATAGACCTAGCGATTTGTATCAGATTTTGTTACAGTTTATACCCAGATTTCTGTTACAGTTTATACTTCGATATTTTCTATATATACTAAGTAAAATGTATGAATGTTACATAGACTTTTAAATCTCTGTGAGATTATTGGCCCGATGGCTATTCGTCCGTCTGACGTACACAAGTGTGTGCAATCCCATCCGCTCAGTAACTACTTGACTAAATTTAAATGTGATGCAATTTACATTACTTTCTACCAACTGGTTTTGGTTGCAATCGGGGAACGAAAACCCAAAACATAGATTTTGAAAAAAGGCAATGTTTAAAGACTCTTCTCATCTTGAACCAAAAGCATTCAAATCAAATCATGATCATGGCGTCATTTCGAATGCTTCTTTGTTGAAGTTACGATTATTATGTCATTATTAAATTAAAAGTCGTTTTTTTTTTAATTTCAGACATCCTGTATAGCAGTTTTCATGTTTCTGAAAAAGAAAATAATATTGAAAGTTATAGTGTATAAATTAAGGTCAGCCAATTACAATATCTTCTCTAGTGAGCCTGATGGAGGTACATAAAAGTGGCAGAGTCGGGATAAGGCTGCCGACTTCAAATCATCTTTCATTTACTGCTGTAGTTGAAATCCAATCATGACTTTGGATTCTTTGTATGTGAGGAATCTATCGAGATAATTTACTGAAAGTCGGTGGTTTTATTCAGGTGCCCGCTCGTGTCTGAAATGTTTCACAGAGAGTATCTGGGGTCTTTCTTAACACTAAAGCAGGAATGTTTTCACATGACCTTAGTGTCGTTGAAACTTAAAATCCAAGAAAGCCAAACGTAACAAAATAGAGTTAAACAGAAACCCTAAAGAAATGATGGTTCCATGATAATCGCCATATGAACACATCCTCAGATGTTAAAAAGTCTGAAGTGTACCAGTTCATCTTAAATGTGAATTCTGCTGAAGCCGGTGCTTGGAGGCGTGGACGGTTGCTTGCAGTTACACAACCGTCCATGAACAGGTTTAATCAAACTGAGCCTGCAACATTTTCATGTTTTCCGTGTTAAGGATTCTTTTTTCTCTGTTGTATTACTAATGGGCATTATTATAATGTGTAATGAAATCAAGCAATAATCGTTCTTCTCTCAATACAATTCGATAAAAGTTACTGTTGTTGTCGTGAAAACAGTCCTTACTTATTCTGCAAAAAGTCTTAATCTGAAATTTAAAGTAAGAAAAATAGGAAACTATAACTTTTCTGCTGAAGAAAAAAATAATATATGTACAACCTTTCAAGAATGTATTACATAGAAAGGTATGAGTTATTTCATAAAAATAATGGTTTGAAATTTGGCAAGTATCTAATGTTACGAGCCAGGCGTAACGAGAAAGAAAAGCCAGCAACAAACTTGTAACAATAACAAATTTATTACAGAAAATTATTAAAAAAAAAAAAAATAAAATAAAATTATCTTTACAAATACCTGAAGTCCAAATAAAAATTACAAATGTCTAGTCTGATCCTGGAATGATCCTTTTTTAATAGCACAGTTAAATCCAAGTTAAATCCAAGAACACTTTAGAATAAATTCCCACAATAAAATCCACAAGAATAATTAATAATCCAAGCTCCAATAAATCACTTAATTTCCAAGTTGAATAATACTCCAAATATATTGATTTCTAAAAGATCACTGATGACTTAAAAGGTAACTGATGACTTAATGATTGATTAATGAAAAATGTCTCCTTATATATATTAACTAAGAAGTTTCCAGAAAGGTCTATTATGTTCTCAAGTAATCATAATCTAGCAACTTCAACAATAAAGATCATTCCAGAAGTTTCTATCTAAATATAATGCATGAGTTTTCTACAACAGTTAAGAACCTTCTAGTACATACATGTAGTTTATGTTCTAAAAATAGAACAATGATAATATTGGAAATACCAACTGGTCAGATATAAATTATATACATGTAATATGTTGCATACATAACACTTCCCCTCTTCAAGAAAAAAGAAATATGAATGAAATGAATATTTCTTTTACATAAATTCAAACAATGTAACTTACAAATAACATAGGAGAAATGTAAAACAATTTTTATACATTCATATATATGTGTATTACAAACAATAGCAAACAACAACAAAAAAATAACCAATCATATCATATAAATGCTATTACAAACAATAGCAAACAACAACAAAAAAAATAATCAATCATATCATATAAATGTTAAATTTAAAATACTGCAAATAACAGTTTTAGACACGTGAAAGTGCATCAGGGATCAAATTATCTTTCCCTTTAATGTGTCTAATGTCAAGACTATATTCTTGCAAAAATAAGCTCCACCTCAACAACCTTTGATTTTTGTTTTTAAGTTTATGCAAGAAAGTGAGGGGGTTGTGATCACTAAAGACAACAACAGGCAACTTTGAAGAAGTTAGATAAACTTCAAAATGCTGAATAGCAAGAATAAGAGCAAGGCACTCTTTCTCTATAGTAGAGTAATTTTTCTGATGTTCATTAAACTTTTTAGAAAAGTAACAAACAGGATGGTCAACACCATTGTTGTCTTCTTGGATCAATACACTTCCAGCACCTATGTCACTAGCATCTACAGCTAACTTAAAGTTTTTATTAAAATCTGGTGCCAAGAGAACTGGTGCACTCTTAAGTATGGCTTTAAGGCTGTCAAATGCCATTTGACACTTGTCATTCCAAATGAATTTGTTTCTTTTCTTTAACAAATTTGTCAATGGTTCTGCAATAACCGAAAAATTATTACAAAATTTACGATAATACCCTGCCATACCAAGAAATCGCATCAGTTGTCTTTTACAAGTTGGCACAGGAAATTCAGAGGTAGCTTTGACCTTAGCTTCTATTGGTTTAACTTTACCCTGTCCCACTACATGTCCTAAAAATGTTAAAATTGCATGACAAAATTCACTTTTTGCAAGGTTAACTGTCAATTTAGCATCACTAAGTCGGTCGAAGAATGCTCGTATAGTTTTGAGATGTTCCTCCCATTCATCAGAATAGATGATTGCGTCATCAATGTATGCGTCACATCCGTGTAGACCAGATATTACCATGTTTATAAGTCTCTGAAAAGTTGCTGGTGAGTTTTTCATACCAAATGGCATGACTTTATATTGATATAAGCCGTCTGGTGTTACAAAGGCTGATATTTCTTTAGCTCTATCAGTAAGTGGAACTTGCCAGAATCCTTTTAGAAGATCGAACTTTGTTACATACTTTGCTTTTCCAATTTTGTCAATACAGTCATCAATTCTTGGTATAGGAAATGAATCAGTTTTTGTTACAGAGTTCACTTTACGATAATCTGTACACATTCTATATGTTCCATTTGATTTCGGTACAAGAATACATGGAGAGCTGTAACTGCTTTGACTTGGTTCAATAAAGTCATTATCCAATAAATACTGAACTTCTTGTCTTAGGTACTTTTGTTTTATAGGATTCGTTCTATATGGATGTTGTTTTATTGGTTCAGAGTTTTCAAGAATGACGTCATGATGTATTTTGTCAGTTCGTGTGGGAATATCAGGAAATAAGTGTTCATATTCATAAATAAGCTGTTTCAGTTCATCTCGTTTCGACGGTTCTAAGTGAGCAAGTTTTTCATCCAGATTTTTCAGAATATCAGAGTTTTCAAGCTTCGCTGAACCAGGATCAGACTTTTCAAAATTTTCACACCTATTAGATTCAATTGAACATTGATTTTGTGGAACAGAGTTTACAAAAGATATAGGTTTACTAATTTTGCTATCTCTGTCAAAATATTCTTTTAACATATTTATATGACACATTTGCTTTTGCTTTCGCCTCCCAGGAGTATTAATAATATAATTAAGATCACTGACTTTCTTTTCAATAGTATAAGGACCAAAGTATCTTGCCTGTAATGGTTTTCCAGGTATAGGTAAAAGAGCAAGTACTCTATCACCAGGGTTAAAACTTCTTTCCAGAGCATTCTCATCATACCTTGATTTCATTTTACTTTGTGTTGATTTTAAATTAAGCCTAGCTAACTCACATGCATTAGTCAACCTATTTCGAAAATCTGATACATATTGAAGCAAATTTAAAGATATGTCATCTTCAGACAGGAATTTCTCTTTTAGAAGTTTTAAGGGTCCTCGGACAGTGTGACCAAATACTAATTCAAAAGGGCTGAAGCCAAGAGATTCCTGAACAGATTCTCTTACAGCAAATAACAATAAATGGATGCCTTCATCCCAGTCTTTTTCAGTGTCAAAACAATATGACCTAATCATATTTTTCAGAGTCTGGTGAAATCTTTCTAATGCACCTTGACTTTCAGGGTGATAGGCTGAAGACCTATATTGAGTAATTCCTAACTCGTGCATGACCTGCTGGAAAATACCAGACATAAAGTTTGACCCTTGATCAGACTGTACTGATTTAGGTAAACCAACAAAAGTGAAAAACTTCACAAGAGTCTTAATAATAGTTTTGGCTTTAATATTCCTTAAAGGAATAGCTTCAGGGAAGCGCGTAGAAGCACACATAATAGTTAATAAGTACTGAGAACCTGATTTAGTTTTTGGTAATGGACCTACACAGTCAATAATAACTCTACTAAAAGGTTCATCAAATGCAGGAATAGGCTGTAAATGAGCTTTAGGTATTGTCTGGTTAGGTTTTCAAACCATCTGACAAGTATGACAAGATTTACAGTACCTAGATACATCTGCTTTAAGGCCAGGCCAATAAAAATGACTGAGAATTTTATGGTAGGTTTTATTAACACCTAAATGACCTGCCATGGGTGTTTCATGAGCCAAGCTTAATATTTCCTGGCGATATGATTTAGGGACCACAATTTGGTGATTAACAGTCCACTCCTCTTCAGCAGGGACATCGGGCGGTCGCCATTTTCTCATTAAAATCCCATTCTTTTCATAATAACAAACAGGGACTTGTAAAGCTTCATCTTCACTAAAAGCCTTTTGATAAAGGACTGAAATCTCAGGATCATTTTGTTGTTCCTAGATAAGCTGTGACCTTGACAGCGTGTCATGACCTTGATCTTTAGATCTTGGTGTAGAGAAGTCAGATATTGAAAAATCTGTCTGTATTTCAGTCAGAGTAGGAGTGAGAGAAAAATTTATTTCATTATCAAAAGACTGACCTATAAAAGTATCAGCTAAGTCAATATCTGAACAATAATTGTCTTCTTGAATGGCCTTCTTAGCCATAGCTCGAGTAACTGCACATGAAGGGTAAAGGTCAGGAATTTCCTGCTCAATGGGATCAGGTATCTGATCCACACAAGGAGTGTCAGTTACAAGTGGATTAACCACTACCTTATCTCCAGCTAAGTCATTACCTAGCAATAAATGAACACCTTTAAAGGGTAAGAAAGATCTTATACCTACAGCCACCGGCCCAGTTACCAAATCTGAGGACAAATAAATATTATGGAGAGGGACATTAGAAAAACCACACTCTACACCCTGAATAAGGACACTAGATCCAGAAGAAGTCTTCTCAGAAAAAGGCAGTGTATCTGCTAAAATAAGAGATTGAGAAGCTCCTGTGTCTCTTAAAATTGTAATAGGAGTAGGTGGGCAAGTGTCACCGATAAGTGACACGGAACCTTCCGAAAGAATGGTTCATAAATCTCCATTATAGAATCAGACTTGGGTTTTTTGACCTTCAAAATTGCATTGTTATCAATACAAGACTGAGGTTCAGACCTTGAAGTGGTAAGACCTGTGGGTTTGGCCTCATCACGTTGTTGTTGCCTCCTTTTTAAGGTAAAGCAATCAGAAATAAGATGTCCAGTTTTCTTGCAATAATTGCATGTAGGACGAGATAAGGGATTATGACCTTTATGTTCATCAGATGACTTTGGTTTGGGAGTATTTGACTGACTAGATGAGCCAGATAAATTACCAGAACTGAACTTGGAATTAAAATGTGAGGGTGTGGACTTCCCTTTATTTAAAAATGAGACTTTGTGGGTTAAAGAATAATCATCAGCTAGACGGGCAGCTTCTTCCAAAGTTTCTACCTGTTTTTCATCTAAGAAAGATTTAACATCAGAGTGAATGCAACGTTTAAACTCTTCAACTAACATGAGCTGTCTGAGCTTTTCATGATTTTTATTAATTTTCTTAGAAAGACACCACCGATCAAAAAGTTGTTCTTTTTCTCTTGCAAATTCGACATGGGTTTGACCAATTTCTTTCTTAGAATTTCTGAATTTTTGCCTGTAGGCCTCTGGTACTAACTCATAACCTTTCAGAATTAATTCTTTTACATTATCATAATTAGAGCTTTGTTCAACAGTAAGTTGTTTATAGATTTCACGAGCTTTACCAATTAAGACGCTCTGTAAAAGTAATGTCCAGTGCTCTATTGGCCATTTTAAATTTTCAGCAACCTTTTCAAAATGAAGAAAATACTTATCAACTTCTTTTTCTTGGAAAGGTGGAACAAGCCTAATATTTTTAGTGACATCAAATTTTGAATTTATTCTATGTTCAAACTGATTTGTTCTCTCTTTGATTTCTAATTCTCTCATTCTTAACTGAAATTCTCTCTCTTCTCTTTCTTTTTCTAATTTTCTCTCTTCTCTTTTTTTTCAAACTGCCTTTCCCTTTCTTTTTCTTCCCTTTCTTTTTCTTCCCTTTCTTTTTCAAACTGCATTTTTTCTAGTTCAAATTTAAATTGTAATTCAAGCTCTTTTATCTTTATTTCAGAAATTTCAGAGTGCTTTTCAACAATCTGAGAAAGTGCATCTTCTCCAAAAATATCTTCATCCACAAAATAATGAATCAGAAGATTTTTTAATTTCTTGTTTACGCATTGAAGATTTAATTTCTAATAAATTATACTTTTTTGCAAGATCGAGCAAATCAGTTTTCTTAGCCAAATCTAATACCTCCTGGGAAGGGTCAGCTACAAACTTTTCTAAATTAAAAGACATGACTGCTTGCTGCTGGTTTTAAACTCAGAAAGTGATGTGTTTCAAAAATTTCAAAATGAAAGGTACACTTAATAGAACAACTATGATATCAACTCAGATGAGTAAATACGGTAATAATAAAATGTAGAATAAATGGTAATAATTTCCAATAATGTAGCCAAAAAGAAATATTCAATCCCGGACGAGCCCCCAATTTCTGTTACGAGCCAGGCGTAACGAGAAAGAAAAGCCAGCAACAAACTTGTAACAATAACAAATTTATTACAGAAAATTATTAAAAAAAAAAAATAAAATAAAATTATCTTTACAAATACCTGAAGTCCAAATAAAAATTACAAATGTCTAGTCTGATCCTGGAATGATCCTTTTTTAATAGCACAGTTAAATCCAAGTTAAATCCAAGAACACTTTAGAATAAATTCCCACAATAAAATCCACAAGAATAATTAATAATCCAAGCTCCAATAAATCACTTAATTTCCGAGTTGAATAATACTCCAAATATATTGATTTCTAAAAGATCACTGATGACTTAAAAGGTAACTGATGACTTAATGATTGATTAATGAAAAATGTCTCCTTATATATATTAACTAAGAAGTTTCCAGAAAGGTCTATTATGTTCTCAAGTAATCATAATCTAGCAACTTCAACAATAAAGATCATTCCAGAAGTTTCTATCTAAATATAATGCATGAGTTTTCTACAACAGTTAAGAACCTTCTAGTACATACATGTAGTTTATGTTCTAAAAATAGAACAATGATAATATTGGAAATACCAACTGGTCAGATATAAATTATATACATGTAATATGTTGCATACATAACACTAAACTGTAACAGAAATCTGGGTATAAATTGTAACAAATCTGATACAAATCGCTACAGGTCTATGCTGTAACCCGTCAAAATTTACCTCGCTCTATACTGTAACATTGTTTATTTTTTCAAACGCATTTTACCAACAGGAAAATAGGTTCAACTGGTCATTTACTTTTATAAACGATTCTAAACATAAAGGACTAACATTTTGTAGATTTACTTTATCTAGGCATGCTTAAATAATGTCGGAATGGGAGAAAAATGTGTTATTCTCTCGATTCAAATTTTTAAACCGTCAAATCTGCACATTTATGACACAATATAGAGATAAAACTGCGGTGCAGGGTCTGAAGAAATATATGACTAGATACCGTATTCTGTTCCTTACAAGCAAAGCACAAAAACATCTTTTAGAAACTAAATTACTAGTAGTATGGACCTGAATAAAAATCACCTACCTCTCTTCCCATAAATAATCCTCCATCTTGAAAATTCTATGCTGTAACCGAAAAACGCGATACTGTAACACGTTCCCTACGGTGAAGACAGTCTCCTAAAAAGATCATAAGGAGTTTATAATTCCTACTAAGGAGATTAAAATTCTAATTCGGTATACTAATCTTCTAAGAAGGAGAGAGATAGTTCTTTTTATGTGGTTATAGTTCTTAGGTATGATTTTATTACGCCGGAGATAAAAAGCCTTATCAGTATGGTTTAAATCTTATACGTTATAAACTCCTTATTCGGCTCAAATGCTGTGAGGCAGTTGTAAAAAGTTGCCCCGTACTTCACTTCATCATTGTTACATTTGTCTTGTCCTTCGGGATCCTTGTCACCAACATTTTTGAGAGTTGAAAATTGAGTACGACTCTTGAGTACCGTTCAAGCCGATGCTAGGGAGCGTGAGGGATGTTGCATTTTTTCACTATCCCTCAATCAAACCGAATGTTCAATTTTCATATCGTTTTTGGTTATAAATTCTACCGTTGGATCACTTTTTTCCTAGATTTTTAAACATGTGAAGTGTCGTAATGCAGCTGTTCAAAATTCCAAAATTTACCAGTTCATATTAAATTTTGAATTCTGCTTAAGCCGATGCTAGGGGGCGGGGACAGTAACATGCATATTCCATTACCTCCCATGAACAGACTCAATCAAACTGAGCCTGCAACTTTTTCAATTCTGTCGTTTTGTATGTTCTTTAGGGATTCTTTATTTCTCTATTTAACAAAGTCCTGCTACTCTTACGTAGTAGATATTTCTCATAATTGGGCTTTTTTTATCTCATACGTAGGACGAATAATAACGTTGGGAAATATAGAGTTTTCTTCATTGGGTTATATACTCTTCATTAGGCCTTTTTTTTATTTCTTTGTTATTCTTTTTTAAAGAACATTATGGTTGGCACAAGGACATTCCTGTATGCAAGAGAGATACAAACGTCAAATAACGTATATAATTTATTTTCTACGTTGGATTATTTGATATTAAACCAAAATAGGCTTTTCTTTCTTCTACGTAGGATTTACAAAGTCCTCATAAGGCTTTTTAATCCACTAAGTAGGAGTAAGTCTTTTTATAGAATATTATTAATCGGCAAAAGGACGCTTCCCTATATACTACATGTATCGTTTGTTTTTATAATCATGGCCAATGAATTTATTATTTTGAAAGCATTTTAATCTAGTTAGTTCATTGCACGGGGGAAATTTCCAAAATATTAAAAATTATTGCATCCTCCTTCGTTGACTTTTAGTTAAACGTGTAACGCCTTGAAACATTGAATACAAAAAATATATTAAATGCAACAAGTGTTATTTCTAAAATTAAATAATTCAAAACGTACACATATTGTTGTCACATAGTTGCCCAAGTTCGGTATCGTGAAGTTTATCACACTTGCCATGAGGTTGGATAGTTAACCCCCTACAATTTAACTCTGAAACATCAATACCATCTGGTGGTTCGGAGAAAACTATACATTCTACCATTGCGTAGGAAAACAACTCTTCACCTTCCAAACCCATGGAGTACGGGTCATCTTTACAGCTTCTTACTGAAAACTTCCATCTGAAATTATCAATATCATGCAATGTTTTTAATATCATTTATAAGTTACCAAAAATAAAGCGGAACAAGTATTAGCAAACGGAAGATTTTTGTTAGACATGCATATTAAATAATAGTTAAATCACAGCGGAGCATATAGTAAGTCTACTATATAAGAGTTTGGCAATTGACACTGTACAGAATTAGATAAAAAAAGACAATAGATTTGGCTCCTTAAGTGCTGAGCGGAAAAAGAAATATAACCTATTTGAGGAAAAACGTTTCCTTTTCTTGTACACATCAAAACAATCTGATTAAAATCAGCTCTAAATAACGCACCGCTTTTAGATCTGACCGTGACCCAATACGAAATCATTTCTGGTGGCGTGTCACTTAACCAATCATCGGCAAACTTTCATAATTTTGAAAGCTTTGTGGTTTCTAATTTTAACTCTGGGAAAACCAATACTGAGTAGGTAGTTTTCAAGGTTTCGAGAACAAACATGGCGTTGTCCATACAGTCGACAGGTAAACTGGCCATTAAAATTGACTCTATTACGTCAAGTTAATTTGTTAGAAATTACTTTAACATGCTTTTCTTCTAACAAAAATCAACAATTTGTTTAACTTCCACCGATAACGGTATTTTGACACTTCTTCTATGGCTATGTTAAAACCAATTTGATTGCATGGCTAAAAATAGATTTCTCGGGAAATCCAAATTATAAAGAAAGCGAAACATATACCACTGCGGATGATCACGTGACCAAAATCGTACAATGGGCTCATAAAATGGCGGCTTAAACGCTCGGTAAAAGCAGTGAAATTGAGGTAAGCATACAGTTAACGTTAAATTTATATGTAAAACTAGGCCGCACGGAACCCTGTATAAAAACCATGGCACGTACTGTTCTGTTACTGGTTACTTTGTAGCTCTCTCTGTTAAGGCCTGAAAGTCGAAAAAGTTGGTACAATGGCCGAACAGGTACAAATATGCGTTGTTTTCGGTACAAGAAAGGCATTTTGAGCAAAATTAGCAATAACATCGTGTGCACAATTGCAAGTTTGGCCGTCATAAACAATTTCCATCCTTTGTAAAGTTGTATAACGAATTTGTGCATTTTAAAAAAAACGAGTACAATGGTCGAACCAAATTTAATGAGTACAATGGTCGAACGACTTTATTGTCTGTCCTATTTCGGCATTTTTTTTTCATTTAATTATGCTTGTTTCTCGATTCCTGTCTTTGAAGTCCTACAAATACAATATTTGAAAGTAAAAAAGTAGGAAGAATTATTATATTAAATGAATTCAGTTTGCTTGCTTAATAGTATTCTGCTTTGATAACACACGTGTACACCAGCTTAAAAGTATTTAAAACATAAAAGTAAAACAAAATCATGTATATTATATAGCATTTATTTCACCAGCAAAATATATGTTTTAATTACATACATAAAATTGTCAATTAATTTGGAAATAAAGTCAGTTTTTTGTTTGGTTTTGTTTTGTTGTTTGTTTTGTTTTTGTATTTCAGACACAGAAAAGTGGATCGTGTTACGTATATTTATAGAATATATACATGTAATGTATAATATATACATGTAATGTGTATTTTAGATTTTAATATTGCGCTTGTGTTATCGTTAAATACTTCATCACAGCATTTAAAGTAATTCAATATCTTCTACAGGAATTGGAAATTTCTTATGTGTTTATTTGCCGACATTATGGCAAATCGTATAGAAGACGATCAGCTTCATGTCGTCACGAGCAGGTACACAAGGGGAAGGCACCCAATAAATGCTGTGGGACATTGTTTCTAAGTTTCGGCAAATTGCAAAGACATGGTCTGTAAATTATATATCATACATGAAGTACGTAGCTGTCTGATATTTCTACAAACAGCTTGTGTAGCAGCTTGTGTAGCAAAGATGGAAATACCACAAAGAAATGGTTACAAAAAGAAAAACTACTAAGAAAAGGAAATAAGATAATCCTGGAGCAATATATTGCCCTATTATTTGCAGCGGCATACAATGTACCCTGTGTGTTGAGAAATGAACGCATACATAAATTATGTTCCTAAAAGGATTCAACTGAAGTACAAAATTTCTTATGAGATCAAATATTATGAAACCCTGTTATAATAGCTCCAAAACCGTTAAACACAACATGGAAGCCATATTTACATCAATAACATGCAGCTGATAATATTTTTAAAATTCTAATGTCCTTCAGTTGTTTCAGAGCAAACAACCATGGTGGATTAAAACTGTTTCAGGCAGTCAGTTCGCGACAAAATCTGAACTTAAGCAACACAAGTTATTCACTCAATAAACTTTATTGACGTTTCTTCACGTGACAAAAATATCATGATATGGCCAAAACAAAGTCTGATGACCTATTAATAGGCACTTTTGTGACAATGACTAGAAAAAACAATAAAGTTTCACTGAGTTTGCTTTGATATACATTTTGATCAGTGATTACTCTACCCCCGACTATATAGATCTATGTAGGTTCTTCCACATATACATATGTGTTTCTTTTTGCCGGAATGAAAGAAAGGTGATCAATCAGCATTGCCCTAGTTCGTGAAGCTTTGGACAGATGCTGCCAGTTAGAGAAGGTTAGCATGGAATAACTTGCGTTGCACAAGTTCAGATTTTGTCGCAAACGAACTGCCACATTCTTTGCACTGATGCAATTTTGCTCCGCCATGGTTGTTTGCTCTGAAACAAGTAAAAAAATTTTAGAATTTAGAAATACTATCAGTTTATTGATGTAAATATAGCTTCCATGTTGTGTTTAACGGTGTTGGAGCTATTATAACCGGGTTTCATAATATTTGTCCTCATAAGAAATTTCGTAACTTCGTTATGCAACTTTACAAAGGATGGGAATTGTTCATGACGGCCGATCTTGCAATTGTGCACTAATTTTGCTCAAAATGCGTTTATTTTTACTAAAAACAACGCATTTTAGTACCTGTTCGGCCATTGTACTCATCACCTAAAACAACTTTTTCGACTTTCAGGCCTTAACAGAGAGAGCTACAAAGTAACCAATTACAGAACAGTACGTGGTCTTTATACAGGGGTTCTGTGCGGCCTAGTTTTACATAAAAATTTAACGTTAACTGTATGCTTACCTCAATTTCAGTGCTTTTATCCACAGACACTTGGGGTTTGGAGCTCATAACGCCTTTAAAATCCAAATAAAATGCATATTTGTCAATCCCAGCACATGTACTGATCATATATATAAAAAAACTTAATATAAGCCGTTTTGAAAAAAAAATCATATTTCAACATCTATAATAATACACAAGATAAAAATGTTCGCCGGAAAAAATCCGCACCCCTACCGTCATAATCACCATGTATTTTATTCCATTTCCAATATTTTCACATAATCCTTTGGTCCATCGACACAGAAGATATAATTCTTCACGATGATGGTCAATTTTAAACTTCAACGGTAATATAAACAACGCAACAGCCGAAATAAACATCAATATTATCGCCGTTTTCCTCCAACTACAAAATCTTTCGATAAATTCAATGGACCAGACGGCTATGAACGAAGCTATCCGATTATGTGGCCCCAGCTTTGCCGTGTTCAAAATGCGCAGCGCTTTTAAGTTTGGGAACAACATAATCGGATAGCTTCGAGTTTTCTAGCACCGGTGTAAACGGTAGATAAACCTGTCTGATATGCAAGAAATATTTGGACTCAACATTTAGGAATATTTATTGCCTGATTATATCAGTAATGCCATGACATCTCGCACAATCTTCATTCCAGAAAATGACGAGACCGTCTTTACTTTGAAACTACAACACATGTCTTCAGGTCGTGTCTTTTTTGTCAATAGGTTTTTCACACGATTGTTTTTTGCCATAAAGACCTGGACAAGATACTACTATTTTATACATGTGACCCACTTCTTTGCTTGGTGCTGGTGTCATATCCGTCGTGGAACATGTGATATGGTCTGCTATGTTTAAGCTATAAATTTCTGTCGATAGCAGTGCGTCGATACAACAGCTTTGGCTTAAAGAAGCAGTTTGGCTTACATGAGCACTGTGGACAACACTGAATATCATCTTGTTTGCTGTTCCCTTTATCACTAAATTTGGTACGCTTTGATTTGGTACAAAAAGTCTGTAAATGGGCAAATATCGAACATTTGCTTTTCATATTTTTCCATGGAAAATCCTAAAATATCCGAGAAACTTTTTAATTCAGAGGACTGGGAAAAGTGAATTCCCGCAGTAGCAATGATCAGCAAAGTTATGAATAAGCGACAAAACAACAACATTTTCGTTTCGCTAGCGACAGAGAACCGTCACTAATAAAGTTCAAATCAGTGTTGTATTTATATGTTGAAATATTAGCCTGGTTAGAGTGATTTGACATATTTGATTGGATGAAATTATCCGCACAAGCGTATCTTACACCTATTTGATTGGATGAAATGATCTGTGCATGCATTTCTTACAGAGTAATAATGTTTTGAAGTATAAATCAAGAACATAAACAAAATGAAATATCAAACATGTATTATCCCCGTATCGGTTTAAAACAAATACATTAATAAATAACAGCGTGTCTTAATACCTGTTAGATATAGATTAAAAACCGTCACTGTTATTTATAATACAAGTATATTTCAACAACGCTTTTTTGTGTTGAATGATTGCGTTAATCATTTCGTCTTTTATACTGTGACACTTTTACTTAAAAAAAGAATGAGTTTAGACAATCATTTCGTCTCTTTGATGTTAAATTTTTTCTCCATTCTGTATGCTTAATAATTTTGTAGGGTAGGGTAGGGTAGGGCTAGGGGGCGGTAGGTTAGGGGTAGGGTGGGGTATAGTGGGGTAGGGTAGGGCTAGGGGGGCGGTAGGTTAGGGGTAGGGGGCGGTAGGGTAGGGCTAGGGGGCGTGTAGGTTAGGGTTAGGGTGGGGTAGGGGTAGGGCTAGGGGCGGTAGTTAGGGGTAGGGTAGGGTAGGCTAGGGGCGGTAGGTTAGGGGTAGGGTAGGGTAGGGCTAGGGGGCGGTAGGTTTAGGAGTAGGGTGGGGTAGGGTCGGTATTGTCCTTATCTTCACAAGCAGCTGCGCATCAATTTTTTAATGACCTGTGCATCAATTTTTTAATGAAACTATAATTACTTTTCTCAAAGTAGTTCAAATAAGAGTTATATGGCCAAGAAAGGACTTTTTTCTGTATTCAATAGATTATAATAAACACGATAAAAAAGGTGTTTTAAGATGTCCTCATATGATAAAACATGATATAGATTTTTTTTTGCGTAACGCAATCGGTAATATTGACCGCCCTGTTCACTGATGACACAGGAAAATCCTGCGATATTTTTTACCTATATGTCAATTAGACTCATTTGTAAATTTTCTTCCTAATAAATCAAAATATCTATTGATTTGTGTTATTTATCGTGTTTAATTTTTAGTTTTGTTTTAAAGAGGATTATGTAAAGAAATTTCAGATTTTCTTTTGAAAATAAAGTGCTCTAACTTATAAAAGTATTTTTGTCATTGGCCATCGATAAATAAATTAGTTCAATTAATAAATGCCACGTCTAAAAAATCAATTTGTAATTAATCAATATATATATATATTAAAACGTGATAAATGTTCCTTGTGCAGTGTTGAAATAGATAAAATTATAATGTTTAAGAAATAACAAACTCTATGTAACAAACTCTATATATATGTATATATATATTGATTAATTACGAATAGAATAGAAGAAACATTCATAATTTATTCATATACATTTATACAATACTCTATGCTCTTAATTTGAAAACAACATTTGGCATGATAAAATAAAGACACCAAAATTAATAAAAATGTGCAAGTTACTATGTATTCTGTTAGTCAATTTCACTTGGTTTTTTTTTCTTCTGAAAATACGTTTTCAGGTACTTGCCATTTTTATTTTTTGTTTTTTGCTATAAACTTTGCAAAAGAGTTTTATGCACAATAAATTAATGTAGTATTATGTTTATGTTTTACAGCTAAATTTACGTAAAATTACCTTAAAAATAGATACAAAAAAATAAATAAAGTATCCAACTCAAAACAGGTTTATACATGCCGTTATGTGCATCCATTATAAATGTGCTAAGTAATCAAGTACATAATTTATATGAAGGATAATTTACCTAGTATTACATATGATTTAGTCAACAATGAAAATATAGGTTATATTCTAGGTCAGTTGGACCTTTTTTGTGATAAAAGCCAGGATTGTTAATTGATCTTTATCACTCGCTTGACCTTTTCTTAATAAATAATATTTTAACTACTTGTATTTCTTGTTCAATGACTTGAAAGAACAAAACCAGGAGATAGAAAAATTAATCATATTCTGTAATAAATCGGAACATTTCTTCGCTATGGTAAACTTAAATCAATGTATGTAGAACTGTATTTCAACACTACCGGACAGGATGATGTTCCGGACGTTTTTTACTTTTTCATGTTTGGTAGATTTTACTTGTTTATAAAATATGTACTGTAGGCTTACTTGAGAAATTATTTTCCTTTTATTCTTTAAGCAAGTGATGATATCTACTAGTCATAAACATACAATAAGCTGTGTTTTATTTGAAAACAAAACACAACCCCATTTATACGGTTATGATCTGTGAAATCTGATCCTTCTGTATCCAGAATATTCTTCGCATGGTTTTTGACGAAGTGCATTTACAAAATAACGAAAATATCCTAAATCTGTCCACCATATCCATAATGTTCAACTGATCAAAATTGTAAATAATCCTTTGTTGAATACTTAAAACGCCTGCGTGTTCAAGTTTGACACATAATTATTCACATTGCATTTACTTCTTTTGAAAACGGATGTTTACTTTTTACTACTCAACAAAAAGATATTTTATACGCGAAAAGCACTCCAGGGTGCAAACAACTAAATTTTATGGGTGTCATAGTTACTTTGGTGATGCTCTATCATGGTGATCTTCGAAAATAAAAATGAATCGAGAAAAAAAATGGCGGCCATTTTAATTAATTTTTTATTTAGAAAATATGCCACGTGACCAGATTTTATACTGTTAAAAAGTACTGTTACCAGTCCTATGTAACAGTATAAATTTCTAAGTCACGTGGAACACTTGCAATAACAGTTAGAATAACTCCAAGAGGCCTTTGGTAAATTAACATTACGAAAAAAGTGAGGGGTAATAAAATAATGCCTACTCTATCTTTATTAACCTCAACTTGCAACGAGATGGTAACGACAATGATAAGCAATCTTAAAAAGAAATCTCTCAAGAAACCGGATTTTAACTACAAAAGAATTGCAATAAATATTGAAAAGAAATATCGATCTAACCTAATTATTTATCAAAGACAATTATACAGGTCAAAGACTGACCCAAAAGTCATACTACCTTTTTATTACTTTTGACATTTAAGTTATTTATCAATTTCAGCTTTTTTTTTCTTTAAACAGCCTGACATTGTCAGAATTGTCAGCAAAAATAAAATTGAGGTACCACATGGGGAAAATCTTAAAAAAGTAGTTTCGTCATTGAAAAGTGTGAAATATAATTTTCACGGATAAATCAGTAATCCACTGAAAAGCATAAAATGAAGATCTTTAATTAGATAAGATAGTTAGTTTTTTCATTAAAATTTGCACGAGCTTTTAGCCGCGCTGTTACACATTTTCATTACTGTCTACATGTTTATAGTTATCGTAAGAAGTAATGTTTCAATTTTCATAAAAAAGGAAAATAGAATCTATATCTTTCTTCATTTTTTAAACAAAGCTCAGAAACTGTTAAATTTTGATTTATTAGAAATTGTAAACTTAAATTTCACGACTATAACAATCAAAAAGGCATCTTATTCTCTGTTAGAAAATGTTTAATAGCTATCATAAAGCATTCTTTGGTATCCGTCTCCTTTCAAACTTTGCATATAATAAAATCTGTAAATTTGCGAAACTGACATAAATGTATGTTTTATTACCCGGAAACGTTATATTGCAAAAGGTTATTATTTTTAAGACTTTAAGATTTAAAGTTCTCTAGGCTTACTTTATATATAAAGTTGCTTTTGTTTATTTCTACCACGCAATGGCATACAATAGCAAAACCTAATGTTTATGTTTATGTTGGAATGACTATCATTTCATCTCTTTGATAAAACAGTTGTATATGTTCTAAGTTTTAATGAGAAATGATTTATTTCTTTAATGAAGGAAGTTAACACACTTTAGTGTTCTCATTTTTCTTTCATAAGATGCTAAATAGCTGTAGAAACCGTGTCTCATATAATTTAAAATGATTGTACTTGTAAATTCTAAATTATGTTTTTAAAAGTGTAATATACATAAGTGACAAATAAAAGTAATGAATAAATATTTTACTAAATACTTCACTTGTACGAAAACATGTATTATATATCACACTGAGAAGTGAAAAAATATGGACGTATCTAACTTTGATATGAAATATGTTACATCTAAAATAACCTAAAATATTGTCGTTGCTATTCAGTATTGATTTTTAACTGATATAAACATTGAAAGAATCAGAATGATTAACAAGAATACTGATAGGGTCTGGATCCAGCGGGTCGCAAACCCACTATGTTGGTTTTGTCATGACGCGGCTCAAATATGTTATATCTAAAATAAGTTGCTATCAGTATGATTTAAACTGAATAAACCATTGAAATGAATCAGAATATTAAAAGAATACTGATATATACTTTGCTAACTCTACCAGTAGCATTTTCGCAATATTTTAAAAACTATTGAGTATAATTGCTTGAAATTTTCATGGCAGTTAAAGAAATAATTATATCAGACAGTGTTTGGGAAATAAAAGAACAACATACATCTCCGTATTTTGAAGATTTTTGTATTTTATTTGATGCAACCCCCACTTTACAAAGTAGCAAAATTCATCGGATAAATACAATTACTATTAAAATAAAAGTCGTTTTTATGAAACAGACGTGTTTCTGATTTGCGGTGTACGTTCAGCATTCTTACTACCTGAAAATGTACAAAATTTGCAGGCTACTGAAAAATGGCCTAAGTTTTATTCAATTTCTTTTTTAAAAGTCTGTTTGTTCGAAAAGGAAATATAAGTAAACGAACACTTAAAACATTGCTACTCGTACCACCGTCAATTAGATCAATCGCTCTTTCTTGGTTTAACAGTTTCGGGATTTCAAAATATCAGAAAAATTTCCTACTAACTGCTGCGAATGTCAATGTCCATGAATTTAACCGCTTTTTTAAAAACTACTTAGAAAGTGCATGTATTACTTTCCAGTGAAAAATAAAATCGATGCCTTCATGAGCAATTAAACAGGTTTTTTTTATCGGTTTTAAGGGGTGGGATAAATATAAAATCACATTAAAATATTATAATTACAGAGATTATAAAAAGCACAATTTAATTTATAATAAATGCAAGAATACAATGAATAATAGTAAGTAATGAAAAGTTGGCTAAATTTGCGACTTTGAAAAACGGAGTTTCTTTGGATAATTAATAAAAATCTATTATTTGTAGACCTATTGTATTGTAAATTTTATATAGAACAATGGCATCTGAATTAATCTATATTTCCAGAAACTATTATTCAGTCCCTTTAGGTAATGGTAAAGTAATTGCGGAAATGCTACTGGTGGCGTTAGGAAAGTGTATACATGCATATTATTTTAGTAAAATTGCAATCTTGCCACGATATTCTATATCCACAGTAACATGTATTCGGCGTCCGCAGATTTTGCAACGAATGTTAAGTTACATACATCACAAATCAGGAATAAATAGACGTGAGAAATCTCAACTCATGAATAAATGGACGTGAGAAATCTTAACTCATGAATAAATAGACATGAGAAATCTCAACTCATGAATAAATGGACGTGAGAAATCTTAACTCATGAATAAATAGACATGAGAAATCTCAACTCATGAATAAATGGACGTGAGAAATCTTAACTCATGAATAAATGGACGTGAGAAATCTCAACTCATGAATAATGGACGTGAGAAATCTCAACTCATGAATAAATGGAGGTGAGAAATCTCAACAAGAAGACGACGCTTAATGACCGTTTTATCAACGTCTATTTTATTATTGGTGTCGAAAATTTTGTTTTATAAAATTTTAATAGTGTTTTTAGCCTGGTGTTTCTGCGACCTTGCAGTCTTTTATGTAGACTAATTTTTTATGTAGACTAATTCACGCAAGACACAGCCTGGTCAGTATGTGATTTTAAGTCACATGTACCAAAAGTGACAGTGGAAAGCAGACAAGAGGGCCATGACGACCCTGAGTCGCTCACCAGAAACAACTTTTTTTTCAAATGAACTTGCCGAAAAGTCCAGCTTAACTTCAACTTACCCCTCTAGTTATATAGTTTCACAACACTGATTGTTTTTTTTTCTTCTTCATAATAAACAAGAGGGTCAAGATGGCCCTAAATCACTCATTGTTCACTATATAAATTGAAATATCTTGTCCAATTATTTTGGAAAGGCTTTGTTAAAAATATCTATGTTGCAAGTGTGTTCCTATGGAACTAGATCCTCTATGTAGAATAAATGCAGAATAAATGACTACCACAAAAGCAGGGTTAATTTTGATGGGACAATTTATATATAAATTTTGTGAATAAAACACGCAAATTTCACATGCAAAATATGTTAGGTGTAGACGTTTGAAGTTTACAGTTTGGGACAACAAATATTTTATACATTATATATGGTAACATAACTGTACTAAAAAAAGTTGAAAAGGTCAAACAATAGTAGTGAAATGGTAGTTAAAATACAGAAGGGGTCGCCATCAAAATCACAAATTAATATCAACTATGACCACCTTCAGTCTGAAGGACTGCCTGACATTGTTCGCGCATAGAACAGATTAATGTATTGATTTCGTTTTGTTGAATGTTGTTCCATTCCTGAATTAAGGCTTGTCTGAGCTAAATAATGTTTGACGATGGAGTGGAAGCGATTGCTCAGGTGAGTGTTCCGAATAGAGCGGTCATTTGCACGCGTCGTGACGCGCGAACGTCAACGACGTGGTCGATCTTATGTACGTCATGTTGCTTGAAAACGTTGCCGTAGTTGTCGAATACATCAGTAGGACATCCAGTATTCATAGCGACGGCATCCATCGTCATTCCAGCATTAAGCATGCTAATCGCACGTTCGCGTAAATTTAGGGTATTCTTGGCATATCAAAAATAAAGAAAAAAATTAACGTCATTTTCTTTTTGACATGGACTTCTATAAAGCTTCATAAAATATACACGATTTAACTGGTTTGTGCATGCATGTGGAAATCGCGGTCAGCTGATTTCTCTTGCAAAACGAGTTAAAATCGAGTTAGAATTTGTTTTATCGCACTCATAATCGTTCGCCCGAATATATGTAGCTCATTTACCATTTTGATTTCTTCAAAAAATATTATATCTCCATTTAAACACATGGTAAGTTTCTTTTCTTGTTCAGTATATTTATATGACTGTTTATATTCGGGAAATAAATATGTTTAAACTGAGTCTTTGAGACCTAACATATTATAGGAACGATGTTTTTAATTATTTAGAAATATGATTAAGATGGTTGACAAGACAGTTTTTCAACTTGTAATAAGTCCAAACGTATTTTCATTTGACGAAATTACGATGACTTAAATGTGAATGCACTCCACGCTTTATCTGTTTGTGTCTCTGTGTCATAGCAGACGACAATAGTTTACAAAGTGGGAAACTTTAAATTTTATGATTTATGTAATTTGTTTAATTGAATATATGTATCGATAAATTTCACTTTCTTCCAAGTAAATTGATTTAAAGTGACACTATGCCCATCCAAGGATATATAGTTAGTGAACAGTTGAAATCAAAATAAATTTACATTTTGCCATTTTATAATTAATATTGCATGAGAGGTAAATAACTTGAGTGGCTAATCACAATTAATTAAATATACATCAGAATTTACCTGTAATGTTCAATTTATAAAACGAGTTAACGAGTTGGGCAGTCTTTTTACATTTTAAGCAGATTTTTATTTTGTCTTTACCAACCGTAATAATCGCATAAGAACAGTCAAACTTTTGAAATATACAATCAATTCAGCTAAACGTAACGTAAAAAATGAGCATAATGTCACTTTAATAAATACATATGAATATTCCTATCAACAATAACATGTCATTAGAACATACCACGATTTGAAATTAAATCTTAATGTTAAGCATGTTGATATCAACAAAACGTAGTATAATGATAAAAAAAACACATCTATGTAAAATGAAAAACAAATGAGCCGCGTCACGATAAAACCAACATAGTGCGTTTGCGACCGGCATGTATCCAGACCAGCCTGCGCATCCGCGCAGTCTGATCAGGATCCATGCTGTTCGCTATCAGTTTCTCCACTTGTTACAGGGTTGGTAAGCGAACAGCATGGATCCTGATCAGACTGCGCGGATGCGCAGGCTGGTCTGGATCCATGCTGGTCGCAAACCCATTATGTTGGTTTTGTCGTGACGCGGCTCAAATATCAATGCCATTTCCTAGAAAAGAACACGCAGTCGTGTATATTTTAAACAAAGACAATAAATGAAGTTGTCAATGAGGTTATCATTTCTTGTAACCGAATTCAAAAGTGAACATAGAATAATCTCTATGGTTTTACACATTATTTGTAATTCTACAAAACAACAATAGCCGAGTTATATTTCAATCAATCTCTTGAATCCTTTTTGTCTAATATATATTGTTACATTTTCAATTTATTTTGTGTTTCTGGAGGGAGAAAATTAAATAGTACTGATTTAGGAGTATTCTGATTTGTAAGAAAGTCAAACCGATCAATTGTAAGACAAAGTAAATAAGTTCTTAACACTGACCCATTTTGTGCTGTACTTTATCTACCAATTCAAATTCTTGACATTATCCATGATAGGTAACAATGCCATCACAGCACAGATTATGGCATAGGTATACTTTTGTTTATATTCTATGTCAAAAATACAAGTGAAAATTTATGGTATCAATCTTAACTATAAAGGTCACGTTACTTGTAATTTATCAAGCGAAAAGAGATTGAAATATAATTGTTATTCTTTTAACAAAAGCATTTGTATTTAATAAGCAAACCATTGGGTTACATAGTACACATAGTATACATATTTGATGTAAATTTTTAAGCATATTTATTTAAAACCGCTACAAAAATATCAAATAAAAATGCGTATCAAGGCTGTATTAAGAATTGTATTTTATATGATGGATGTCTGAATGCCAGTCTGGCATATTTGCTGCCACTTTTATTTCCGTTGTACAATCCTACTTTTTCTTGAAATTTATTTACGACATAGGGTAATGAACAACCAATCAGATTAAACTCATAATTGTTGTTTTACTGCAGTCAGTGACTTTTCACATCAACAACCAGCCATGAAGCTAACATTGCTTTCTCAAGTCTTATGTTATATTTAGCTACGACGGACGCGTGTAAGTGTTCTATAAAATGGCGTTGTTGATGGTAGACGAAATAATGTTTTCTAAAATAATGTGCTTTTATTGTTATTTTAATGATGTGATTTGTTGACATTTGAAACCAAAGCTTTCTCTCATATTAAGGAAAATAATTTTGATAATGTGATAATTTCTATAGCGATAATTGTTTCAGTCGATTTGTTTTGATTTGAACAACAGTTTCATCCGTTATACTTACGACTCAACAAGAAGAAGAAAAAAATACTTTACCATCAGATCATCCAGATAATTAATCGCCACTGGCCATAAGCATCTAATTAGATTTTTTTTTGATTGCAGGGGTGAGACATTGTCCGAAAAACGGCCAGATATTTACCATTTCTTTCCTGTCTATAATAGCATCCATTTATCATATGCCGCATTTTGTTTTGTATAATAATACATGTGTATTCTATGCTTAATGAGGGTCCATCCGCCCTTTCTGGCACTGAGAGTAGGGATCCCGTATATTAATACATTATATAGTATTCATTTATGGAGGCAATTCGTTGCCAAAAATCTAGCCTTTGAAACTTGACATTCTACTAAACAGATTAGTAAATATCTAATTCGATCCGAGAGTTACATACTTCACTGGTATTAAGCATTTTAATTATCTCGATTTGATAAAATGGAAGCTGTTTACATGCAGCTTATCTAAATTGCAAACTGTATTTAGAAATGTATAACTTCAAATTTGCGACATGTAGAAATGTTAACTATAGAACGTACACAACACGTTTAATGATGTGCATCATGACGTTTCAAGAGTGTAACTGCACCAGTTATCACTCTCAGGTTGACAAGACCACACATTCCTTTTACATTCATCAAACTCCGCGCACCGGTTACACTACGGCCATCTAATCCTGTAAGGGGAGATCACTGCGTAGGAGATTGGATTAACATTTGTAAACGATTTTGCAACTGCCATATATGGAATTATCTCGGAAATAGACGAAATTTAATAGGCGGAGCCAATTTTCACGAAAGCAGAAACTCTTACATAAATATTACAAATTATAGAAAAATGTTATATATTTCACATACATCAACTGCATTACAGTTGACTTTGAATATCCTCTGATTTTGTTAAAACGTATTCTAGCACAGTTATTAAGGTAATGCAAAATTGGTTAATATATATTGTAACAATGTAAGAACGTCTATACTGATAATGAGCATAATAATATGCAAAAACTAAAGTTGGTGAATTAACATTTAAGGAAATGTTTCCAATATATAACGACACAAACCACATTTAGTTTTATCAACAGGATTTTGTGCCTTCAAACGTTATGTACAACGGTAGTACTCAAAAACATTCAGTATTCAGCAAACATTTCTAGAATGCGATACATGAAAGTCACTTTTGGCAACACAAATAAAGAGAACTGAACAGTAAGCCTGTGCCTCCTTTCTTGGGTTGTAGAAAAAACCCAAATGTTTTACCATGTGTATAGCTATGGAACTATTCAAAGGTTCCGTTGTATAACCAAAATCTTGTGAATTTGTCCCATTTTAATGTTGACGTGTATCCTAGAATCTCTGTTTACCTCAATTGGGAGACATTTTGAGTCATAGGATGTGAATTAGCCTTTTATTATTAACTATTATGTAGGCTGACGTAGGTTAAGGTCTTCTTTTATGCATTGTACTGAATCAATGACAGCTTTAAAATCTGCGTACACATGCCGTCAATAGCTGTTACCTAGACTTGATGTCTCTCTGATCAAAAGCAGAGAACTGTTTTTATGTACCTGAAGTACTTCACAGAATATTTATTAAGTTTTGTAAAGACAACAGCCAGAAGTTTTGGTCTGTGTTAGTATTTAGTCGTATCGAAATCTCTAACAGATGTTGACTTGTAAATTTGAAAGTGGCAAGGGAGCAGCATAACTGTCAATGTTACTTATTCCTATTCAAATTGGAATCCCCTCAGTAAAATTTATTTGTCGTTGAATATAGTCTTATCAATAGTTATTACTTCCTTGAAAAAAGCTGGATTATGCTGATCCGGATGACAATGTAAAGTTGAGAAAGTAACTTCTATTTTGTCGGCGTATACACGAGCAATGAGTATTCCGCATGTTATGATGAACAATTGGTATTGCTACTATCAGAAAAACAGGTAATGTTTTGTCGTTTAACAAAATGTATTTTGTTGAAATACATGTTTACAATGTAAAATCCAAGAATGCAACATTGGAGTTTACATACAAAGAAATACAATTGTATTTTTTCCGTTAACAAACTGATCAAATACTATTCATACGGTAGAAGATGATAAAAATGAAAAAGGTGTTCCTTTCATGTATAAATGGGACAACAATAAGCAAGGAGAATATATTAATATTTTGTCAAGTCGTAATGTTGAAGAAAATCTTAAAACTATTTCCCAAGATATTATAATTGCAGAAAATAGTTCGCATATAAATGATAGTTTGAAAAAACTTTGTAATGTTTTAGACGATATTTGCTCCCCTTTGTTTAAAAAGAGAATAAATTCAAACCCAAAAAAGCCTACCAATGTAAATGTGCCTTATTTTGATGGAGAGTGTAAAAATTTGAAACAGAATTATTATAGATGTTTAAATATGTTCAGAAATTATTCATGTGATGAAAACAGGGTAGCTATGGTAAAGGCCAGGGGTGAATATAAAAAAACTGTTAGAAAAAAGAAATTCCTTTATGACAAAGATCAGTCTAAAAAACTTGAAAATGAACGTATTTTGAATGCTAAAGCATACTGGAAGATGCTCAGAGGTACTGTTGTAAATACATGTAATAATTGTAGTTTGTCATCGAATGATTTTCAACGTTATTTTAAAGCTATAAATGATCCTGATTCAGTTTTTTATCAACCAGATGAAGATGTTTTATATTTTAATAATAGGTACTTGGATGGTGAATTAAATATTATGTTTTCTGAGTTAAATATACCATTTAGTAACCTGGAAATAATAAAAGCATGTAAAAACTTAAACTCTGGGAAATCAGCAGGTTCCGACTACTTATTAAATGAATTTTTTAAATACGGTTCCTGTTCAACTCATTTTGTTAATACTCTAAATAATCTTTTTAATAAAATATTTGATTTAGGTTACTTTCCGGAACAATGGACCGAAGGCTTTATAGTACCGCTTCATAAAAAGGGTGACATTAATGACCCAAGTAACTATAGAGGAATTACTTTACTAAGTTCTTTTGGTAAATTATTTACAAAAATTTTAAATGATAGATTAAATACTTGGGCAGAAAAATATCACGTCTACATTGAAGCTCAGTCCGGTTTTAGACAACAAATGGGAACCATAGATAACATTTTTGTTTTGCACGGCCTTATTACGTATATGTTGAATAACAATAAGAAACTATATGCTGCGTTTGTTGATTTTACTAAGGCTTTTGACTATTTAGTTAGAGATATTATATGGTTTAAATTAATTAAATATGGTGTAAGAGGTAAAATGTTAGACGTTATTAAATCAATGTACGAAAGTGTAAGATCCAGAATAAAATATCAAAATGTTTTGAGTGAAGAATTTTCATGTGTGTTAGGCGCCCCCCAAGGAGAGTCTTTATCACCTTTTTTGTTCGCCATGTATCTTAATGATATAGAAGAATATTTTATTATGAATAAATTTGAAGGAGTTGATTTAGGTTTCTTAAAATTGTTTTTACTTTTATATGCAGATGATATCGTTATTCTATCTGAAACAGAAGAAGGCTTACATAAAGGTTTATTGTTATTGGAGAATTATTGTGATAAGTGGAGATTAACTGTAAATATTAAGAAAACTAAAATAATGATTTTCAGAAAAGGCAGATTAAGACATAACATTTCATTCGTATATAAAGGAGAAAATTTAGAAATTGCCGAAAAATTTACTTATTTAGGAGTAGTCTTTACAACTGGTGGATCTTTTAATACTTCTTTTGAAACATTATCTGGTCAGGCTTTGAAGGCATTATATAAATTACAACTAGATTTGATTAAATTCCCATGTATAACTGTGAAACATAAACTAGACCTTTTTGATAAATTGATCTCACCAATTTTGAATTATGCTTCAGAGATAAGCGGTATATATGATTGTTGTAAATTAGAAAAAGTTCATTTAAATTTTTGTAAAAAAATGTTAGGTGTCAGACTACAAACTCAGAACAATTTTATTTATGGTGAATTAGGTAGAACAAATTTGAAATGCAGAAGAATTGTAAGTGTAATAAAATATTGGCTTAAAATTATACAGCTTGAAGATATAAAATATGTTAAAATAGTTTATGATTTATTGTACAGAGAGTTACAGGTAAGACCTAACAAAAAAACATGGGTTAGAAGTGTTAAAGATTTATTACAGTCGCTTGGTTTTAATGATGCATGGTTATATCAAGGCGTAGGCAATGTAGATGTATTTATTAGTTTAGTAAAACAAAGAGTAAATGATGTTTTTATCCAAAATTGGTTTTCAGAAATAAATAACTCAACTAGAGCTCGTACATATGTAATATTTGCAGATTTTAAATTTCAAAAGTATTTAAACTGTATTAATATTGAAAAATTTAGAATTGCTCTGTCCCGGCTAAGAGTTTCTTCACATAGATTCGAGATTGAAACCGGCAGGTGGAATAAACCTAGTGCTATACCTTTTGATGATAGGAAATGTAAAAATTGTTTTATTTTGGAAGATGAATTTCACTTTATTTTAGAATGTTCTCTATATAATGAATTACGAAAAAAATATATAAAAAAACACTTTTGGAAAAGACCAAATATACCTAAATTTGTTACATTGATGAATTCAGAAAATGAAATAGAAATTAGAAACTTATCAATGTATATATTTAAAGCTTTCGATGTTCGAAACACTATTCTTTATAGTTAATCAAAAGTTTGTCCCAAACGCTGTATAACTGTATCTTACATACACTTATTTTCGTTTTGTTTTGTGATTTACTTCCTTATTAATAGGATGGTATCTTTCCTTAGTATTTATTTACAAGTATATGAATTGAGACATGTTGATAGTATATTCTATCTATAGTTTACGTTTTCTGATTGCTAAAATACTGTGTAACTTAATGATATATGTTTTATAAAGTGTGACATTGACCATTTGATTGTATTGTATGCTTTGTTATATGTACTGTGTATGCATGGACATATTGTCCAAATGTACTTTGAAATAAACTTGAAACTTGAAACTTGATCAACTCAGATCAACAAGGCTGGATTTTTGGCAACGAATAACCTCCATAGTGCATATGACAGTTAAAATTCTGGTAAAATGCAACGCTCCGGACTATACATTTTTCCTTCAAAAAAAAAAAAAAAAATAGATGCCGTGGGTATTATGATATTAATGTGTTGTGAGAAATCTTTTAAAGTATATTTACCTTGCTGGTCGTACCCAACTGATAAATAAATACGATGCTATAAAAAATAATAATCCAGTTGTATTTGCCTTTTAAGTTTGACATTTACGAATATTTACTCAAATTGTGACACACCAATTTATAAAGCGTTGACTTCAAACCCTTTTGTTTCAAATTCCGTCAAGGACCTTGGATTATTTCAAGAGTTATCTTACGAAATGTCGGTGGTGTTTCTAAGATGCCCGTTTGTGGCTAAATAATGCACGGAGGGGAAACAGAGGTCTTCCTCCGCTTCGTTGTTCCGTTAGAGTCAGAGCGTTTTCTCTTAGAACGAAAAACGCGAAGTACAACTGTCATCTGTTGTTAGGTTGAGTTCCAGATGATTATAAGCATATTAAAGTATCTTTTCTTCTACCTTCTCTTGAGAATTTCCTGTATCACCAGGAATATTTGATACTGTTAGCATCATTCTTCTACCATATTGTTCTAGATCATTATTTTCACTATTTGCAGTTCGGACAAATTTACGAAGATGATCTATTTCACCTCTCACTCTAGGATTTCTGTTTGAAGAGATTTAGTTTTAGATTCAACAATTTTCTCAACATCGTTTGTAAGCTCCCTTTTAAATCATTGACAAGTTCTACCTTTAGTTTTTGGAACATTTTGCCCACAACCTCTTCCAAATCTTTCTTTGTGCACATAACTAATGGTTCTTTTTCAGTGTCCATCCGAAGTTGCACTAAGATATTCAGAATCTGTGTCTGATTGACGTAAGTTTATGTCTTTTAATTAGACTTATTTGACTTACTTGAGAGTTTTTCTGATCTGGAGAAGATTTATTTCGTCTTTGCAGGCATTTGATGGCTCAAATATAGTTAAATTGTTTGGTGGTGTGGGTAGGGTAACCGTCTTGTTTTGTATACAACAATTATATCTTTATCCCACCGATATATAACACTTTCACATTTTATTTTATCCTAATATTGCTTTTTTATCACTTGATCGTTTCTTTTCCACCTTAAAAATATACTTAATACATTTAATTTTCGAATCAACAAAATTTGCGCCTTTACTGTTTGAATTACCGGAAGTACAATCATTAAGGAGCTTGCTTTCCTACAAGATTTTTCCCATGGGTGAAATTATTAATATGAAAAAGTGTATTTGCTCATGGTTAACTAAGGTTTCCTAACATAACTCTCAGAAATAAATGTTCCCGCACTTATATAAGGGATAGAAATATAGTATTTTGTTTTTTCTACTGGCTCAGAATTCCACGGACAAGTTCTATGGAAAAAATTAACTTCTCCACAGGCATAAAGTCCCGAGTCGATCAAGCCAGGCATACGATTCCCACAACCCGGGATTGGGGAGGGGGTAAATTTATTCATTTTAATTTTTTTTAACATGAGCATTGTTTACTTTAAAAACGACCAAAAATGTTAAAGCAAGAGAAATTGTTATAAATATTTTTATTTATCTTTTAAAAAACAAAACATGTATATAACGGAAGTACAAAAAACAAATGCCACATATTTTAAAGGTAACAGATAAAATATATAGTATCAAAAGCAATACAACAATAAAACAGTAAATAAATGCAAATCATAAAAATCTTAACAAGTAAATGCCACATAAAGAACACAATCATTTACAAAGTTAATCTAATTTTACATCTAGATGTAATCCCCGTACTTATATATAAAGTCACAATATACAAATGTCAAAAAAATGTGAACAATGAAGCCAATGCTTTAAAAGTGTGATTATCAAATGGTAAATGATTTTTTGTTGTTGTCTTTTTGTCATATATTCATATAATTCAAGAGTATTGTACAAATTTTATCATATATCATTAACAATTTAATTTAGTGATTTTAATTATTTACATAGTTCAAAAATATTTATAGTTTATTTATATTCACATTTTAAATAAGTTTTGACATTTATCTCATATATAATCACTGCAGCCACCTAAAACTTTCTATTCATGAAAATCTATAAATAGTAAATCAAAAGTTTATAATCTCTAATGCCCATTATAACCATACTGCTTATAATTTTCACTATTCATGGTTTATACTAAAAAAGGTGCGCATTTATCACCAATATTATTATCTGTGAAAGGGCGGACGAGTATGCTCATAATTAACAGGTTCTTTTGCAGACAAAAATAGTAATTTTTAGTTAACTAGTTATCCAGAAAAAAAATGGTAAGATATCTCACGACCAATATGATATGAGCCGCGTCACGACAAAACCAACGTAATGCGTTTGCGACCAGCATGGATCCATACCAGACTGCGAAGCCGCACAGTCTGATCAGGATCCATACTGTTCGCTTACAAACCCTATTACAAGTAGAGAAACTGATAGCGAACAGCATGGATCCTGATCAGACTGCGCGGATGCTGGTCGCAAACGCATAACGTTGGATTTGTCGTGGCGCGGCTCACATGTCTCTTTGGCGTAAAACCAAACAAACTAACAAATTTGTTTTTATATCACAGTTATTTGATGTATGTATCACAGTTCAAATGTTTTTTTTTGTTGTTTTTTTTAATATTCACAATTCTATGATTTTCAACTTTTTTGTACCACAGTCCACTGGCTGTTTATCATTATAACACAGTTCATTGTGTTGTTGTTTTTTCGTATCACAGTCAACAAGCTGATAATCACAGTTCATTGGTGTTTATATCAACATAACACATAAAGATGTTGAATTACCAATGCTATCGATATCATTGAAGCCAATTTTTTTCTGCTCCCGTTTCGAAAATGGTCTAAATTCTGTACACTATCAGTTTCATCATTTGTCGGGCGTGTCTCAGACATCAAAACTGGCATTATACTTCTTTAGAATTTGGTTGACATTGGAAGTTCAATAGATTTTATTTCTACAGCTTGTATGCCAAGGTCATTGAATCCGAAATGAATAAAATCTGAAAGTAAAATAGAAATCGATATTTATAAGTTACTGCAAGCATGGCTTTCAAATATGGCACACAACAGAAACATTCAGATATTGTTGTAACATCCAATTATCCTTAATTCTAGTGATTATAATATAATACAATAATTATAATAATGTTGATGACTATCATATATAAATGGTCCTTTTAGGTCTGAATAGTATAGCATCAAGTATTTTTACATTTTTTCTTCTTTTTCTCTCATTTATTTTTTGAAATTAAGAATAAAATCATATGAATAAAGTTATAAAAAACTATAAGAGATAAATAATTATGCTTTTTTAAGAAAATATAGTATACTCAAATATGTTATAATTAATTTTATTATCAAAATACCTCTGTCAATGAACTGTAACGTCAAACATAATCCTCGCCACTGTAATTCCTTGTCAGGTCTACTCATGGAAAAGTGTTTATACCCCATTGTATAAGATAGAGAAAAACAGAATCCCTAAAGAAAGTCCAGCACAACAAAATTGAAAATGTTGCAGTCTCTGTTCATGGACGATACTGGAAAGTGCACCGGCTTAAGCAGAATTCAACATTTAACACGAAAATGGTGAACTTTTGAATTTAGAAACATCCGCAGATGTGTTCATATATAAGTCTCGAGTCTAACACCCAGTGTCTTGTTCCTGGCGTGCAGTTATTTTTCTGAATTTATTGCCAAGATCTATTACAGAAGCATCCTCTGATTTGAATGTCTTTTTCGAAAGGGACACAATTTTTGCTTCCTTTTTGCAACGTAGATCTATAATCCTCTCTGAGTAGTCAATATCTTCCAGAATTGGTTTCTCTTCTTCTGGCACATCTTTATTTGTACTGACAGTCATAGAGTCTTCTTCAGAACAAGACACCTTTACCAGTTGATCTCTCTTGTTACACTCCACATCTTTCTTCAGTTTACTTAAGCAGAACGTATATGCATTGTAAAAGTAGAATGAAAAGAAACCAAAGGTTGTATACGGTGTTAAACATAGGCAATGTGTACACATATATCCACAATCTATTTTAGTGTTTGTATTGTAACCTTTTTTAACGTACTCAAAAATCTGTCTCGGAGTCTTGATACCCTTGCAGTCCTTCACATACTTTTCAAACCAAACCGATCCAGCTTGGAGCGCTTTATACACAACCGACGCACAGTTTTGTTCGCGTACATCATATTTAGGATCGTCTGATTTAAATTTCTTCAACCATAATTTTACGTCGTTTATATCAAGTCCGAACACAGCCAACGAAATTGGTATAAGTTTTTCGTTATCCCGAACTTCCTCTTCGAAAGTGCTGTACCATCTAGCTGGGCACTTGTTGTCGTTTAAAATTTGACAACTTGTTGTTCCCTTTTCTGGCCAAAAACTGATATAACAGTCATTAAGTTCTAATGAAATATGGCCAAAGCGTATAGCTGATGATGATGTCTCCCATAAATGAAGAAATGAACGTTTATTCTCTGCGATATGATCCATCGTTTGTGTGTTTGCATTTGTCGAACATGTGTTTCAATCGATATATTTATATGATGACTCTTGTTATTTATAGCTGTACAGAATTTCCATAGTACAATATAAATAGAGCTCTACAGTGTGACATGATGGTTTTCCAGATTTAGATATTTTTAGAAATCTTAACGGTTAAACCCCAAGGTCAGTAACGCTGGACAAAGTTATCGAATGGTGTCTGGTAAATTCAATGTGGCTTGATCTGGAGAGAATCTCCGATGTTTTTGTAAGCTAGCTAGAAATCTTTCTTATGTGGAAAAATACAAATTTTATTGAAATAAAATATTTTGAATATTTTAACCTGCAGTCGATGACTAAATATCATGTGTGTGTGTTCTAAAAATAGATGCGGATTTTCCATTTTGTGTAAAAAAACAACAAAAATTATAACTCATTACATGATTGGAGCAGTACCAAAATTCATGATCACAAAATAGACAATTATCGTTTTTTCGCCAGTTATTACATTTTTCATGCATTAACATTCCAAAATCGGTTAGATCTTCTAAAGTTCATTTTGCAAGATTTTAGCATTTTATCATTCAAGCGCCTTGTCCGGTATATACCGGAATACCGTATTTAGTGTACGTGGTGCTCCATCTCATTCAAAATTGTACGCGACGGTAGTTTAAATTTGTACTCTTTCAATGACCATCAATGACCATTATTATTATTATTATTATTATTATTATTATATTATTATTATTATTATAATTATTATTATTATTGTTATTTTTTGTTGTTATTGTTATTATCATTATTATTATTATTATTATTATTATTATCAATATGGTTATGGTTATTATCATTATCATTTTCATTGTTATTGTCATTGTTATTGTTAACTTATTGTTATTGTCATTGTCATTATCATTATATCATTAGACGGCGCGTGCACGCCCCGTCTAGTAGATATGCATTTGTCCGTATAGCAATGGGGAAAAGTTTAGACTTGGTTTTGTGCATTTTTTTCTGTTTTCACAAAATCACATTGTTTTCAAATTTTCTGATAAAATGAAAGCTTTTCTGATGTACAACATGTCACAGAGCTTTAAGGGATTAAAATAAACATTTAACTGAAGTGATAGTGTCATGTTTGAATATCATATTCTTTTTATAATTATCTAATTTTATCTACCTAATAAATAACGTTCCAATGAGCCACTCTATAGTCGATCGTTCTAAAACTTAACCGTTGAGAGAGGTAACGACTGAAGCAGTGCACTCACTTCATTTGCTCCGCCTCTGTTAAAGTTCGTCTCCGCCTTAAATTGCCGCCAAATTGAATATGCTAGCATTTAGTCTTCGTTGACGGGGTGGGGGGAGGGAACCAGGACAATTATGATCAATATAGCTTAAACCACGCCCACTATCAGAGAGGCGGTACTCCCTGAACCCTTAGTTCAACACAGACCCGTATATAGTCTAGTGACGGGAACCGAACAAGAGGTATCACTAAAATACGCAACGGAAATTATTTTGGCGCTACGGACGCAGCGGAAATATTTTTTGCAAAACAGGCAAAACGTGTGCGACATGTAATTCATTAAAATAATTAACATTTAAGTTATAAAACAGATTCACTGAGTGAAAAAGTACGTTTATTTTAAAACGTATCAAAAATATTTGCAATTGGTTATTTTTAAAGGATTTTGTGTTTTGCCTAGATTTTTAATTACATTTTGTGGTCCCATACCTAGATTCTAGGCGAATATCCAATCTTTTGTTCAGTCAAGAAGTTTAATCTTTTATAAATAAGTAAACAATACGTAACAAAGAATTGATTATATATATCAATTTATTCATAACTATTATTTGATATTACAGACATATTTTCTAACAAACAGTTCGTCCTCAAAATCATTCGAACATTATGCAATTCGCACCAATATTTAAATGGACATATTCTTAGCACATATTGTCTTGAATTTATTTTAAGTATACCAATCATTTCAATTTCACTTGTTATCCCAATTTATTTTGCTTCGACCAGACGTTTCAATCTTTGTCGCTACAGACAAACATTTCAGAATTTCAAACACATACCAAGAACATGGAGAAAAAATTAATTAGTACTTCTGATATTCAACTGTAATAGAGAACAATTTTCAATTCTGATTTTGTACATTACCTGTGACTGTTCACATCATTTGGCGGCGTCTTTGATGTGCAACATCAACATTTAACATGTTATTATTATTATTATTATATCAGAACGCATAAATGGCCCTTAGGAGTTTTAATAATAGCTATTAGTACGTGCGCAAGCAAAATGTATTACGTGACCACGCGATAGCTAGTATGTACCTACGCAAGCAAGAGGCATTGCATGGCCACGCGATAGCTGTTAATACCTCCATGCGCAACGTGGCCACGGGATAGTTATTATACGTACGTTCGCGAGCAAAAAGTATTAAATGGTTATGCGATTGTTAAATACGTATGTGTATGTTATGCACATCGCCGGCTGTTCGCGCGCTCAGTATTTAGAGTATTTCTCAGTCTCAACAGACTTAGGTTAGGATTTAGTTGTACAACACTTATTAGTGTCAAACTTTATTTGGCCTCATTAATATTCACTTTATTGCATATACTTAGAGATTGGGAAATGTCATCTGTCATCGTTGGAAGTATTAAGAAATAGAACATGTCCTATCCTGTAAATCTTTTCTTTAATTTGTATGAAAATTTAAGAAATAGTAGACTTCACACTGCAAAATTCTACTGTCTTTTGAGGTCTTTAGTGACACTTTCTTCTATTAATCCGAGTCACATTCATGGAAAATGGAAAATGAATAATTACTCAATTTTGAAATTTTATATAAGTTGCACCAACAACCAAAATTGAGAATCGCGCGACTATAACGATGCGAAACATGGGATTCCTGTAACCGATTTTTAGGTTGTTTGCAATTTCAAAATGTTCTCTTCTCTGTTAATATACATGTACCTATTTCATCAGATTTTGTTTGTTTTGATCACAACTTTGCGTTTTACGTACAAACACTTTACAGTTAAGTGTTTTAATGACGTTTGTAAATATTTATTTATAAACGTAAAGCATGGGATTCCTGTTTTCTATTTTTAGATTGGTTTGCACTATTAAAAAAAATGTGTTTTTCATATTTCTTTAAACAATGTCATTTTAAATTCTATTTGTAAATGATTTTTGCATTAAATATTTTAACTGTGTTTTAATTAAGCAAAGTAATTTCATTTTTCATAGATTATATTTCATCCAGCGTTATGTAACAGTGTAATGGAACAATTCAACAAAATAATCCAGTCAGCAATAATAATTCAAACAAACTACCAGAAGTACAATTTATTAGATATGATCAGAGTAGAACATATCTTTTATTTTCACCAAGAAAAATTGTGTAAGTAATAGATAGAGCATCGAAACTCGAGGCTTCCTGATTTGTTCGATGGGGCGTCCCCCTCCCCCCGAGTATTAATGAGGTTGTCGAGTGTTTTGATGTTCTTTCTCTTCTTTATCATACACATTCCCTGTTCTCACAATATGAAACCCCAGAAAAAAAGTAACCAATGAAGGAGCATCTGAATATAATATTTCTATCGCTTTCCCTTTCTCTGCCGTCACAATAAGAATTGAGCCAATTAATGGACATGCTCTGCAGTGCGGGTAACTAATTCCTGCCGTAATGATATGTTACCGTACGATAAAAGTATTAGACAAGTTTGTTTTACGAACCAATTAAAAAATGACAGCAAAGTTCACGAACAACCCTCCCAACTTACACATAGTGTAAGGGCCTTAACTTTATATTACTATTTGAGTTGACTTAAATATAAAATTGTGTTTTAAGTAGCTTTTCATATCTTGTTAATACTTTTTTGTAAAAATTTCTTTCTTTCTTCTTCTTCTTCCTCTTCTTCTTCTCCTCTTTTTTTTCTTTTTCATTTTCTTTTTTCTTTATTTATTTTTGTTTGAGATTATGATTAACATTGTGAATATTAAAACTGCCATCTGTCCTCTTATTATGCATTCTATAAGGTATATGGAATTCCAGCTATATCATATCTTATCGCTGTATTTACCACCATATTGCTACTGCGTGATTAACGCATGAAGGGCTATTTTGCATATTTTGACCTCTTTTTTTATTTGTAATGTATTTGGATTTTATGTGAGTGCTGTTTGTAATGTGTAAATAACTTTTTTGTTCACTTCACAATATTTTACTTTAAAATTCATTTTCAACGTTAGCATGAATCTGTAAGCATGCCGCTTTAAAAACTCTGGACCTATTTAGTGGTTGTTTCAATCATTTACACAATGCGAGTAAAATAATTTCCTAGTTTAATTGAATCCTTTTCATATGAATTTACACAATGTAGTTACACATAAATAAAGCATGGTAATATCAATGAAACAATTTCAAATACATATAACTATACTATAATTACATGAAAACTATAGCAACGTAGTTTAATGATCAACATTATTTTTTGTCCAAGCACATTGTAGTATTTTTCGAATTTCTGCTTAGTCTAACTTTGGTTAATGTGTATTAACTAAAAAAAAACCAACCTAGGTATAAAAGGGAGGTAATGGCTGGTGGGTGGTTTCTCTTGAATTTTCAAACTGTATTCAGCTCAGGGAGAGATTTTCAAATATATTTGCATTTAAATACAGTTTTTTACCAATAAAAAAATTCTTAAATGAAGCCAACTGATTATTCTATGAGTCTAGATAAGAAATTTGAAAATGTTTGAAGAAAATTTAATATCAAATGATAACAGAAATTCAAATTTGAACTAAGGGGAGGAGTTTATTATGTAAATAACCATGTAACCACATTGTTTGTAAACATAGCAATGTGATCACATGGGAATCCATACACTTGCAATAAGTACATCAATATATTACTTACTTGATATGATGGTTTTTCTAAGGTTTGTCAGAATAATCCACTTTGCATCAAATGAATTGTAGTTAAATATCAATAAAAGTGCATAAATCCAGTACATTTCACAATGAAAATATACAGAAATGATAAAACACTTGGCTTGTATTTCGCACTATTGTAAGTATATCAATTTCACAGACACATTATATTTTAGTTATAAATACTAGGAGTAATTTTCAATTTCGTCAAATAACGACAGAAATAGTGTCCAGTGTAGGATTGTAATAGTAGATTAGGATACAGTTTCCTTACTTTATTTAACACACAATTTTGAATTACAAAAGTTGAACAAAAAGAGTGCCCAGAAATAATCATTTCTTCAATGAAGAAATACATTGGTTCTTAGTTACGTCCTTTTACACCAATCATTGTGTCTTTACATAATTGAACAAAAGATTTTGTATCTGATTTTTATCAAAATTTATTTAGCTTTTTTGCCTTGACCTTTTTCCATTCAGGACTTTTCTTTCACTTTACACATGAGGAACAAAAACATTTTTCACATGAAAAAGTAAAGTCAGAATCAAAATCATTAGTTTCATCTGCTCTTTGTCTTATAAAAATAATACTCTAGTTAGCTGTAAGCTATATTTCCAGTTTCCTTTGACATGTGAGCATTGTCTATGACCTCATTTCTTTTTTCTAACATTGGTGACATACTTTTCCCAAATTCTAATAAGAGTGGTTAAACAGAGCTTCAATGGTTAGTTTCTGCTCTTAGTGACCAGTAAAAACTACAAAATAAACTTATCCATTTATATTGAATAACACAAATCAATGAAAATGCCAAAAAAATTACTATTTTCCTAGCACAAAAAACCCTCCTAAACTGATTTCAGACAAAGGTCATCTAAATATACAAGATGCAAAATATGTACGGTATGGAAGGTATAATAGTGTAGTTACATTTATTGTTATATCTGTAACCAAACTTAGTCTCTCTTCTCCTTAGGTAGCATTGAAGAGGTAAGTCTGGCTAACAAAGCCCTGCATGAAAGTAACATTCAGCAGGCCCGAAATAAACACATACGAATACAGTTTCTACTTCTACTTATTTATTTTTCATTTATTCGCAAACACACAAACATATTAAAAGTTATTACACTCACACTTGACATTATTCAAATATTTACATTAAAAACAATACTTCTGATGATTTATACTGAAATACTCAAATATTTTCTTTTCCACATTACTATATTTCTCCCTAATCTCCATCCTAATCTAATCTCAAACTCATCTCCCAATCAAAATCTATATAATCCAAAACTCAATCTAAAAATCCCCCTTTCTGAGAATAAACCTACTATTTATACTAAAACATAACCCGAAAAGTTCAGGTATACCCGAAGAAATGATTAGCATACTTAAATTGACTAATGTTAAATTATGTTAAATGATATTGCATAAGTAACCCGACAGAAAGTGGGTATGACCTGAAAATGTCAGAGTACCTGAAAAGATCAGGTTACCTGGAATTGTAATAAATTGGTATAACAGATTAACATGTATTAGATAATTGACCTGACCAGCTCAGGTATTGTGCTTATCAGAATGATTTATGGTAACCTGAAAATGCAATTAACATCTACAACAAATTAGTAGCACTTGTATTTATTACTGATAAAATGAAGACTCTGTTTTTAATCCAAAGTAAAATTACTCTCCATAATTTATAAACTAAAAAACTGTCACACTGCCCCCTCCCTAGTTTGAAGTCTCCTGACTCAAAAAAACAAAACAAAACAAAACTGCCACAAGCATCATAACATATTAAAACAAATGAACTTATACTAATAAACTAAAACTAAGAAACATGTCTATTAATAAACAAATTTTATCATTTGTAAAATTTTTGAAAATTGTCCTAAATATAGATTTTGTTTTTATCCAAAGATATGAATGTCTTCAAATCAAACAATCATTATTCTGTACAGTCATAACGTCTCAAATAAAGTTCAAACAACACATTTATACATAAAACAAACAATAAATCCTCTAATTGTTCACTATCCATAAATTCAAAGAACATGGTAAATTAGTATTTTTTTTCTATGAACATTTTTTTGAACTTATAGTCCATAATCCATTTTTTTTAAACACATGTTACTTTTTGAACATTTTCATTGCCATTTCGGCTTTTTGTACTTCAAAAGTTTGCACTTTTAGTAGTTGTGAGTTTAATTCCATCATTTGTCTTTGTAATCCCAACCCAAGTTGATGTTGGTACAGATTGGATTTGTCCAAGGCATCCAGCATTTGTTTTTGATGCTGGATCATTGTGTTTTCTAACTGCTTGAATCTAGTGTCTATTGATTCTTCTAGTTTCAGTATTTTAGTACAACAGCACTGATTAGGATTTTCTTCATCCATTTGTGGTGTGGATGAGAAAAGTTTTCTCTTCAGGATGTTAGGTGGTTGGGGAAGTTGATCCTGATCAGCTGCACTCTGAGTATGGTTTAAAGAAGTGAATCCTGGCAATTGAACTGCTGAGTACAGTAGATGATTGGTGAACTTCGGAAGCTCGATGTCATTGTTTGATGGGTCATCTGGTGCTGGGGACACTGATACCACACAATCCTCTGTATACGGAGTATTGTGTATAGGCATTCCACACAAATTAAGTTCCTTTTCCATTGTGTATACAGTATTCTCGACTTCACAATTTGTTTTAAAATTTTGATTTACCAAGTAATGTATGTCTTCTTCCGAAAAAGTTTCACTATTAAGTCCAAAAGTTTCGTTCTTGAAAGTTGATGTCTTGATGTACAGACTCAATCAAACCGAGTCTGCAATTCTTATGTAATTTTGTTGTGATTAATGCTTCCGAGGGATCACTTTGTTTCCAGATTTTTTAAAGTAAGATTTTCTTTTTTGAGTAATATCGAAAGAGTTGACCGAAGTCCTTTATTATGAGATTTTTTTTAAACAGTGTGCAATTAAACGTAATTCCGTATCGAACCTTAACTCACAGTTAACACATATATAACTTCCAAAATAATATGGTACGTATTTTAGAAGTGTCGTCTTAATTTTTGGAAAAATTTCTAAAATCTTCACTGCAGTTGTTACACTGAGGCATTATATTGAATATCTGACTAGTTTTTCACATTTTTTATATTGTTTATACAAACGTATATCCCCCTCACTCATGTTACAATTATTCATGGACCCATCATTTTGTGATTGCAGTTCCTTTAGAAAACAATAGGAGTCAATTGTGTCCTCCTTTAAACATACCTGTGGTTTTTACAATGTACCTGAGCATTTCAGGTAATATAGTTTCACTGAATGCATCTTATGCCTTTTCTTTTTGTTTAATAGAATGTTTACACTGGCCACCAGTCCCATATTCCCATATATTTGCAATGTTAATTAGCTTTGATAAAAATGTTGTCTGTTTCCTGTTTCTCTGACCACGTCTTAAAGATGCTGCATCAAACTTTTTTGATTTTGATTTTTATTAGATGTTGTCCTCTTAATTTGATCTCCTTTCTTTTGAAGATAATAGTTTCTTTTTGTTTAACTATTGGTAGTGAATTTTCTTCGTTATTTAGTTCATTTTGATGGCACTGACCCACTGTGGAATAGTACTGGCAGTATATTTTTTTAATTTGTCATGGTGAACTATTTTTGACTTTTTCTTGTTTTTGATTTTAAACAAAAGGTCTGAGAATTTCTTTATGACAACAAAAGGGCCCTGTCAAATGATAGGTTCTAGCTTCTTTGACCTACCAACTGTTCTAGATTTGTCAAGGCAGTAAACTAAATCTCCTACATTTAAGTATGGGTAAGAGTTCGTATTAAGATGACCGTAGGGAGTCTTATCGAACTCTTACCCATATAACTGCAAATCGGCTCTTACAACTCGATATCAGATAAAAATATACAAAGTGTCACCTCTTAAATTAAGCATAACATTATTTTTCCCCAGCAGTCACGTACAAACAAGGATGGGGTTCAATTACTTAATCTTGCATGTAAAACAATGAGTTTTCAACAATACCTAGGATGGTTAATGCAATTCATTCCTGTCATATGAAACAAAATAATGTTTTGCTTACTTTTTCTAGAAAATATAAACAATCAGCAATTAATAATTAACATTTTTCTTAGAGTTAAAATGATATCAAAAAGTTACTGTGTTCTCATTTGTCTCTGCGAGCTGAGCTCCACGTGTATTATCTATGTAATAAATTTGAATGTTTCCTCACATTGCTACAGTGTTATCAGCCTTTTTAGAAACACCTGACCTGGCTAATTAAAATATGCCAATCACAATTTTCACTATCAGCATGGTTTTCTTCATGAAAAAGCGGCCACACTAATTACTGCCGAGTAAGAGCCGATTTGCAGTTATTGTTTTTATGTACTCTTGAATCATAATTGCGTTTTTGTCTCTTCACTGCTGATTTTGTATGTGTCCTGGCCAGTTGAATATACTTGTTTAACTTAGCCTTAAGATTTTCAAAAAACATGCTCGAATAAGGATTCTCATTTGCTGGAAAACAACCATATTGTAACTGAATTGGCAGTACAACTTCTCAGCCAAACATCAAATGTTCGGTGAATATCCCGTAGAGGCAATGCTCACATGACCTATACGCAAATGTCACTTATTGCAAGTCTTCATCCCAATTGTTTGATTGTCATTATATGTATGTTGTTATCATGTTGTTATAAACTTTGATTAAACGTTGCACCATTCCATTCGCCAAGAAGGGTGAAAACTTTATGTTACGTGTTTGGTTAATTTCAAGAAGACGAAAACTTCTTGAAAAAAGCTTTCGATTTGATTAATTTGATCCTATCACTGTGTAAATTCAAAACAAATACCATACGATTTTAAAAAAAAATTCATAAACAAGTTTTCCTCGCCAACAGTCTCTGCAGTCTGGTCTTGAAGCGGGGTAGCACTCCACAAATTTCGAAAAACTGGTCACATGGCTACAAAAATATAACGATTTTGTTTTTCTGTGCATGGTAAAGGTCCAATTATATCTGTGGCAGACTCGGATCCATTGGATTTGACACTAAATAGTGTTGCGAATATGTTTCCAAGCATCTGAACGGGCAATTTTCCTGAATGAAACCATACTTGTAACAGTTTCCTATATTACTCCCGAAACATAAATTATTATGATACCTGGGAAAAATGAACACTTTATCTTTGTAATTTCCTGTCTTTTACCTTGATGCGCTTGATATTTAATTCATTGAACCACGCTTTTAATAAATCTCTTTTTGAGCAATGAGGGAGAAACCGGTTCTTCTCTTAATCGTTTAAAATCTTTGTTCTGTAACTTCCGCAAAAACTTGTCCCTTCAGAACCAAAAGTCCAGTTCACCACCAAAAACCTTACTGCGTGTGATTCAGCAGCAATTCATCCTCTCCAAGGCTTTCTATTTCCCTTCCACCCAGGAATTTATTGCGACCCAATTGGGCAATTCGTTTCAAATTTGCCGAGACTTTCCGGGGCTATGATTCACAAAAGTTTAGGGTTTAACAACCTTTTGGGCGACCCGGTAGGGGTTTTCGTTCGGAAAAAAACGACCCTTAAATAGCCAGTTAAAATTTTCCCCCTTTTTCCCCCCCCGGATCCTTTTTGTAGTCCGATGTAAGTTTTTCCCTTAAAAGAATTTGAGGGGACAATGTTCCTTTTTTTGTGTACCGGCCCAAAAAATTTTTGATCATTTTTGTCCCCCTTACGAAAAAAGAATATCACCCTGAAAAAGAAATGAAAAAAATTTAAACATTTAAAATTAAAAAATTTCCCCTCTTTTTTCCCGGAAAATTTTTTTCCTTTTTAAACAAACAGTGGAAACCCCATCATCTTTCTTTTCAAAAACCACCATTCATTTTGCCTCTTTAAAAATGTCTTGCACCCTTTACTGGTAAACTTGCTTTTTGATCATGCAATCACAGGGCTTTTTGGATCACAAGGAAAATTTGGTTAGCTGTCACTTTTAAGATGTTTTAACCCTTTTTTGTTTAATTTAATTTTAATTTAAAGAAAATGTTTCCATAATTTTAAACCCCCTTTGATTCTGATCTGTTGGAGACTTAAATGACATAATCCAACGTAAACTCGAATGATCAATCCTCACCAAAAACTGTTTACCTAAGAGATAGTGTCTAAAAGTATGCATAAAAGTCACCATCGCTAATAGCTCTCTACGAGTAACACAATATCTACGTTGAGTTTTGGACAACGATTTACTAGCGAACATTATTGGCCTCTCAACATCTGTTCCGGATGCTTCACAAAACTGCATTTGACTTAAACATCCTCCTACCCCAGTGTCACTCGCATCAACATCCAAGATAAATAAGCCTGTATTATTTGGATAGGCTAACACTTCATTACCGCAAAGAACTGATTTTAAGTCCTCAAATGATCTTTGTTGCTCTTCGCCCCAATGAAATACCTGACCGGCCCCCATCAATCTATTCATTGGTGCAGCTCGCATTGAAAATGACCTGATAAATCTTCTGTAGTAGGAGCAGAATTGAACAAAGCTCCTAACTTCTGTTAAATTTTTAGGCACAGGTCAATTTTTATGCACTCTTCTTTATTACCAGTTGGACTTACTCCATCACCACTCACAGTAAATCCTAGAAATTCAACTTATGTCCTAAAGAGGTTGCATTTCTCGGGTTTCAGTTTTAGGTTAGCATGCTTTAACTTTCCAAAAATATCCTTCAACCTGCTAACATGTTCCTCGAAACTTTTGGCAAAACAAATTATATCATCAAGATAAATTAATAATGTTTTCCACTGGAGTCCACGAAATACTACTTCCATCACACGCTGAAAGGTTGAAGGTGAGTTACAAAGTTCCATGGGTAAAGTAACATATTCATAGAGTCCATTTTTGCTTGTACAAAATGCCGTTTTGGACCTGTCCTTTTCATCAATTTCAATTTGCCAAAATCCACTAGCAAGGTCACAGGTACTAAAATACACAGCTCCATGTAATGAGTCCAAACATTCATCGATTTTTGGTAACGGGTATGCATCTTTTACAGTAATATCATTTAGTCTTCTGTAATCAATACATGCCCTAGTACTTCCGTAACGTTTCTTTACAAAACAAAGGACTGTTACTTTCCTTGATAACTCCAGATGCTTGTTGCTGTTGGATTACCTTTTCTTCTTGACCTTCAAATGCTTTCGGCACCCGTCTCGGCGGTATTTTGATTGGTTGTGCTTTTGCTGTATTGATTTGGTGCTTTATAACACTAAATCTCCCTAAGTCACTGGGACCGGTTGAAAATATTAATTTAAATTCCTCTAATAAAGAAGCAAGGGTAAGTTTTTGCGTTTGAGTAAGATTTACTTAAGAACGATTGTATAAGTCTTGTAGCGGTTTACTCCATTTTGCTATATATGCATCTAAACTGTCCATTGTTAAACTTTTTACACATGTCTGATTTAATGACGATTGTTCCTCACAGATATCACTCTCCTCAACTTCTTCTATAAAACCTAAAGTCGAACCTTCATTAATTGTAACCTTTTCCTGTGAAGTATTTATCACCCTGATAGGTATAGACTGTCCCTTTTTCAGTTGCTTAGTGTCATAAATTGAATGTCCAAATGTAATATGCTCCTGCATCCGTGAAAGATCATGTAATACTTTCAGATGGTTAAAATACCCAGTTTTAAAATCAATGGAACTGCTGTTTGCTTTACCAGGAATAATGCACTCAGAGTCTGGTGGTAAAGAAATTGTCTCTGTTCATGTAACTCTTAAAGTTTCACATCATTTCCCACGCAACTTCAAACCACTTTTGTTTAAGTTATAGTCATAATAATGCAGAAAATCCAATTAATCCATCTTCTTGAATGGCTGCGACCAGAACATTCCATTGGAAGTAATCCTTACCTATCTTAAAATCAACTGACATTATTCCGTCAACTTGCAAAAGTCCATTATCCGCGACTTCAAGTCTAAGAGAATTGTCAACTGGGTTTAACTCCGGTTTCTTTGAATTGGGAATTCTGTTATATAGAGCTGTTGAAAGTATTGTTGCACATGCACCAAGTGAAGATTTAATATCTCTGCCAAAGATTTGAAGCCTACTTTCTGTAACATAGTGAGTTGAACTTGGCTTTTTTACGGGATGTATTTCTCGAACTATTGCACCTCCCCTCATTTCATCCTTTAAGCTATTGTGAGTCTCGAGGATTGTTCTGGCTTCTTCAATGGTTTTTGGATCTTTCATGCCAATGTTTAGTGCAGCCTGTTGTTCTTGTAGGCCTTTGATAAAATGACGGACGTTAATCGATTCCCTGGTAATGTCATCAGCTGTAGGATAGCCCTTTATCACCAACTTACGTATATCTGAAACATATTCAGCCAACTTTTCTATTGGTTGAAGCTTACGGCTCTCTAATTCCGCCAAATATGAGGAACTGTTACGGTGTTCCTTATATCTGGTTTCAAGTGCCCGCATCAATTTTCCATATGATGCCGTTGTTTCCGGTGTTGTTTGATTGTAGGCGAACTCAGCTGCCTCTCCTCTCAAACTACTTTGAAGACGAAAAAGGCTTTCATCTTCATCCCAGTTACATGATTGTTGTAAAGCTATGAACGGCTTTACAAAGCTCTCCCATGAAGATTTTCCATCGAACTGAACTTGACGTGGCATCGGTTTATCATACCCTTTTCTCCTTTGTGCACTTATTCTTTCAATTTGCTCCTGACAACGGTCAATCACCATATTCCGTTCCCTTATAGATTACTGAAGAGTTCTCTCCCTTGTTTTCTCAGAAATTGTTAATTGCCGTTTTAAATCCAAAATCTGACGAACGACGAAGGTCATCCTCAACACTTTTATCATCTTGAAGATTAGGCGACCCTTCCCGATTTTCTGAAACACGCTTAGGGGGCATCTTGATGCTTTATCGATTATATAACCAATTACATATATCTGAACTTAAATCCTTGGCGATAAAAAATGAACTATCTTTTTACTGCACTTTAAGAAGTAATGCATACATCTCACACTATGATAACACACTTCACCTAACTGTTTAGCATATATATATATATATATAAAACTTCTTTTAAAAACACCAATGAATGAATTATGATTTCATATCATTTGGAGTGACTTTGCGAACTAGCAGATCTAAATCAGTCTTCAACTGATTAATTTCTTTCTTCAAATCTGCAATTGTGTTGTCCCTCTGATTAAGCTGTATACGAACAATGCTCAAACAATTCTGAAATCCAAGCTGAAAGTGTTGTACAATATTGTGTAATTCCACCATGATTTGCAATAATGTTATTTCTGTATCATTAATTAATTCTGCCATTTTCTGAATTAGCCTAAGGAAGCATTCTTAAATTTCTTATTCCATTTCTTTTTTGTAAACACTTATAATTTCACCTTTTCTCTATCTATATGATTTTTTTCATATCTATATATATTCAACTGAATTTGAAAATAACAGGAGCAACTCACAAAAGAACCCAGCACTTTTCTCTTTATAAACTCTTTCAAATATTGACACAACTTAATTAATCCCATTTTTCTGAACCAAACACAAATGGAAGATTTTGGTGCACTTTATATCCTCTAGAATGAATAGGTTTTAGAAATAATTATTCACGAAGTTGTCAAAATCCTTCTCCGTGTAAGAAATACTTGTTTTTGGATTTGCCTGGACAAAGTAACTTTGTAGTTTCTTTGGAGGAGGACTCCTTTCATAAATCTCTTTAAAAGATGTCAATTTCTTAAATTCCATGTTTTGACGTTTAATTCTCCAGAAGTGTGTTAAAGTCCAAATCCCAGTGTAACCAAACTTAGTCTCTTCTCCTTAGGTAGCATTGGAGAGGTAAGTCTGGCTAACAAAGTCCTGCATGTAAGTAACAGTCAGCAGGCCCGAAATAAACACATACGAATACAGGTTCTACTTCTACTTATTTTTCATTTCTTCATTTATTCGCAAACACACAAACATATTAAAAGTTATTACACTCAAACTTGACATTATTCAAATATTTACATTAAAAACAATACTTCTGATGAATAATACTGAAATACTCAGTTATTTTCTTTTCCACATTTCTATATTTCTCCCTAATCTCCATCCTAATCTAATCTCAAACTCATCTCCCAATCAAAATCTATATAATCCAAAACTCAATCTAAAAATCCCCTTTCTGAGAATAAACCTACTATTTATACTAAAACATAACCCGAAAAGTTCAGGTATACCCGAAGAAATGATTAGCATACTTTAATTGACTAATGTTAAATTATGTTAAATGATATTGCATAAGTAACCCGACAGAAAGTGGGCATGACCTGAAAATGTCAGAGTACCTGAAAAGATCAGGTTACCTGGAACTGTAATAAATTGGTATTACAGATTAACATGTATTAGATAATTGACCTGACCAGCTCAGGTATTGTGCTTATCAGAATGATTTATGGTAACCTGAAAATGCAATTAACATCTACAACAAATTAGTAGCACTTGTATTCATTACTGATAAAATGAAGACTCTGTTTTTAATCCAAAGTAAAATTACTCTCCATAATTTATAAACTAAAAAACTGTCACATATCATTATGTAAGTAAAAAAATTGTATCAACTTTGAAATAAGAAAACAATTTTTCACACTGTTTGTCTCAGAGAAAATCTGCTTTAATTCGATAATATATTAAAAATAAGACCTTACAAGCCCTGTCACCCCTTCTGTATTGTAGTGTTGTATGCCAATTAAACACAGAAATGTGATATTTTGTTTTATCTCTGCTGATAGCAGCATGCAATACACTTCCTAATTAAAATATACCTGAGGTATAAAATCATATACCAGAAATCATACCATATAGTAGTTGATAATGGTCAAAACAGGAAATATTACAAGAATAGATATATCTGACCGTTTGGCATCAAGGGATAAAACTGAAAGTCCTCAAACAGGAAACCTACAACTGGTGATCAGAAACTTTTCTTGTCTCTCTGAGAAAGGTAGATTTTTTTGTGTAAAAACCCATCGTCTGCTTTAGCTATTTTTAGAAACAGTACACTTAGTCAGCTTTTGCTGTACGTCTATCACTGATAAAACAATGTAGAATGCATCCGATAGTCTGATCGAATGTTGGGGGTTTAAATTAATCTGTCGTCAAACCAGTCTAACAATTTTCAATAATGCATTATGTTTTAATTATTTCGTTTACATGGAAAAAAAATCTATAGAAATATACTAAAATTTGATTTTCTTATGAAAATGACCGTTCATAGATTATCGATGAGTCACGTTGTGTTCCGAATGTAGTCATCGAATTTAGCACTGACCCGGTGGCCCTGCCATGGCCAGTGTAAATTAGTTCGGGCCAGTGAAAATTTTGAGAAAATTTAGTTAGATAGATACTTTTTATTCCTCCAATATTGAAGAGCAAAACATGTTTACAAAACCGAACAATAACAGAGCATGGCATATGTACAATAAATTACAAATCATAACATCTAAGCGAATATCATTTGTTATACAATTCTTTCAGATCGAATAAATATATGGAGATATGCTAATATCTACATTTATCTCATAGGATGACATAAAATGTATGTAACAGACTTCATTTATATAAAAACCACATCGTATTTGTATTTACTCTGCAAAAACTAGAAGTTGACTATCAAATTATAAAGTATTCAGGATACAAAAGATGTATTTAATTGCTAAAGTTTAGTTAAGCAATTCATGTATATTCATATCTTTCTTCGGTTACTTCTGTCAAAACTTTACTCGAAACGAAATAGCAAAATGATGACTAAGTTATTAGAGTATTTAAAGGTACTCTAGGAATATAACCAACTGTAAATTGATGGTGTTTAAGAAAAGACGACATTCAATGTTACAATACCTATCATACTGTTATATAATTACGATGAATTATTTCTAACCGAGGAAAACAAACAAATTATAAAAACAAAGATAGATAATGATAGTTTTTATGAGATCATATCAGTGTTTAAGACGTTATATGTTAATGTCTCACAATAATGCAATTATATATACTTGAACAACTTGTATAGGCATTTTGCAATATTATAATTTCCTAATTTATACACGATTATCTTTTGATTCTGTATCTCTTTCGTTATAAACAATTATTCCACACTTCATGACATTATAGTTATATCTCCATTGACGGGAATAATTGGAGCATATATCGAGCATTTTGTCCATACCACATTTCGACAATGACACTAGGACCATATCATCGGCTACAGTTGGGGTTGAAACATTTAGGTCATATACACAAAAGCCATATCCACACTTCTCTAATTCCTTTATCAACCCATCAATGAAGAGGAGGTAAAATAATGGCGAACTTTTCCCTCCTTGTCTAGTTCCTTGTAATACGGGAAAACTGTCTGATTTGATACCTTGATACTTAACATAGCTAGTCACTCGTTTATACATTTCGACAATGGAGATTATTGTTGTTTTGTCTACTTCACACTGCATCAGTTTGTAAAATAATCTTGAATGCCAGACATTGTCGAAGGCTTGACGTCCATCTAAATAGCACACGTACAACTTAGAAGAGTTTTCACGGGCAAACAATATGCTCTCGCGTAATACAAATGACGTCATCAAGCAACCAAGTTTCTCTTGAAAACCACCTTGTTGAGAACTAAGTTTTTCCAGTAAAGTATTTTTACATCTTGATAACAATACAAGCTCGTACAATTTCAAAATTACCGATGATAATGTTATAGCACGATAGTTATTGGGATCATCCTTCCTTTTAGTTCCTCCTTTATGTAAGGTTAAAATCACGCATTTTTTCATATCGTTTGGAATGTAGCCAAGCCTAAGCATATGTGTGAAGATATCGGCTAAAATTCTAGAAACAATGTCTTTTGAGTAAATTAAATGCTCGTACAATAAATTATCCTCACCACATGCATTTCCTACTGGCAGGGTCTGTATAGCCTCAGAAACTGTATCTGGAAACACGCGTACTGTTTTATCGGTTGTGATACGCCCTGGTGTTTCATTTACCGTCGCTGTCACTGACTGCTTCCAATATTCATCATATTCTTGGGATTCATTCATGTATACAAAGATTGGAAATACAGTCCCCACTCTTTTGAAATTTGTTCTCGGTCTCTTATCATTTTACCGTTGAAGTTTATACCTTCAGTCATTTTACTTTGACTCTTTCGTTTTCTGGAATTCACTAGTTTCCAAAATTGAGTTGAATCGATTTCTGCCGTTCTATCCAACTCGTTGTCCTGTTGAATAAGAAAATCCTCTGAGCACTTTCTCAGCATCTTGCGAAAGTCCCGTTTAGATGATTTATATTTAACGTAAAATACATTGGCGTTTCTACGTGGTCTCCCACCACGACACCATTCCTCGCGTAGCAATAGCATTTTCTTGTGTAAGGACGATAGTTCGTAATTCCAGAAGGTTTTTAAATATTCCTTAAAACGTTTCTGTGGTAACACGTGACACACACTGTTCAATAAACTAGGTGAAATCACTGTGTATGCTCGATCAATACCATCTTAATCGAAATCACAATATTCAAGTTCAATAAATTCATTGTCAGATAATAATAAAGACTGATATTAAACAATGCTATCATTAGATGCTTTCTTCCAATTAATATTATACACATTACTGCTTTAATTTGTTAGCATACTTGGTTCTACATATATATGAATAGACATGACAACAGGCCTGTGTCTCGATACATTTAGACTATTATCATCCATGATTTCACAATAAGACACAAGATCAAGCACTTCATTGGGTAAACATATATAGTCAATAAGTGTTGAAAAACGATCATCATCAGAAACATATGAACATGTGGCACCATAACATGTTGGTAACGTATTCACAGCTATCAAGTTACAATCTGTTAAAAACTTGAGCATATAACTGTGACGAGATGTTAAGCTATTCCATTGTGAAGTCGTTTCTTTAGGCGCAAAATCGTTGTCTTGAGGCCCTGCCTCGATGTTACTACACTCTGCTACTCTTGGAACAGCTGACAATCCCAGAGGAGCCTCGTTTTCAAACGACATTGTCAAAGACAAAGAGGTTTGGTTTAAAACCCGTCTCTGTCGTCTGCTCATTTTCAATAGACATAACGGTAGAGGAAGAATCGACAAATTGTACCTCTTCGGATGACACACTGTTAAAAGATTTGTAGGTTGTGGGAATATTTTCATTAGCAAGAGTATTTATATTCTCATCATAATACAGTTGTGCTTGTGGTATATTTTGAGATGCCAAAGGTGCTACAGAATATAATGAGTTTGTGTCTATAAACTTTTCTAGCTTGTTGACACGGTTTTGCAAATCAATTTCACATTTAATAATCTCACTCTGTTTTTTGCTCACAGCAATTTCAGTTTCGAGGACACTTCTACGCACACTCTGTTTACCCTCCAGAATATCGCATTTGATATTGTTCATCGTCTCTTTCACAAAGTTCATCTGTCCTGCCCGTAATTGGTCGCTGGCATGCAGGCTTTGACTCAGGAGAAGAACTTGAGCCTGTAATGACGATACAGTATCTTTGAGCAAAGCAAGTTCTGTCGAACACTGACATTTATTTTGAACAGAAGTTTTATCAGTAATTGTTAAATTACTCCTATCTGGTGTTGTGGGGTAATCATCAAGGGCAGCAACTGCTGCCGAACGCCGTCTCGATGTACTTATCATTTCCTTGAGTAAACTGTAGTCTTCGCCCTGAGTAACTGAAATTATCGTATATATATCTTGGGCTAGTTTGATTGATATCGGGTCACCATTTCCCCTAAACACTCTTCGTTTTAGTTCTGCGCTAAGTCCAAAAGGAAAATCATCATGCTCCTGTTTAAGCACTTCAAAATATTGTACACGGACACGTTCCAAGTCAGATTCTGATGATGCATACATCCTTAGCAAATGCTGAACAAATAAATCTTTTGGTATATCATGATAAAGCTTAACCAAGTTATTATACTCTTCGAGATCTAATTTGTGTGGGATATTGAAAGTATCGTACTGACTCTGTGATTGTGTTTTGCCTGTAACCGCACTAGCATATGTCTTTGTATTACCCGTATGAGCCACTTCCGTGTTCTCTTTAATGATATCAGTTCCGATTTCCCACTGTTGTTAATTGTCCCTCCATCGCTAGACGTAACCATTGTCCTTAATCCCGAAAACAGCACCGCACTCAAGCGTGATGAATACAATTGTTAGTAGGGGTGAGTGATCGTATAATCTTTCCACAGGCACTTAATTTAAGGCCGAAGGGAGCTGGTTAGTTTGGACACTATGTGACATGTTAACAGTAAATACTAAATAGAAAGTTATTCTCAATCTTCAGTTTCTATAAAATACGTTTACCTATATCAACATGTATATACACATGTACACCAAATTTCAATATGAAGCACTATTTTGCATTCAAAAAATAAATAGTTAAAAGAAGACACAACACAACAGTCGTTCACACTAACTCTGCCAAAAACTCTTTTTATTTGTAATGTATTTGGATTTTATGTGAGTGCTGTTTGTAATATGTAAATAACTTTTTTGTTCACTTCACAATATTTTACTTTAAATTCATTTTCAACATTTCCATATAAGTTAGCATGAATCTGTAAGCATGCTGCTTTAAAAACTCTGGACCTATTTAGTGGTTGTTTCAATCATTTACACAATGTGAGTAAAATAATTTCCTAGTTTAATTGAATCCTTTTCATATGAACTTATACAATGTAGTTACACATAGATAAAGCATGGTAATATCAATGAAACAATTTCAAATACATATAACTATACTATAATTACATGAAAACTATAGCAACGTAGTTTAATGATCAACATTATTTTTTGTCCAATCACATTGTAGTATTTTTCGAATTTCTGCTTAGTCTAACTTTGGGTAATGTGTATTAACTAAAAAAAACCAACCTAGGTATAAAAGGGAGGTAATGGCTGGTGGGTGGTTTCTCTTGAATTTTCAAACTGTATTCAGCTCAGGGAGAGATTTTCAAATATATTTGCAGTAAAATACAGTTTTTTACCAATGAAAAAATTCCTAAATGAAGCCAAATGATTATTCTATGAGTCTAGATTAGAAATTTGAAAATGTTTGAAGAAAATTTAATATCAAATAATAACAGAAATACAAATTTGAACTAAGGGGAGGAGTTTATTATGTAAATAACCATTTGACCACATTGTTTGTAAACATAGCAATGTGATCACATGGGAATCCATACACTTGCAATAAGTACATCAATGTATTACTTACTTGATATGATGGTTTTTCTAAGGTTTGTCAGAATAATCCTCTTTGCATCAAATGAATTGTAGTTAAATATCAATAAAAGTGCATAAATCCAGTACATTTCACAATGAAAATATACAGAAATGATAAAACTCTTGGCTTGTATTTCTCACTATTGTAAGTATATCAATTTTACAGACACATTATATTGAAGTTATAAATACTAGGAGTAATTTTCAATTTCATCAAATAAGGACAGAAATAGTGTCCAGTGTAGGATTGTAATAGTAGATTAGGATACAGTTTCCTTACTTTATTTAACACACAATTTTGAATTACATTTTCTCTAGTTGAACAAAAAGAGTGCCCAGAAATAATCATTTCTTCAATGAAGAAATACATTGGTTCTTAGTTACTTCCTTTTACACCAAGCATTGTGTCTTTACATAATTGAACAAAAGATTTTGTATCTGATTTTTATCAAAATTTATTTAGCTTTTTTGCCTTGACCTTTTTCCATTTTCACTTTACACATGAGGAACAAAAACATTTTTCACATGAAAAAGTAAAGTCAGAATCAAAATCATTAGTTTCATCTGCTCTTTGTCTTATAAAAATAATACTCTAGTTAGCTGTAAGCTATATTTCCAGTTTCCTTTGACATGTGAGCATTGTCTATGACCTCATTTCTTTTTTCTAACATTGGTGACATACTTTTCCCAAATTCTAATAAGAGTGGTTAAACAGAGCTTCAATGGTTAGTTTCTGCTCTTAGTGACCAGTAAAAACTACAAAATAAACTTATCCATTTATATTGAATAACACAAATCAATGAAAACGCCAAAAAAAAACACTATTTTCCTAGCACAAAAAGCCCTCCTAAATTGATTTTAGACAAAGGTCATCTAAATATAGAAGATGCAAAATATGTAAGGTATGGAAGGTATAATTGTGTAGTCACATTTATTGTTTTATCACTATGTAAGTAAAAAAATTGTATCAGCTTTGAAATAAGAAAACAATTTTTCACACTGTTTGTCTCAGAGAAAATCTGCTTTAATTAGATAATATATTAAAAATAAGACCTTATAAGCCCTGTCACCCCTTCTGTATTGTAGTGTTGTATGCCAATTAAACACAGAAATGTGATATTTTGTTTTATCTCTGCTGATAGCAGCATAGCAATACACTTCCTTCTGAGGTATAAAATTATATACCAGAAATCATATAGAAGTTGATAATGGTCAAAACAGGAAATATTACAAGAATAGATAAATCTGACCGTTTGGCATCAAGGGATAAAATTGAAAGTCCTCAAACAGAAAACCTACAACTGGTGATCAGAAATTAGGCTAGATTTTTTTGTGTAAAAACCCATCGTCTGCTTTAGCTATTTTTAGAAACAGTACACTTAGTCAGCTTTTGCTTGATAAGATTATAGTCTGATTGGATGTTGGGGGTTAGGTATTTCTAAATGTGAGGATACAATCAATTAATTTATTACATAGATAATACATGTGGGGCACGCAGAGACAAAAGATTACATAGTAACTTTTACTCTAAGAAAAATGTCTTTTATAAATTGCTGACTGTTTTAAACTTGATATTTTCTAGAAAAAGTAAGTAAAACATTATTTTCTTACAGTTGATAGGAATTAACTGCATTAATAATCCTTGATATCAAGAATACAATAATAACATTTTTGGCTGTAATTATGGACCCTCTCCACCTGTAAACTTAACTGACACACACAAAAATAAAAAAAAATGAACTGTTTTTCAAATGAGCAAATCAATAGGGATTTAGATGTTAGTGAATAACTTGAAGCTAATAACGGATTTGTATCAATTAATAATCTCTAATGTATTTTTCTTATATTTTCCATTTATTTAAATGATGTACACATGTCATTAACTCCATTGTTTTTACATAATTGCATCGTTTTCCTCGCTGTTTTTTATAGATATTTTATAGAAACATGATAGTCTCTAACTGTAGATAAAGGTATAAATTCTGTGACATTTCAGTAAAAAATGTGCCTGATTATATGTTGAAAGGGCCATTTAATTAGCTTATCTAAATGTGACATGTTAGAAACTTGACAATCTTGTAGAGTGAAAGGGCGGAGCTATCAGTGATATAGAGCAATGCCTTGTTTTTGGTTGAAAAAAATAATGTTGATCATTAAATATGTTAATGTTTAAGAATATGCATTAAAAAAAAAAAATTGGTCGCCTGCATGCGGCAGGCTTGACCAATTATTTTTGTTAATACATATTATTAAACACTAACCTATACATAATGGACGTATATTTTTTATCATTTCTTTTACATGGAAAAAAAATCTAGAAATATACTAAAATTTGATTTACTTATGAAAATGACCGACCATAGATTATCGACGAGTCACGATGTGTTCCGAATGTAATGACAGTCATCGAATTTAGCACTGACCCGGTGGCCCGGCCATGGCCAGTATAAAGTAGTTCGGGCCAGTGAAAATTTTGAGAAAATTTAGTTAAATATATACTAGAATAAATTCAAAACTGGAATTCGGTCCAGCAAATTCAAAATCTTATATTCATTGACTGTAATGATTAATGAACGTAAGTTTTAATAATAGCTATAATAATGAAAACTAATGTATAAGTTAATCGAAATAAAACACTTGATTTATGATTTCAGTGGATTATGGTTCCTGGTTTCAATATGTAAAAGAATGGGAGACGTATATCCTAGAACACTCCGATCACTTTATACATGTGATATTTTATGAAGAACTACACAAAGTAAGTCTGAATTTATATATGCTTACATCTTTTACTAAAATTATCTATTTATACATTAACTTATACGGTAGTGATAGAATGCGAAATGGACATTAGTTGTTTTTTTTGTTTTGTTTCTTTAAATTATGGTTTAATTGTATTGATTGATATCATGTTAAATAATGAACATGTGACATGGGATATAAAATTACAATTCAAACAATTTGGCAATATTGTTTTCATTATTGATACATGTATATTTGAAAATAACCGTATAATAATGCCACATAGTTCAGTTTGTTGTATTATATCGTTACGTATGTTAATCGTAAGTTAATAGAAACGATTCTATTTATAACCTTAACCTACATGTCCATTTCGTAAGCGAAAACTGTATTTCGTTGTCGAAAACTACGGAATGCCGTTAGGGCCATCGCCTATGAATGTATTGATCTAAAACGCGATAGTCGATAGTACGATGGTGAAAACGCGAAATCACGAAACTACGATGGTGAAAACGCGAAAGCACGATGATGAAAACGCGATAGTACGATAATGAAATCGCGACAATACGATACTACGATGATGAAAACGCGACAAACTATCGTGTTTTCACCATCGTACTGTCGCGTTTTCACCATCGTAGTTTCGTGATTTCGCGTTTTCATCATCGTACTGTCGAGTATCGCGTTTCAGTTCAAACCATTCATAGGCGATGGCCCTAACGGCATTCCGGAATGCCGTTAGGGCCATCGCCTATGAATGTGTTAATTTGAAACGCGATAGTCGATAGTACGATGGTGAAAACACGAAATCACGAAACTACGATGGTGAAAACGCGATAGTACGATGATGAAAACGCGATAGTACGATGATTAAATCACGACAGTACGATGGTGAAAACGCGATAGTACGATGATGAAAACACGATAGTACGATGATGAAAACGCGATAGTACGATGGTGAAAACGCGATAGTACGATGGTGAAAACGCGATAGTACGATGATGAAAACACGACAGTACGATGATGAAAACGCGAAATCACGAAACTACGATGGTGAAAACGCGACAGTACGATGGTGAAAACACGATAGTTTATCGCGCTTTCATCATCGTAGTATCGTACTGTCGCGTTTTCATCATCGTACTTTCGCGTTTTCATCATCGTGCTTTCGCGTTTTCACCATCGTAGTTTCGTGATTTCGCGTTTTCACCATCGTACTATCGACTATCGCGTTTCAGATCAACACATTCATAGGCAATGGCCCTAACGGCATTCCGTAGAAAACTCCATTTCGCAGACCCCAGATTATTTTCAGAAATATTGTCCGCAATGAACATGTCGTTACTTTTGTCTAATTACTTCTTCATGCCGACTTAATGCTGATTAGTCATGTTGATGTTATAAGGGAATTTGGCATTTCGGTATACAGTAAAAACCCTTTTGAAAGGTTTGTATAACTCAAATTTGAATGAATGCAACGATTTTTAACGCAGATGTCACTTAAAAACCCATCGGAAAAATGACGGTCTTTGCCTCCAGTATAAGCCAAGTGAGTTACATTTGCCACCAGTATGCAGTATGGGCAGCGTTTAACTAACGTACTTACGCCTAAGATTTGCGTAAGTTTTAATGTAAGCGTAAAGTTACGAAAATACTTACGAAAAACTTAATGTTAGTAAAACGCTGCCCTGGTGGTTAGTCTTTGCCACTTGTATAAGCCAGATGAGTAGTATTTTGTTTCTAGTATGTGTCTTGAGTGAATAACGTTTTGCAAGTATAAGTAAAGTGATGAGCATAAGCCACGTGACTAGTATAAGCCAGGCAAACTTGAACTTACTGATTTATTTTCATTTTGATATCCCGGCAATAGGTAACGGACCACAGTTAGATATTATTTATTAATTATTTTGCAGAACAACGTAGAAGAAATAAAACGATTGGCGAAATTTTTTGGACTCGAACCAAGTGAAGAACTTGTGCAGGCTATTTCTGAGAAATGTCAGTGTATAAAGATCGTAGAGAAATATATATCGGGAATTACACATTGTACCGAAAAGGTATTTATTGTTTTTAAAAAATATCAAAAGTTTACTCATGCCTAATGGTATTCTTTTGTATGTACATGTACAAAATGTATATGTATTTTTCCAATGAAATATAATTAAGGATTTGAAATAGACATAGCTTACTGTTCGAAAAACAAGAATATGTAACAAGGAAGTATATAGAGATTTCCTTCAAATACATTGTATATAAATATCTTTAGATACTATTTATTTCTCCTTATATACGCAATTATTTGCTTAATTTGACATTATGCCAATCCGAGAGAAATATTATGAGTAAAAAGATAACAAAGTTAACGTTTTGACATAATTCCTTCCAATTCTTTAATGTAATTTGCATAGACGAAAAATAAATCACATGGCCCAAGGAAATTTCTACAAATATTCATCAGGATTATTACATGTTACGTTCAAATTATTTATATTTTATTTGTCATCATTTTCTAATCAACAGTTGATCAATCACCATTTGTAAACTAGTTGTCAATCCTATGAAATATATAGTCAGTTCAGCTCATCTTTACAAAGAAAAAATGAGCATAATGTCACTTTAATAGTTTTAATATTACAGGAAAAGTTGGCGATTGGAAAAATTGGTTTACAGTGGCACAGAATGAGGAATTTGATAAACATTATTTGATAATTTGCTGCTAGTTGTGGAATGTAGTTTCTATTTACGTGACTGTAATGTACGAGTAAAAAAAGATGTGTTAAGATGTATGTACGATATACAAAGTCTTTGTCAGTATTTAATTTATTTGATATCCGGCAGTTAAAAATACATGTAAAAGTGGAAAATATGCTCATATTTTCAATGAATGTATGTCATTTCTATATGCAATGCATTGTTAATAAGATTGTTTTATATTTCTCACATACATTTCATTTAATCCTATTTTAAAATTGTATTTATATACCAAATGTATTGATTGGCCTTTACTTGAATTATAAATTGAATATTACATGCATTACAATTTTATAACTTATGTTGTTTACTTCATATATTACATATTAAGTGTTTGTGATATAAACATATGTATTACCTCATTAAAGGTGTTTTATATGTTTGCGTTTCATTTTTTATGCTTTTATAAAAATTGTTCACAATGTCTCTCTATTTCCTTGCTTATTTGAATGAAAATGTAAAAAAATCAATTTGTCTCCGATCATACTTTATTGAAGGAAACGTAACACTTGTTAATTTCCGTCTATTTTTAGAGTGGCGTCCGTGGCCGAGTGACTAGGTCGTTGAATTCTTGTGTTCTTACTTGCTAGCTCCTCACGGTTGCGTGTTCGAATCCCGACTGGGACTTTGCATTCATTCATATGAGGGAGCTATCCATGCACTTAGCTTACGGAACGTCGGTGGTTCTACTCCGGTGCCCGTTCCTGCCTGAAATTATGCAGATTTTTTAAAGGCATAATATTAGACTGTAAATGTTTTACAATGCATGATACTGTAAATTAAATTGATGAAGTGAAAATTATTGCAGAAATGCGGTTTCAAGACATAACTTGGGACATTGAATATCAAATATTTCAATATGCTTTTTGTACAATAGACCTTTTTATGATACGATTTTTCCATAGCAACGGGTTGGATGTTCACTTTTCGCATGTGAATTTTGGGTTGGGCCCCAAAACGAAAGAAATAATATTTTTAAACTTAAAAACAGAGTAACTTATTTCAATCGGAAATTTTTTTTTTTGTTTTGGGAAACTTTCCCCGAGGGCATGCTAAATTTTTATTTAAAATTTTTAAAATGATTTAAAAAAGTAAAAAATATTGGGGAAGAAAAATCTGAGGAAGGGAATTTTTTCCCTTTTTTCAAAGACAAAACCACTAAATTACCCAAAAGGGGTAAAAAAAATAAAACAAAATAGCCCTTAAAGTGTTAATAGCGCAAATAGAAAAAATAGTTATAGAATTTCTGAAAAATCATCATTAATTCCCCTTAAAAATGTAAATTATTTCTTGGGGAAACTTGAAAACTCCTTTTTTCTTTTTCCAAAAAAATGATAAAATCTTTCCTTTAAGTTTTATTTTTAAAATTTTTTTGGCTTTTCGGGGAAGGGATGCTGCTTTAAATGACTGTCTTTGATAACAGTGTGTACTTGTATTGGTTCTCCTGGATAACAATGAAACATCGCTGAACATGGGCAGCTTGTTGATGCTCAAATTTGATGCTGCACGCATTTTTTAAAAGACCGAATCCGGTGTGATATACCCAAATCCTTCAGCATTTCCCTTCGAGGGCAAAAAAGTACCATATCATTGAATTGTTGCCAGCAGTTTTGTTTCAGAGCTAACAACACGCCTGAGATCAGGACTCGAGGTTATAAAACTTTTATCTGAGTTCAGTCTCATATATCCCAGGATTTTCATTTGTCAATGAACGTTTTGTGGTTTCTGACCAATCAATTACCTGAGATCTTAGTTTGTGCTCAATTCTATTTATAACCTTTGACCCAGATGTAGCATTTATGGTGATAAACATTTATGGTGATAAACATAAGCTGAAATAAGTAATTCATTTAAACATAGGATAAAAATTAAACCATTAATTTTATTTGGCATTACTTAATCCAATATATTTATTTCAGACTAGATTATTGAAATCATGCCTGATACTGTACATATGACAATGTCAGCATCTTTTATTGAAGAATACATACATGTTTTGGAGAAAAAAATCTTAAGTCGGATGAGTAATTCAAAGCTCACGCCCGTTAAGTGTACACCATGTATAACATTTTGCACTCCGATGTCCTTGTTGTGAAAATATGGAATACAACTTGAAAATAGTAATTTCCTTATTTGTATTTTAGACCACTACTGGTACAGTGATTCTATGTTTGGTACGTGTTACAGTAAGACGGTATTATTAATCAAGTAAAAACAATTAAAGGCCCATTATGCCTCAGAAATGCTATCATATTTATTTCACAAAATGTTTTTATTTTTGATATCTTGTTACTGTTTGATATACAAATGTACTATTCACAATGCAATTTGTTGTTATGCAACATCATGTTTTTCGACGCAAAACACGCATTTACAAAAATTGCACAACATATTTTAATAATTTGAAGACTGTAAATTTTGTACATTCTACGGAAATCGGTTTTACTGCGTTTATTACTGGGTCTACCCTAGCTATTAACTGCACTTTGAAGGTGAAATAATGCGTATTATATAAAAAAGTATATTTTTTTGTAAAATGTCTGTAAAAATAGAATCCTCAATGAATGAAAGTGAAATTACACTGCCTTGTCATGCAACATCATGTTAAGAGAACTAGCATGAATTCGCTTTTGGCATTGCGATGTCGCCCCACAGCAACACGACGATGCGACTTAATTTTGGCGGGCATAGTTTTTACTCTAATATAACCTAATCTATTCAATGCAGAGTAATTTGAATCAAATACATTCGATTCAATATATCACATGTTTCTTTTGCTGTAGGCAAAGTTGAGATCTGTTTATTAGAATACTTTCCTCGTGTATAAATCTCCACACGGCTCTAATCTGTCCAATTCGAATTATCAGATGAGTGAATTTCACTACCGTCAATTTGCGTGGTTAAGTCTATTATTATTTTAGGGGGTGTCGAACGTATAGAGGTAAGATACTTTTTTAAGCGAGGTGAAAATGTACGATACGGAGTAATAGAGGTTTTTAGCATGTTGACACCCATCAGCGTGGAAATATTTTATAAAATTGCTAGAGATCGCAAATTTTGTGTGGATCATGTGGGGCTCTGACCTACACGTATTATCTCGAAACTATGGTAAAAAAGTATATTGAAGGTAAAAATTGGCTGTAGTCGATTTTGTGTCGTTGAAAAAATGATAAGATCATAACCCATATCGTGAATGTAAGTTCTACTTTCTACTTATTGAAATACTCATTATATCATGGCATAGCAAATGCTTTTGTGCAAAGATATTTATTGACGAGTTGTTGTCCAATAATCAATCTGTACGATGGGTTTTGGTACGATAAGATAACTGAACGCTGCAAAAGGTTAAAAAATTTTGACAGTTGTAATTATTACTTAAAAACCGTTATCAATCTTCTTTAATTGATCTTTAATAGGATCATGCTGAACAGTTCCGGTGTTCTCATCGTTTCTTCTTGTGGCTGACGTCATTTACCTTGCTTATACTTATAAATACTCAAATAATTTGTCACATTTATTTCAAGATTTAACTTCCCTTTGATGTTTAAAGTTTGTTATAAGATTTTTATTCACCCTGTAGACTTTCTGTTCTTTTTTTCACATCTGAAGTAAATGACTTCAAATTGTATGCAGTTTATCGAAAACGCGAAACAGAATTTTCATTTAATTCCCATTGTCTGAAACTTGAACATTTTCTTTGCATTGAATAGGTAAACTATTTATCATAATTGAATTTTTATCCTTCTTCACTTAAATGTTTTATTCCAATAAAATGTTTCTGATTCCATGAACTTAAGAAAGAAGTTCTGAGGCAGTTAGAAAAAAAAGAAAACGTCAATGGGAGTGCAATGTACTATCTAGAATGCGTTACAAGGTTGCAGAAAGACAGATTTTGCCGATGTTAGTTTTAGGACAAAACCAATGGCGTGCAAAAGAAAGAATTTGATAGTTTATATGATTTCATTTTGGATTTGAACAAACATCCAAGGCAATAGTGAACTTAGGAGCTATAATGTGTATACCCATTCGGATAATTTGCAGTTCGTATGTACAATTTCGTTGTGCTAAAAATCGACTGTGTTTCGTATATATTGTTACTAAATTTGAATACTATATATGTTAATTTTGCTAACTATGTACTTTATTGTTTAATAGAATAATAAATGTAAAGCCTCTAGTTGGGGTTCATGTTTTTATAAAAAAAAAATCTTATAAAATCAGTATAAAATCTTAATACATTATATATATGGTTTTCTCCTCAATTTCAGGCTAACTGGTGGAATGTCTTGGTGAAAATGCCCATTGATGCTAAATTTTCGTTCAACATGTTTCACATACATACGAGCTTAAGACTAAACTCTGGCAAGATGGTACACATAAAGAAAGCCACTGTGCACTGCCATGTCCAACGGATCTTTCGTTAAACAGGGCTTGTAACAAACATTCCACAATCCTTAGTATGAAGCTTTGTCAAGAACACACACACCCGCGCGCACTCTCACGCACGCACACGCACGCACACACACGCGCACACACGCACGCACACACACACAGAGAAAACACATGTCGATTTAGTGTTTCATCGTATCAGAACGGGAAGACTTTTTCTCCAGTATGAACTGTCCTAATGTTAAAATGTGTCTATTTTCGAGTGCTATATAATATTTTGGAGTGCTATATAATATTTTGAGGTGTTATATAACCATACGCATATGCTATAGGTAATTGTTCATTATTTTCACCATATATCGGTAACTAATTGCTAATGCCCAGAGAACAGACATCAGTCGGTCATGCATAACACTCATCGTAAGGGGCAAAAGTTTTGCGTACAGTTAGTTTATCGAACCAATTATCATGCGTACAGTAAGAAATACGGAAATATTGTGGGATATATGCGAATAATTCTTTACGTTCTTTTCTCTTGATTTTATAGTTTTGCTTTTTTTAGTTAACACGTTAATTAGTGCTTATACTAATCAAGTATCTGTTTCAATATATTTGTTATTGTATTCTTTTAAAATGTTTGTCAGGTTGCTGGTGGCATTTAAAGAAACAAATAACCTCAATAGCTTTCTCCTTACCATGAAATATATTCTTCATATGTATCATACTTTGGGTGCCTTTCCCTTGAAAATGTGTCAGAGTTAAATCGTTTACATAATTATATACATGCACATTTCGTTAACTGTAGTGCAGGTATTAGTTACCTGCGCTCCAGAGCATGTCCATTGATTGGCTCATTGGCGTCCGCGCCGAAGCGCGGCGCCTTTTATGTAATGAAATCAGATTTTGTGAAAGGGCGACAGCATCTTCTCGAGCCTTTTATAGATGTTCATAATAAAAGCCGATCATTCCGATCGGTGTGAGGGTGCTTGATTATTAATTAGTCGCGATACGTACAATGAATAGCGAACTGGAGAATTTCGCAATGCAAACATTTTCAAATTAAATAACCTTTTCCGTCAATAAATCGCGCTTTTCAGGGTATTTTTATTTATCATTTTGTAGTACACAGTGGATTATTATGGTATGTTATTCCGAAAGCTGTAGCTGTAAATAAAATGATGAGTTGATGACCTAAATATTCCGTAAATCTATTTATAGAGGGATGTACTCCTGTCGGTAATTGTCGGTCACTCCTGGTCTATTTTGACTACCGGCGAATAGTACCACACGTTTATTGTCCGGTCTCTCCCGGTTTTGGAGATGTTTGATATCGTTACAGAACAGAACAAATCTTTTACAGATAAATAAGCTTTTTTTTTCAAAATGAATGTTTGTCACTTAGTTTGGTTACAATAATTAATAAACACAGATCAACTATCAAAATTATTGCTTATTATTATACATAAACATACAATTCGAAAAAAAACCAACAACACAAATTGCATGTTTTATTTTATCTATATGAGATAAAAACAATAAATATGTACAATAATTGAGAAAAAATGTACATTTTTATGGCATTAATATGACACTATCAACTTTGAAACATTTTATTTAATTTGTTATTCGTGTTTAGTAAAGATGCCGAGGAATTGTTCAAAGTTACAAATCAGATTTTATGAATTATTCAATTAATTGATAATTTAAGAAATGATAAAGAAAAATACAAATATACATGTATATGGTTTAAGAATAAACAATATTATATATTGAAAGATTAACCATAATTTACTGACTTTTTCCAGTTAAGTTTTGACTTATAATCGTCTGTCATTATGACAATTGAATTTTTAAAATAATAGTTAACGTAAAAACTCAGTCAGTATTAAAATAGTGCATAAAACACAAAAAAGAAAAGAAAACAATATTCATAAAATCTGTATTTTTTATTAAAAATTATTACAATTAGTGTATAATAAACATTTTTAAAAACATTTATGCTCAACATGATCAACATGGTAATATAACAAGTGTCATATTGTTACTAAGTGTGAACAGATACCTTAAGAGGTGGTCTTCGCTAATAGCGATAACATAATAAGGGACAATTACACAAGTGTGGTGTTGATCATTTGTTACTCATATGGATTATAAATGATTGTATACATGTATATCCGTTGCTATTAATAATCACGATCATAAAGAAATAACAAGTAATATTCTAATTTCTAGCATGCCAATCAAATTTATAAATAATGAACAATGTCTTTCGTTCCTTCATTCAGAAGTAATATACAATTCTGTTAAAAACCAATGAACCATTGAACAGTTTATCATCATATATCTACTAGTTCATCTGCACCTGCTGCATTTCTTGCTTGGACGCCCTTTGATGCTTTGCATCAATGCTTTTCTTGTTTTATCTGGAACGACAAAAAATGGGATAGCGATAGAAATATCATATTCAGATCATCGTTCATTGATTACTTTTTTCTGGGCTTTCATGTTGTGACAACAGGGAACGTGTTTTTAGTTTTGCCTATGATAGAAAAGAGAAAGATTTCTTTCTCATACCAGGTACGTATATTAACGTACGTAATATACGTACCTGCTCATACACAAGTATATGACCTGCTCCGCGTGCACTTTATTATTCGAACAAAATCAAACCGACTCATACTCATGTTATTTGTCACGTACCTCTATGCATTCGACACCCCCTTGTTCAATAATGAAAAGGTCAGAAAATCGAATTTTCCCGAAGTACGGCGGAGAGTGCCGGAAATTTTTCCACTTCACACATTTAAGATCACGTGACCATTTGAGTGTTTATCAACAGCCAACATTATTTTTGGAGGGAAAGTCGTACCGAGAAGATGGAAGGACTGGTGTTCCCTGATAGGAAAGTAAGTTTGTTGATTTTTACGAATTGTGTCGATTAAATTCTTAATTTATTTTCCAGCTACCGGCCTGTGTTGTGTACCTGCTTATTTTTACAGCCAGGTACGTACATTTGCACGTGATAATTGTCTATTAGAAATGATGTGCTATTTTTAGCAGTTAGTGTTCATTTATTATGATACATATGTTATTTTAGTTGATCTTTTGAGATTTGAAAAGGGCTTTGAGAAGTCGATTTTTGATCAAGCTGGCCAGCAGCGCGACGTTCTATACATCGGCGGTTTTTGGGGAGGCTATGCCGACCCAATGTTAATACCATCTGTCAAATCTTACTGCCGCGGTAATCAGGTCAAAAAATAGTACCTTGATTTTTCTAAGCTGACTGATCACTCATCACATACTTTTACAATATGAAAATATTTTCATTCTTTAATTTCATATCAGATAATAATTCTCTGAAAAATTCTTGATTTTTGTTTGTTATTTTTTCAAAATCACTACTCCGTGACGTCATACTGCCGCGGTAATCAGGTTTATGTATACGTACGTCTGTAATAAATAGTTCTGGTATGAAAACCCTTCTACATAATAATGTTATCAATAATTTTTTAACAAAAAGCATAAATGAAAATTTATAAGTAAATGCTTTTATTAGGTGGCAAATATTCTTTATCATTTTTGATAACAATTTTCCAGTTACTACGCAGCGACCAACTGTTTATGACGGGTCATTAACTAGAACGTTGCAACACCGTAGTCTCAATATCATGCATGTTCTTTTGTTGATATAAACCATTAATAGTCCTTAATATTTTTTAAAGACAAATAATGGTAAATTGTCGCTTACATCAGAGACATGGATCGTGCTTGCGTGATAACTAAGGAAAACTAACTTATTAGTACACCCTAGGAGGCTGTACGCGGAAAACGCTCATAAACCGCCATATCATATAGCTGTAAAGTGAACAGTTAAATGACAGAAATATGTGGTCAAATATGTTTTAACAAGGAAATAATTATTTCAGAGAAAGACGCAAAGATCAGTCTTCAATCAAATGAATGATCCCGTATTGTGTAATTAGAAAGTTTATTCAATTCTAGGGCAACGCATCATAATTTGCTAGTCCATGTGTAATAAAATTCAAATTTTCAATACAGATTATGAGATACATAACAATATTAAAGAATAAGAGGCTTAAAAAACAACAACAACAAACGCATATATATATATATATATATAACATATACGAAATCCAGACAATGCATTATTACCAGTCAGTCGACACATTGCCATTTGCGCAAAAGACATCACTCCAAAGTTTAATATAATGCCAATCTATAAAATGCGAGAACCAGACACATTCAAAAGAAGAATGAAAGAAACTGTTTTAATAAACGTTCTTAAACCAGAATTGAATTCAAAATAACTTTGATATATATATAACAATAATATTATAGCTTATTATTATGTCCCTTTAAAACGTTATAAGAGTAACGTCCCTTTACACTGTTTTGACGTCGTTACCAAGCGACGTTATTAACGTCATTATCTTGAAGATCCCTTTAACGGGTGAAACCGGTTGATATTTCTCTTCAATTATTTATTACAGTTTTGTTAATAAACAATTGCAATGTAAACTGGAAAAGGCATCACTTCATTCTTTTTTTCCCGCTATTTTTATCCGTATTGTTTTAAACTTTACATTTTGGATATATATATATATATATACAAAAAATGAAAACAAGTGCCGGAAAAAAGTCACATATAAATAAAACAAAAAACACAGTCCATGAGTTAACTTATTTAATTATTTGCCAACCGGTTTCTCTTATGATCATCAGGGCAAATGTGACGTCGTCGCATAGTAACGACGACGTTTTTGTGTACACATGTGTACGCATAATCTAAAAATAGTAACGTCATTATATTGTATTAAGTTTTGGATTAAAAACATCAATAAAATAGCGTTCTTTTGATAACCTAGCTGAAACGTTTTTACTGTGAAATTTATAAAATGGGAAAATACAAAATTTCGGGTCTTTTTTAGAGCATTTATCTAAATGCTCACTTAAAGGTAATTGTCTTGTTGATGGGTCTCTTATCTGCTGAGCATGAACAGTTTTTCTGTTCCTGAGTTTGTCGCCTGTTTGGCCTATGTAAAATTCTTTGCAGCCGTTGCAAACTAAAACATATAAAACATTTTCAACAGTACAGTCCATATTTTCTTTTGTATGAAATATTTTATCCTGAAGTTTTAAAGAATATCCTTCTATTAAATAATCACAGAGGCCACACCTCTGTTCGTTGCATTTTTTAACACAGGGCATTATATTGTTTTCTTTAAATTCTGAACTTATTAAAATGCTTTTTAAATTTGGTAATTGTCTTTTGCATTTTATAATGTTGGTGTTGCTTATTATCTTTTCATTTTTTCATCATGTTTCAGAATTTCCATGTTTGTTTTAATTATGCCAAACAATTCTCTGTTTTTCGGGTTACATGTTGAAATATATGGAAGAATTTTGTTTTTTGGTTGCTCCTTAACTTGAAGTAAGGTGGTTCGGGGAATCTCTAAAGCTTTTTTAATACCAGTTTTTATAAGTTGAATTGGAAATTTTCTTTTAATTAGAGTGATGGCGAGTTCCTTAAGTCTAATCTTAAGTATTTCCTTATCAGATACAATTGCACATATTCTCCTTGCTAGCGAAAACGGGATATTTGTTTTAATGTGTTTTGGATGACACGATTTAAAATTTAGATATTGTTTAGAATCAGTACTTTTAAAATATACATCAGTGACTATATATGTTCCTTTCTTAATAACCATTACATCTAAAAACGGAAGTCTGTCTGTATTTTGTTGTTTCTTAAATTGTATATCTTTATGAAGTGAATTAAGTATTTTTTCAAAATATAATAAATCAATTAGAGATCTTTGCCAAAATATAAAACAATCATCCAAAAATCTTTTCCAGTTACATTGAATATAATTAGCAAAATCTTCACCTTTCTGTTTGTTAATTTCTGAATACAATGTTTCTTCTAAATAACCTAGTACAAGTGTTGCATATGTTGGAGCAACCTTTGTCCCCATGGCTGTACCTTTATACATATATATATACGAATGACTTACAGTTTAGCATCGGGAATTCATCAACATATCTTACGAAACTTTAATTTGAAAACGATATTTGCGGGCGCTGAAGTGATTAATGTTTATTTGAATAAATCAAATAAAAAAACTTATATGTTTGTGTTCTAAAAATAATCGGCGGCATAAGAGGAATTTCGTATTCATTTTACAACACTTGAAAAAATACTACAGAAAATGTGTTGTTGTTTTTTTGTTTTGTTTTCAACAAAAGTGTGTGTGTTTTAAGTTTATTTATACTCGGGGCCGGAATAACCATATGTCCGAGATTATAGAATCGAGGACGTCTTTTTCAAGCCGAATCTTCCTGGTAGCCCATTCTTCGTTCGTTGGTGGTAAAGGAGACGACAATACTGGCAAGGCATCAACTTCCTGACTGACGACAACAAAAACGGCATTCATTAGCGCCAAACCTCCAGAGTAAGTCACGAAAGGACAACCAATCACCTCTGGTACTTGAGATGACTTGACCTTGACCTGCCGTGTGCATTCTCCGCGACGTGCACGCCTCTGGAGGGATTTGGAGAAGTTTCAACAAAAAACTTCCAAAACACGCTATTTATAAATTATAACACCATTCATAGCACTGACGCTTCGATGTTCTCATCTATTTGCGGGAAATGGTCGACAGGGAAAACCCTACGTAATAACCGCACACCCTGTTAACAATAGATTTTCCGCAGTTATATTTCAAGCTAGTGAGGTTTAAAAAATACATGTAGAATCTATCTATTAACTACCATAAGTTGGTTGAGTGTTGGCGGTAAAAAAAGAAGATATAACTTCCTGATCAATTTTCACTTAGGTTGATTCAACTTTGAATAAGCTTTGCAGATATGTATTTTTTCAAGAAATATTTAGTTTTAATAAATATCCGAAGCCGTCAAAGTCAGCGACGAGTAATGAAATGGGAATAATTTTCTGAAACGTGATTTTATTCCAGATTTGCTTCGGAAGAAGACATCTTTCTGTCCGTAGAGCATGGATATTAATACTCATCACAAGACAGTATCTTATTGATCTCAATTATGGAACATGACATGTAAATATGTATAATTTTTATGTTCAATAAAAATGTTGCATAACTTGCAGTTTATTATCATTCAATGATATTAAAATGATATTAAGTATTTATGATGAACAGTCCTAGAATATTTTGATAAGGAACAGTCAGTTGTAAAATGTTATTGTTATCTTATAATGAACAGTCGTCATACTTTCTGGTATGTCATTTATTATTGACAGTTTAGGTTTTTCAAAATTTGCAGGATTAGCAGTCCGAATGTAGACCTCAATGAAATGTTCTGGAATATTAACAAAATGAATAGTCAACCATATTAACCATATATATGAATGGTTGAACACAACAGTATGGATAAATGACACAATGTGCATATCTTCTTATTTTGGTAATAATTGAAATAACAGCACATTTTAAGCAAAAAGAAAAGAAACTATAAGTCTGAAACATTCTGTCATAGCCTCCCCATCAGTACATTCAGTGCTTTGATTGTTTATGTACAAACTGTTTAAAATATCTCCCACGTGCTGATGTATATACATGTACGAATTTGGTGCATATACATGTATATATATAAATATATTTCCTACCTCTCTTTACACACAAATATATTTTTGTGTAATTTGTATATATACACAGTATGTTGATGTTGAAATGGGTTTATGATAGTCCAAAAAATGTTTTAAAATGTAATTTTTGCGTTGTTAGTGATAGTAGTAAAGTAATTTAGTGATACTTTAAAAGTGGTACTGAATTGTTGTTTCTCATTGCATTTCCTGTCAAAATGTTTATAGTATTGGTGTTATATTAGTTGATATGTTATGAAATTAGAAATTGGGCTGTGCTCATCCAATTGTTTTAAAATGCGATTCTGCCTGGCTTCGCGCTGCGTTTACTCGTGATTTTAAATGTTCTGAAATTGCATAATACCTAATTAAAATTATTACACCCACCTATATAACCCTAATGTGCTCTTCTTGGTCCCTTCCTATATAAAATGTCAAAAGTTTATAGATTTCTTTTTATGTATAAATTTGTGTTAGTTTAGTTGATAGGAATGTGTTTATGCTGGTCAATCTGGTCAGTCTGTGTAATCGCGCGCGTTTTTAGATATAATCGTGATGTTAGCTTGTGCCGAATTTTGATTTATACTTTTGTCATTTCTCATCATTATTATAATCATAACCATAGTGCTGTATTGTATTTGATTTGATGCTAGTGTATTTGATATGAATACTTGTCTACCCACTATGAAATTCATTCATTAACCCAATCCCCACTCCCTTTAGACTATAAGCCACTCCTTTTAATGCTATGTTTATTACAGTTAAGAGTTTAGTTTAGAAGTCTTGTACATATTATGAAACTGACCAATTAATATGTTTGTGTTTTAATACCTATATTTTTTGTACTTTTAGATCTACAGTACTTGGAAGTTGCCAGGTTCTTCTAATTGTATAATAGAATTATAATAATATATTCCAATATTTTGTGTCTGGAGACCCCTTTGAATAGAAGAGGTTGGAGGGTCCTGATTGTGGTGGATAGACGAAGATGTGGATGGCTGTGTAACATTGGCAAAGTCTATGTGTTGGAATGTGGCATGATGGAGCTATTGGTAATTTTAATATGTTACTTGATTTTAAGGATTTTGTCATAATAACTCTTTTTTGTAAACAATTTGGTATTTCGTGTTGTGTGTAAATTTGTAAAAAAATTACAGGTAGTATTGAGTATTTTACTATATTTTATTTGATTTTAATGGATTTTTCATTAAGAAAAGAACTGAGCTTAAGATGATTGTTTTAGTTACACCCATATTTTCATGATTGAGTATATATCAGATGCTGCTACTGATATATGCTCAAATATCATGCTTGACTTTAGGTCAACCATATTAAAATAAGATTGAATCATTATTATTTTAAATTTATTTTAAATAATTTTAAATTTTAAAAAAAATTATTTATTTCTGATTTAAGGGTTGTGTACATAAAATGGAATTTCTTGTATGATGTAAATTTCTGTGATGTTTGATTGTAGTGTCATATTTGCTTTTAATCAATTAATATTATCTTATCCATATTTATATGTGCTTATAAATCTTATTTGTTTTACTCACTCATAAATGTACATTGATCTTCTTAATACTTTTATATATTTTCTTTTAAACAGATTGTTTGTTTATATTGTTAAAGGATAGTCAGTTATGTCCGAAAATAGCTTATATAGCTAATGTTTATATGTTTTATGTAACCGACTATAAATAAAGATTATCTTACCTTATCTTATCTTATCAGTTGAGAATTACAGTTGATTGTCTATAGCTATATAGATTGGAAGGTCAGTGGTTCTATTCATAATGTCAAATTGCTCCTCTTTGCACTTTAATGGTGCTTATTTTCATCTGTCACGTAACTTAAAACCATTAAATACCAAATAGTTACCTGTTTAGTAGGAAAGTAATTTGTAAAGATATTGTAGATGTTAGGGGCGTCCGTTCCGAGTGGTTAAGGTCGTTGACTTCAAACCACTGGCCCCTCACCAACGTGGGTTCGAATCCCGACAGGGACTTTTGATTCTTTCATGTGAGGAAGCTATCCAGCTAGCTTACGGAATGTCAGTGGTTCTACTCAGGTGCCCATTTGTGCCTGAAATAATGCACAGAAGGGCACCCCCCCAAAAAAAAGAAGATATTGTAGATGTTAAAATTACGAGATTGGAATGTTGTTTTGTTACCCCTATGATCTTTCAGACCATGGAGTTGCATCAAATGTGATGATGGATGTGATCTTGCAGACCATGGAGTTGCATCAAATGTGATGATGAATGTGCTCTTGCAGACCATGGAGTTGCATCAAATATGATGATGGATGTGATCTTGCAGACCATGGAGTTGCACCAAATATGATGATGGCTGTGTATGTGTTGGAATGAGGCATGATGGAGCAATTGGGTATTTTACTAAACATTACTTTATTTTAAGGATTTTATCATAGTAACATTTTTGTACACAATTTGGTAATTTGTGTTGTGTAAATTGGTGAACAATTTCAGGTATCATTGAGTATTTTACTATATTTTACTTGATTTAAATGGATTTTTCATTAAGAAAAGAATTGAGTTTAAAAAGATTATTTTATTCAGTTGAGAATTACAGTTGATTGTCTATAGCTAGTTAGACTGGAAGGTCAGTGGTTCTATTCATGATGTCAGTTTGCTACTCCTTGCATTTTAATGGTATATTTTTTTTCTGCCACATAACTTTAAACCATTAAATAACAAGTTGTTGTCTGTTCAGTTGGAAAGTAATTTGTAAAAATATTGTAGATGTTAAAATTATGAGATTAAAATGTTTTTTTGTTACCCCTCTGATCTTTCAGACCGAGGAGTTGCATCAAATGTGATGATGGATGGATGTCAGAAAGTGGACAATGACAGAGTAATGAAGAACAATTGTTTCTAGTTTAGCTAAGGGTTTGTTTAAGGTATGGTCAATGTTAACATTTTGAGATTGGAATGTTGTTTTGTTAACCCAGTGACTTTTCAGTAAACCTATAGACCATGGAGTCTGAATGGCTTAAGTGGCATTAAATGTGATGATGGATAGATGTCAGAAAATGGATGGTAAAAGCACACTTGTGACAGAGTAATGAAGAACTTGACATGCATGGTGGAAGTTGATCGAGACTATCAATTCTTCGAGAGGTCCAGCGACTATATACTCGCAAGAAGGATATGGTATGGAATAGCTTTCTACACCTCTGTGCTGGCAGATTTGTAAGATTGGAAGTTGTTTCAGTGTGGAGAGAGATGAACACTTTGTATGGTCTGGTAAAATTTGCTTTTGAAGTCACAAGTAAGTCTCAATAAAGGCATTTCCATTTATAGTTTTCTAACTAGCTATGTATTGGAAAGTTGGTGGTTCTACTCTTAAAAGGTGTCTGTCTTTGTCCGAACAATGTCATTAAGGCACATTTTCTTCTATCTTAAAAGTTGGACAGTCACCAAAATTAAACATAGAATGGTATCTATTTAATGGAGAAATTGTTAAGGTTATTGTGTTACTTTTTGAGAGTGTAATGTTGTGCTATTAACCCCAGTGACATTTCAGAAAACCTTTCCGGAGTTGGCTTGATGGCTAGATTGATGTCTGAAGTTATGATGGTGGATTTATGTTGGAATGTGGATGGATGTGTGACATTGGTGAAGATTTGTCAGATTTGGAGTTGCTCCAGTGTGGAGAGAGATGGAAACAGTGTATCGATTAAAAAAACAGTGTATCGATTAAAAAACTACTTAAGAATGTCACTGGTACGTCTCATTATAATTTATAACAAGTCGGGACACAGTCCATCCTTGATATTTCGAATTGCTGTGGATTGAAAATTTACTTTTAATAATTGATGGGTTTGAATAATCAAAATACCAATATAGTGATGACAACAAATATTCAACTTTTGGTCTTATGCCAATCATACCAAAAGTGGCGTTTACAACACACTTGTTTCCATTAGTCTGTCGAAAAATGAGCAACAAAAGATGTGTACAAAATAAAGTTTTATTGGCAAATTGAAGGCATGAATATTTGCATTTTATTCTCCATTATGTAGAACATGCAGTGACATGAAAATTATGACTGTCATCTTCAAGCATTTACAGTAATAATTACACAGTGTAGAGTTTTAATCATAAATATGATGCATATTCATTATTAAAATATCTATTGTTAGTGGACATAATGCACTGATTTGAAATAGAAAAAGAAATTTTTCAGTATTCATATACAAAAACATGGTAGTATTTGCTTGTTTATTGATTTCTCTATTTCAATTGTTTACTTTCATTCTTTAATAAAAATTAGTAAATTGAATGCTTTTAACCGTCAAATAATTAAATGAATAACTGGCTTGCAGGTGATTTTCGGTAATAAAGAAATTAAAAAAAAACAAGAATAATTATCAGCATTGTTTAAATACACACACGCGGTTGTTCACAAGTTGGGACTGAGCTATTAATCCATGTATCCATCAGCAAGCCTTAAAATTATCTTTGTATTTTGGTAAGGTTTGTTATATGGAGTTTAACCTTTTCCCTTATATAAGCGTGTTTCGACGGCTTTTTGCCCCCCCCCCCCTTCTTGAGGCCTCAAACAGTGAAAAAATGCCCTATTTAGGCCCCAAATACTGTTTTTCGTTTGAGAAATGTTGTTAAAAAAAGTGACCACTTTTTCGGCGCCGTCCCCCATCCAAATATTACATCAGGGGGTTGCCAGATGGGGGATGTGCCCCCTTCTGTTTGAGGGGTTTGAAGGGGGGCGGAGTCCCCCTCATCTCCAAGAAAATTTTGGACATGTGAAAGGCTAAAAATGGCCTCAGGTCAATCTTAGAGTAACTAGTAACCGACGCTGAAAAGCCTTTTACTCTATCTCAATTCATTGATAAGTTGCAGCACTTTGAAATCAGTTTTGATGGAAAAAAGCAATGCAAAATAGTGATTTTTGGCAATTTTGAGACGTCCCCCGTTGCCATGGTAACAGGAAATTTACCATTGAGCATGCTGTTACAGAGGCTATGGTGTAGTCAACATTTGTGCCAAGTTTCATTAGTATTGAAGCATTTTTCAAAGTTTCATAGCGGTTTGAACTTGTTACAGGAGGCTTTTCAATGAAAACGTCCATTTTTCGCAATATGCTCATGGGGTAAAAGGTTAATAAAAAAAATCAAAAATGTCAAAATACAACAATTTTTCACAAAATTTCGGTGTTAGGGCATGTGTTAACAGGGAAAATCTAGTTTTTGTGTAATTCCAAGGTTTTTCATCATTTTTTGTTAACCTTTTCCCTTATATAAGCGTGTTTCGACGGCTTTTTGCCCCCCCCCCTTCTTGAGGCCTCAAACAGTGAAAAAATGCCCTATTTAGGCCCCAAATACTGTTTTTCGTTTGAGAAATGTTGTTAAAAAAAGTGACCACTTTTTCGGCGCCGTCCCCCATCCAAATATTACATCAGGGGGTTGCCAGATGGGGGATGTGCCCCCTTCTGTTTGGGGGGTTTGAAGGGGGGCGGAGTCCCCCTCATCTCCAAGAAAATTTTGGACATGTGACAGGCTAAAAATGGCCTCAGGTCGATCTTAGGGTAACTAGTAACCGACGCTGAAAAGCCTTTTACTCTATCTCAATTCATTGATAAGTTGCAGCACTTTGAAATCAGTTTTGATGGAAAAAAGCAATGCAAAATAGTGATTTTTGGCAATTTTGAGACGTCCCCCCGTTGCCATGGTAACAGGAAATTTACCATTGAGCATGCTGTTACAGAGGCTATGGTGTAGTCAACATTTGTGCCAAGTTTCATTACTATTGAAGCATTTTTTACAGTTTCATAGCAGTTTGAACTTGTTACAGGAGGCTTTTCAATGAAAACGGCCATTTTTCGCAATATGCTCATGGGGTAAAAGGTTAAAACAAATTGTGAATGTTAATCATCTGTTAAAAGGTTGGAACGATATTTTATTCAACATGTATCCAAATTTTATCTTTATAGTTAAAAACATGAGACTAATATAAATATGTTGGCACCATCTGCTTCCATAATACAAAAAAAAAATTATTTGCTTGGCCATGTGTATGGATTATGTTCCCAAAATCCTGGAAAAAAAACCTTTCAGTTGAAAATGATGTCATTCGGGCACCTATATTACTGAGTTGCATACTTGGGATCATATGTCATTATGCAAAATTAATTAACCGCTTCTGTGGTCGAGGTGTTAGAGTCAATGACTTCTAATCCAGTTACCTCTCTGGCATGGGTTTGATCCCCGGGAGATGCTTTGGTAGTTTAGCGCGGAGGAAGGAAGTCTAGTACTGGTGTAACTCTCCAGGAACGATGGTTGGAAACTACCCGCCTATATGACTGAAATACTGTTGGGAAAAGGCAAAAATGAAACAAACAAACAAAACAAAATTAGTTGACGATGACTAGTCTTTTATAAATTTTATCACTTGATAGATGAAACCTGTGGTGTTAGTGTATGTGAGATGTTATTTTAGCATCATATAAGTAAAAATATAATAAGAAAAATATTAGTAAAATGCGATACTTTACAAAGCTTTTTTAGGGCAACAATATCTTTTAAATCGAGGAACAAATGACAGCCGCATAACGAAGACAGGTATGGACAGATAACTCTGGCTAGTTTTGCTTAATTGTCTCCCTTTAAATTTAAAATAGTTTCTTTATATTTAAAAACAAAAAGCATCACACATTTGCTATCAAGGACAAGTAACTCTGCCAGGCACTTTGTTGAATTATGCCCCCCTTTCTACTTTCTTTTTAAAGGGGAGCATGCTATCTGTGGACAGGTCTTAACAGGTCTTATTATTTTGATAATTTGGTGGCTGGTAGTTTTCACTCCAGATCACGGCAATAAGCCACATTGAATTTACCTGAGCTCAATTCGGCCACTGCATTGTTCCTGGGCAGGCTGTCATGCATGTTTACCAGTACTGATTGCCTTCACTTACACAAGGAACTGATAACTTCTGTACATGCCAGAGCAGAAGTTCAGTGCGAATGACGATAGAAAGGATTTCATGATCAATCACAATGAAAGTGACCTGCACCGTCGGAATCAAAATAGGGTCGCCCGATTCATAGTCCAACAGGGGGCCCCTCTATTAAGCTAACGGACGGCTATTTTGATAATTTGTCTAATAATGCCATTTGTACTCTTTGTTGATTCACTAATTGGTCATCATTCATGTAAACCAATTCTTCTGTATTTTTCTTATAGGAGATCTGATGGCTTCATCGGAAAACATTGTAGTGTGTGTGTATGTTAATCTGACGGGACAATGATTCCATTATAAAGTAAGAAAGTTTCAATGATTTACAAAATATATTAACATTTATTCTGTGTAGAAGTTGTAACTAAATTATACTTTTTTCTATTTCCTTGTCGACTGCGTAGAACCACTGACCTTTCATAGATATATCTTTAAACTTTAATAAGTAAAGAATTTTGCAAAATATCTTTAATAATAAATTATCAGTTAAAATAATTTATTTGAATATATTAGTTGTAAAGAATGTATAATGTACAATAAGTAGCATTTCTCTTTTTAAAATATAGTTGTTAAATGATAAGAACTAGATGATATTTTCCATCAAGTTATCAAGACAAGACGGTAAGAATTGCAGTGGTTTTAGTCACTCAGCAGTGTGAAAGACGAGGCAACTACAGAACAGAGAGGTAAAATATTGAAAAGGTGTATAGTGCTGCAAATTCATAAGGTAAAATGACACCGAAGTGGTCTATGTCAGCCAACAGCAAGTTTTATATACCAAATTGTTCGTCTTGGTCTGTAGTTTCCGGAATGGATATTCATTTGGTTCAAGTCCGATGCGTAGCTTAATAATCCAAGATGGCGTCAAAGATGGCCGCCAAATCCCTAAATTTTCTAGAATATTAATATTTGCTCATATTTGTTTCCGCTTTTGTATTTCAAGTGAATTTTTTGCACTGAATATATATCATTTAAAGCGTTTTATACGAAGAGATTAATTTTATTGGAGAAAACAGATCGCTTTTTTCTTTTTTTATACGTAAATAAGCAAAATAATGCTAAACTTATGGGATTTTGCTATGATACTCTTGTCTTTGCTTAAACAGAGAAATATCTATTACTTATTTTGTTATTCCACTATTGTAATGTACTCATGAGAGTAATGCTTTAATGCATTCATATCATATCTTAAGAAATCTTTCTTTGTAATTATGCAGTAAGACATGTAAAATGAGAGGCGGTACATTAAAATAGTTTTTGAATGTAAGGTTGTAACTGGTACTTATTTGTTCTATCAATTATTTCCCCAAAGTTTGTGTTTCTGTCAAATTATAGCTTCTTTAGTGCAGTCCATGTAACTGATTAACATAATAAACCAGGAATATGATAATTTGCTTCTGGTTTTTTAATGAATTATTGTACAAATCGTACCCCACCCACTATGAATAAAAATCTAGAGAAACTCTGACCCCTCGATTATACTGATTATATGGAATGACAATATTTACGTAAGTTAATAAACAAAAGGTAATTTTCAAAGTGTGATACTATTACAGGTATCCTGTCAGATCTAAAATTATGTTCAAAAATGTGTTACCATTTAAATAAGCATGATTTTGTTGTAAGTTCACCTAAGGATTTGAAAGTACAATGTATGCAAAACAACCTCTGTTCATTTATTTATATGTTACACACCTTTTATGTCAAATGAAATGTAATTTACTTTTTTAAAGTTTTTTAAATTGACAACACAGTCATTTAAAAAGTTTGATATTTTATCTACATAGATCATTACTCTGTTGACCTTCGGTTTCAGGAAACATGCATAGTAGTCGGATAAAACATAAATTTTATATGAAAATCGTTCAGCTTGGCATTATAATTGTGTTTGTGTCATTTAAATTTCTTCTATTTGACATTTTTCGAGTTAAATTGTTTGGTTCTAGTATTTCTTTTTAAATAGTGTATAATAACCCTTTGGATAAATAGTGTATAATAACCCTTTGGGTATGTTATCTGCTTTTAAAGATTATATTTTGACCTTTGATCCCGTTAAATAAATCCATTTTATTTAGTTTCGCCAATTGTTCTCTATTTCTTGAGGACAATATGTTGTATGTCGTGAAATTGCACGAACATTTTACATTGAAGATACCATGATCACTTTCGTATGAATACATCTATGGACGTGTCTTCACTTCCTTTAAGTGTATCAGTTTATGTTAAATTGAGAATTCTGCTTAAGCCGGTGCTAGGGGGTATGGATGGTAACTTGCAATTACCACTACCGGTATGTTCCAATATGACGACACAGTGTTAATAAAATAAATCCCCGCCAAGTAAAATTCTAACAATTGTTATGGTTACATTAGACGAAATAAATAAAATACATACATGATCGTGTAAATTTGTACAACTAAGGTACAGCCTAATTACCATAACCAAAGTACTCGATGCCTTAAAGGAAGGCAGAGCAACAAGAACATCACTTACCAAGACAGAAGACGAAATTAAAACAATTAAGAACGCACAAAACGTCAAAAATGAAAGTGTTGCAGGCTCAGTTTGATTGAGCCTGTTCATGAACGGCACTGTCAAGTGCAAACTACCGTACACACCGCCTAGCGCCGAATTAAGCAGAATTCAACAATTAATCATGGTTATGGTGAACTTTTGGATTTAGAAACAACCGCAGACGCGCTTATAATGTAGTTATCATGGAACCTTCAATGTGACACGTTAGTGTCATTCCATAAAAAGCGGCGTATGGTCCCCAAGTACAAGAATATGTGTGCCCTAAACAAGAAAACAATGAGCGGAACTAAATAAAATGGAATTTTGAAAGGGGATCAGAGGTTATGAAGCCTGCATGCCACAGATAAGCTGTCATCTCCACATAAATCAGACCTGCTTATACCTAGACGTAAAAGAGTTTTTAAAGTACAATTAAATTTTAAATTTATCTTAATTACGACGACAGGACTTTGTAACATATTTACGTAATTTATAATAGCGATAGCCTTATAAAAGAGGTTATGACCCTACTATTTTAAGACATACTGCATGTTTAGTGTTCAACCCTTTTACAGTTAGACACTTCGCTTTCCTCTTTTGATTACATCTGACGGACCAAGTGGGAGACTCTATGATGGATAGTTCGTAAAGCCCTTTGGGACTGAATTGTCTTAATGTTCGTCATCTGCCTTGCTTCGTCGGGCCCTTGTAGGTGATTTTCCTGTTGCTCTGTCTTCCTTTAGGACATTGAGTACTTTTGTTATGGTCATTGGGTTTACTTTTATATGTTTCTACATGATCATTTTAGTGTTTTACTTATTTAACCTTTTGTAACCATGACAACTGTTAGAATTTCACTTGGCGGGGATTCATTTTATTTACACTGTCTCGTTTATAGGAACATGGTGGGGTTAAGAGCGAGGTTTGGTGCACCATTAACCGGTTTAAACTCCTCAGCAGTCATTATTATGCTGCTGACCGTTCCAAGGCGGCGCCCCTCTGTGTTCCTCAGATGTATGTCTATGATGTTTCATACTGTTTTGGTGACACTCTTGCTTGTGTCCCTTGTTGTTTTCTCGTCTACGGTTAGTATCTTCCCCATTACCTCTAGTTTTTATTTCTTTGATTAACCCACCCCCCGGTCTCCTGTCCCCTTCCCCTTTGTGGGCCTATTATTCTTTTCTCTGAATTCCTAATCAGTTACAAATTATTTATCATTTAATGATTAACCTGTCCGTGCTCTGTCTTTGCCCTGCCCTGTTTATGTTTGGGGTCCGCCTGGGCTCCTTGCCACTGGTTCTTGTTGCTGGGTCATATGGGGATTGCGTTCATTGAACGCTGCCTTTCCTTGTTGATCTTGTTTCACATATTGTTAAAGAAGTTTGCCAGTAATAAATACATTGCATTCATTAGAATCATCCACACGACAGCAGGCCCAGGCAAATCTAATTAATCAATATGATGTTGCATGAAGAACATGTGAACAGTTAACAACGTTATTTAAAAAAAAAATTGCATGAAGAACATGTGAACAGTTAACAACGTTATTTAAAAAAAAAAAAAACAATTTTCATAAATTTTAGTTACTATGTTATTGTTAATGATAGAAATGTTAAAATTTGAAAATATTAAGAGTTTGTTTTATTCATTTTACGTTCACTTGGATATATTTAAGATTTTACTTGATCAAATTTGAGTATTCATGTTAAGGATATCATCTAGGTAGCGGCAAATGCTATTTAATGCAACGTATAGCTTCCGGTTGTGAAATAGTAGAGAGACTTAACAGTAACTAACATGTCATTGGCATTATAATTGTAAAAAATCAGGAAAAGAGAATATCCTTTGAGAGCAATTAAACATGGCAAAGTTGATAATTCAAACTCAGTTTGATGGGGTGTGTTCATGAGAGACCATATCTCACGTCTCTTAGTACCAACTAAGTAGTATCCGATCCTCAACTATAAAAGTTTTGCAATCAATGATCCCGAAGGACCAAGTCGTCCGGTTAGCTCAATAGGTAGAGCGTTGGACTGTGAATCGGGCAACCCGTGTTTGATTCCCGGACGGGGCAGGTCACTTTCGTTATGACTCATGAAATAGTTTCTATGGTTATTCGCACTGTACCACTGCTCTGCTATGTACAAAAGTTTCAGTTCCTTGCGAAAGTTAGGGCAACTAGTACTGGTAAACTGTTTGACAGCCTGTCCAGGAACGATTCGGTGGCTGAACTGTGCTCTGGTAAATTCAATATGGTTACTGCCGTGATCCGGATTGAAAACTACCGACACCACCATCCCGAAGGACCTATTAATATAACACTGTTAACCTGCTGTTGCAGACTCGGTTTGACTGAGCCTGTTCATGGACGGTACTGGAAAGTTCATGTTACTCTACGCCCCCCCCCCCCAGCACATAGTATTACTTTTAAGTACCCGCCAGGGAAAAGATAAGCTATTTTCGTCCAATTGAAAGGCTTTCTTAATTCCTCCCATGAAGTTAACAACAAACTTGAAACAAAATGCTCAAAATCATACACAGGAGCTGTCAGTAGGACAGCGTGCTCATCTATTCTCAGTGCTTGATAGTAAAAAATGTGACATAATATTGTAAAAAAAGCTTGATACAGTGACCTCCTCTGTACACAGGTTGAGATTATGATGGTGAGCAAGTGTGCAAGGTCTCAAAGCGATATGTCGATGGGATTTTGAAATTTTGGTAATGTAAATTCAAAGTTGAAAAAAGGGGCATAATTCTGACAAAATGCTTGATAGACCTTCTCCAGTGTTCAAGTGGAGGGCATGATCATGGTAAACAAGTGTGCAAGTTTCAAAGCCATATGTCAATGGACTTTAAGATGGTACGCCGACGCTCTGGCGACTAGGATATTCATAATTCAGATACAGTCTAGCAGAAAAGTCTCTTACTGTAAACTGAATAACCTACCCATTTTAAATGTTCTAGCAAATTACATTATACATTTTAATGTATATATTATATCCGTCATCAATAATGACAAAACTCCAAATATGGTTCAATTGTAGATTATCATATGTTAAGCCAAATGCCTTAAAACAAGAGCTGCATGTCTGACAGCACGCTCGAATATTTAAAATCAACAGCCTGCATAATAAAGAAATTCTCTTATTCATAAAGTAGTATAACTCTTTGAAATAAAAAAAATGTTAGAGGGAAGTAACCTACAATAATGATCTCAAAGATGTGTTTAGCTTCAAGTGCATTACCTCAATGGTTGTGAATATTATAAATAGATATTCTTATTTCCTAATAAATGCTTAGCTTATGGGTCTTGAACAGTGACCTACAAGAATAATCAAAAACACATTTGAAGACTAACAATGAATGTTTATGGCTAAGGAGAAACAAACTTGCAAACAAATCCTTAACAAAAGGCTAGCACAAAGTCAACGCAAATACCGAATTGCAGGTCAGTAAATTCGTTCTTTATTGTGTGTATTAAACAAATAAAAGAGATATTCCAACATTTAGACACACATGCAGGGCATTTTCTATGAAAGGTAAGATGTCTCATCACTTACCAATTAAATAAAATTGTTAATCTTTTTAATATCACTATTATAATATAAAACAAAAAAGTATTTAATTTAAAGTTGACTCCCCGTTCGTAATACCCCACCCACTTTGTATATGAATTTAGATCAATAAAACACATTTATGGCATAGTTTGCTTATTCTAACTTATTCTAAATATGTGTAGATATAGTTTTAAAGCTGTGTTAAACGAAATCATGAATGTTATTCAGTTTAAACAAGAATAAAACTAATAACTTACACATATTCAGAAAAGGACACCCAGTTGGCAACATATTTTTTCTTCTTTCGTTAAAATTAGGCGATGAAAGCTAGAAAAAAAAACAATAAAGTCAAAATTTATAGCATAAGTAAGTTGAAAATAAGAAATATTATGCAAAATTTCAATTGATTTACAAAAGTGAAAAAGGAAATAAGCCAACGTAAATATACTAGAATATTTAGGTATTTGGCGGCCATCTTTGACGCCATCTTGGACATCTTAGCTTCGCATCGGGGTTGGGCAAAATGAATATCCATTCCAGAAACTACAGATCCAGACGAACATTTTGGTATATGAAACTTGCTGTTGGCTGACATAGACCACTTACCCCTCTAAATAGGCTACTAAAATGGGCTGATTTGCAGCACTAGTAATATTGTATTTATTGTGGCGGGAGGGACATAAATAAATGCCATTATGAATTATATGTTGCGGTTAGTGTTAAATTGTGAAATGAATAGAAAAGGTCATAATATAGTGAATTGCCTGGAAAGAAATGAGAATGAAAACATTGTGAAGTTTTGAGAATGGAAATAGGGAATTAAAAGTCAGTGCAGTGAAAAATGGAAAGTGTTGGTTGAAATATGAAAGAAATGAAGTAACTACAAGAGGTCAGCAATAGACATTTTTGAAAAATGGAGATGTGAAAGTGAAAAATGAATGAAAATAAATGGAAAGGGAGAGAATACATGGAGATTGGAATGGAAACAATTGAATAATAGTCAAGGAAATGGAATGAACTAGAGGAGAGTTGAATGAAATGAAATTTGACAGTGAAAACAGTTCATCATGTATGGAAAGCGAATGAATAAAAAAGAAGATAATTCGGTTGAGAAAATGTAGATGAAAAAGATATAAAAACATTTGGCTTTCTAGACAGATCAACTTTCTGTAGAAAGTTAATTTCAGGTCTCCTGGCATCCATGATTGTTGATTGTTTGCACGTCCCCATCATAGTTCTGCCATGAAGGGGAAGTGCAGATATGACAGATTTTCTACTTTATTCTTATCTAACTTTATCTCGATCTTTACAAAACTTTCTTTTCTATACAAAGTTCTCCTCACTTATTGACCAGACAAGATTATGTAGGTACTGACCATTGGCCATTGACATATACCAGTTGTGACAAACCTCTCCATCAAAATATTTGATCTGACTAGCTTTTGTAATGATATTGACCAATTTACAAGACTTTACGAACCGGTCATGGCTTTCCCAGTAGTTATTGATTGGGGAAGCTTTTTGACAAATTTACTTTAACTACTAGGCCCATGCAACATAAGGCCAAATTTTTTTCCAGTAATTGGTCAAACAGAGACATTTGGCATTTATTGAAGCTCTTTGGCGGTCGTTGAATGGTGGGAGATGTGTTAACTTGTGACTTAAACCTCAGTGTCTATTCTAGGATTTGTTAATGTGGGAGCCAAAGGGAAGTAATTGTGAACTAAATAATCTCTTTCACAGTGATCTCTCTTGTTAGTAAAGTGGTTACAGTCTGCCAAGGGAGGTAATCACTGTGAGGAGTTTGCTAAATAAAATCAATATTTTTCATTGACAACTCCTTTTTCTATAAAGTTGATAACAGCTTTTTTAGAATCTGTTCGCAGCAAAATTCTTGTTCATTATAATTCTAACTCTAACCATAACCCATAACACTAACTCTTACTCATAACGCTTTATTAATAATAATGTGTAATATGATAAAAATAGCTGCAGACATATTCTAGTTGAGTCGTCCCTGATTTGTTTCTATGAATAAAAACCCAATCTAGCTGCCTTTTTATTTTTTAAGAAAATAAAAAGATTAGCTCTGGCTTGATATAAACAACATTGAATTTTTTTACACAATTACTCTTTTACTGGCACCCCTTGTTTTTGCAAACCTATTTTTTAATTGGGGGGAAATTCACCCGTACTTTTAAATTTCTAGAATAGATACTGAATCCTACGACTTACTGTGACCAACCCTACAACGTACAGTGACTGACTTAAATCCATTCAACATTTCAGAGCTTCAAAGGTTTTGACAATCTCAACACTTCTCCCAATGCTGCCTAGTTTTAAAACAGCACACTCCCAGATTCATATTGTTTCAACGTGTAATATTTTATTATATGTCTAAATGATTTAGTAAAATATTTAGATTTAATATTCTTTAGAAAACTTACAAAGTCAGAATTAAGACAATGTTTCCATTTATGTCTTAGTTTTTATTAAGCAACAGTGTGTAATATTTAATTAATATTAGAGTAAAATAAGTAAATCAATACTATTTATTTGCCATAAAAAAAGCAAATTTTGACTCAAATTGAAAAAAGTATAATTTAAAAAAAAAATCCTGAATTCAAAAATTAAAACATACACGGATGTGTGCAGTTTTAACTACTAGCATGTCCCAAGCCATGGTAAAAGCAGAGGGGGAGAAAATAGTCTTGTATTTGAATTGTTTTATTACATTTTAAACACTATACATTTTGCCCATCGTATTCATTATGTGTAGAGTGATTTAGGTTTCTGAGCCTCGGATAAAATATTAACAACCAAGTTGTGATAATTATGTTCTTTTTACATTTGTAGATCTGACCATGGTTATTGAAGTGAATGTAATATGTCAGCAAGGAAAAGCTGTGAATTTATTTGATTCTCTTAAGAAAGACAAGTTTATTATGCAAGCAAAATTAAAAACAAACCATTCTACCAACAATATTGAACATGTTTTTTATAACAAATTTTGTTGTGTATCAACAAACACACCAAAATCATTTCATTTGAAAATGCATATAAATAAATTCGACCCACAAATGTTCATGACATGATGTTTATTCTGTTGACACCAAGTCCGTCTGCTTGCCTAGCTCATTATGGAGAGCATCATTTTCATAATCCACTCTGGTTCAATCCTCTGATATGGCATAATTTCACCATGACGATGTTATTTGGAACTCGGCAAATGTACCCCCTCATTAGCTTGGAAAAACCCATAATATTCTTTTATTCCAGAGTAAGTCTGTTGATCTCAGATACTGTGCCAACTGGTCATTTAATTGTCTCTTATTGCTGATTCTGAAATCATTTGAGGTTAGTTGTTGGGTCGTTTGTTGAGAAACTGGTTAGTTATCCAGGAAAACTCCTAATGGTGATCAACCTCCAAGATGTGACCAAGACATGTTATTGTCGTCTTAAGGTAATGCTTTCCCACCAAAACAATTCTAACGTTTGTCAATACGGAACTTTATTTTCTCAAACTCTTTAGCAATAGATTATAAACAATCACTCATCCTTTATCACTACCGGTATGTACTTAATTCTGGTTATTAATGGTTAAAAATTATTGAATACCAAAGACTGTGAAAAATCTCATTCCTGAAATGACTGATTTATTATGATATTGGCCAATGTAAAAGAATTTGGGCAAGTAAGCATTACAGTATGACTACCTTAAAGTCGGAGTTAAATCCAGAAAGATAATACAAATTTGGCACCCAGTGAAGTTCCAGGTTTTACTTTAAATGGTTCAAATAAGCAATATACTTTGTTCACTATCAACCATATATAAATGATGATTAACCTTAAAGGAACTCCACTGAGGTCCAATAGCCTTAAATAATAAATTATGAAATTCTTTCTTACATCAACTTGTACTCTTAAATTTGAAACCAAACAATAGATGATAATTATATAAATACACACATTATTAAATTGATAATCAATATTTTATGCGATTTTTGGCTGATTTGAGTGAAAAGCGTTGCAACAGTTTTCATTTTTTGGACCATTTTGCACAATAAAATTAATTATTTCTGGAAATGGAGTGACACATCTAGTTATACAAAAATTTTGAGAAAAACAATTTGGTCCTATCAAGTCGGAGTCCCTTTAATTACAAATGAAAATGTTACCAGTAAAGATGGATCTATATTCATTTCAAGGACAGCTAGATTATAGTTGTATTTTGACATAATGCCATCATATTTAAACCATCTTTTCTGTGAGTGAATTTAATATCAAGGCTAAAATTTGTAGTGTAAAAATAATCTTTGTGTACATGTTATCTTTTTCATGAACATCTTGGAATTGGAATCAATTATGACACATTATATTCTTATAAATGATATTGAAAATTATATATATCAGCATTTTTCTTACTCTTGAATTAGTATTTAAAGCTACATGCCTCCAAATGAGTCAAATTATTTCAGGACAATCAAGGTTGTAGTACAATTTTTAGAAAAGGAAAAGCATCAAGATTCATGTAATAATTTACATGTTTGCAATTAAGGACTGATTTCATGGTAATTATCGCCATATTTCTTTTGTTTTGCTTACATTGCAGCATTATGAGCTATTTTTGCATATTTTGACCTTTTTATGGTAATTTACATGAATTGTGAGTGTCTGCACTCTTTGTCCACTTAATAATATTTTACTTTGAAATACATTTTCATGGAAATTGGCATAAATCTGGAGGCAAGCTGCTTTAAGGTAGAACACCCCTAATGGGCACTATAAGGAACTGTAAAATTGACAACATAGCACAGTTATATGCCTTAAATGTCACCTGTATGCGAAATTTAAACAAAATTTACCATGTGGTTTATGAGTTATGGACATTTTTCTGAACTAAAACTTTGCCATTAGAAGGGCTTTTTTTCAGAAATGAGGAAACTCTAAATAATCCAAATATCATCATTATGAAAAATGTTTTCCTATTGCTCATTGTTAAGGAACAAATAATGACATTTAGGTAACAAATTAAACAAGCAAAATGATTGTTTTTAAACGAAATGTTTTTAATATGTATAAAAATGTAACCCTACCCCACCCATTTTTAACACTTATTTGAACATTTCCCTATGTAAAAAGCCTTACTTAAAATATCCCTAAAATTTTCCACAATGAGGGTTTTTTTCACAGTTTGCCTAAATTTTCTTAAATGCATATTGGTTGGTCTTGCAAAATATAACATACTTTTACCGTGTAGTTTTTATTTTATTAAACTTTGACAATATCTGGTATCATATTTGTTATTAAATTTGGTGTTATTTAGTAAATAAATACCTACAATAATTATATGATTAAAATGAAACACTTTTTTCTTTTATTAGGGATCTGAGAGATTAATAAAAAATGCTAAAAAGAAAAAAAAGAAAGAAAAAAAAGTTTCCCATGGAATAGAAAGCATGTATGAAAGCGCATGACACAAGTTGAACTACAAAAACTTTGTGTCATTTTAAAGTCTCCCTCACTCTAAAAATGCTCTTAAAAAGTGTTTTATCCTAAGTTATCGTCAATGAATGGTTTTTAAATGCATCCTTGTGTTTATTCAGATGTTAATGCGGAAAAAAAATAACCCTTAAATATTTTACCATCTTAGATTTGATTTGCACAGAGGCCACCATTTTATTTATTGATCAAGCATTCTTAAAGGGACTCCACTAAGATTTTTTGACATGATGGGACAGGAAATAATTTTTCAAGATAGATGTTTCATTTGATGTATGTTTATTCCATTAACTTTTGTGCAAAATTTCAGATTATTTGCTCACTTTTTTCTTCCCAATTTCAACAAATTACCCAAATCTGAAAAGCGTTACAACACTTTTCACTGAAATTAGGATATGAATATCACATAAAATACAATTTTCAATATATTTTAGAGTTATTTAATAATTATTTTTTGCATATCTTATCTTTCTTTCTGTTTTAAGGACCATAAGCTCATCTATGTAAGAAATGATATTCATAGCTTATCTTTTTAGACTTTGGAGTTCCTTCAACATATATTAATATTGTACATTTTTTGTGTGTTAAGAAATGCTGTCCAGTTTCTTAGTCTTTCTTAAACTAAGAATATTAATAAAGAACATTCTTATAATAATATTTTTTTTAATAAATATGAATATTGATAAAATATTTATGGTATGATTTATATGTCCTTTGAAAAAAGAGCATATTCTTTTTCTTCTTTGTCTTATGATAAGTTGATTGATATATTAATATTTGAGTAATGCTATAAGTAGCAAAATAACTTTAGTGACAAAGACTCAAACTCTATGAAAAAAACTTAAACTGTTTCTTCCAAAGATGGTTTTCACTATGAATTATAAATCAAATATTATATTTTACAGGACTGATGCTTGCTGAACAAGTTGTTAAATATTTGATAGAGGATCTCCATGTGAATTGATACTGTGACATTAAAAATTGTATATATATGGCAACTGATTGATACAGAGTTGTGTGCTGGGCAGTGCCGTGTGGGGGACGGGTAGAGGAGCATGTTGCTTGAAGTGTTGCAAAAATTGCTAAAAAGAACCAATTAAGACATTGTTTATGATTGGTAAAGACCATCAACTTGAGCAGTTTTTATAAAAGATTAATTAAATATTCATTATTTTATTACGTTCTTGACATTAGATCACCCTCTTTGTGTCAAATTATGTTCTACCACAGGGCAGCAGTAACATAAGCAAAATGGGGCCAATACAAAAATGAAACATTTTGATGGATTGAGAAAATGGGCTGAGTGTAAAAAGTTTGAAATGTTAGGTGTTTTTAACACATTTTTAAAAATTCATCATTTTTGCATTGTAATTTTAAGTTTATTTGAAACATAAATATTGTTTTTATTCCCTTATCGGTTTAACCTTTTACCCCATGAGCATATTGCGAAAAATGGCCATTTTCACTGAAAAGCCTCCTGTAACAAGTTCAAACTGCTATGAAAGTATGAAAAATGCTTCAATACTAATGAAACTTGGCACAAATATTGACTACACCATAGCCTCTGTAACAGCATGCTCAATGGTAAATTTCCTGTTACCATGGCAACGGGGGGACGTCTCAAAATTGCCAAAAATCACTATTTTGCATTGTTTTTTCCCATCAAAACTGATTTCAAAGTGCTGCAACTTCTCAATGAATGGAGATAGAGTAAAAGGCTTTTCAGCGTCGGTTACTAGCTACCCTAAGATCGACCTGAGGCAATTTTTAGCCTGTCACATGTCCAAAATTTTCTTGGAGATGAGGGGGACTCCGCCACCCTTCAAACCCCCCAAACAGAAGGGGGCACATCCCCCTTCTGGCAACCCCCTGATGTAATATTTGGATGGCGGACGGCGCCGAAAAAGTGGTCACTTTTTTGAACAACATTTCTCAAACGAAAAACAGTGTTTGGGGCCTAAATAGGACTTTTTTTCACTGTTTGAGGCCTCAAAAAGGAGGGGGGGGGGACAAAAGCCGTCGAAACATGCTTATATAAGGGAAAAGGTTAACAAAAAAAGATGAAAAATCTTGGAATTACTCAAAAACTAGATTTTCCATGTTAACATATGCCCCTAACACCGAAATTTGGTGAAAAATTGTTGTTTTTTGACATTTTTTATTTCTTTAATTAACCTTTTACCCCATGAGCATATTGCGAAAAATGGCCATTTTCACTGAAAAGCCTCCTGTAACAAGTTCAAACTGCTATGAAAGTCTGAAAAATGCTTCAATACTAATGAAACTTGGCACAAATATTGACTACACCATAGCCTCTGTAACAGCATGCTCAATGGTAAATTTCCTGTTACCATGGCAACGGGGGGACGTCTCAAAATTGCCAAAAATCACTATTTTGCATTGTTTTTTTCCATCAAAACTGATTTCAAAGTGCTGCAACTTCTCAATGAATGGAGATAGAGTAAAAGGCTTTTCAGCGTCGGTTACTAGCTACCCTAAGATCGACCTGAGGCCATTTTTAGCCTGTCACATGTCCAAAATTTTCTTGGAGATGAGGGGGACTCCGCCACCCTTCAAACCCCCCAAACAGAAGGGGGCACATCCCCCTTCTGGCAACCCCCTGATGTAATATTTGGATGGCGGACGGCGCCGAAAAAGTGGTCACTTTTTTGAACAACATTTCTCAAACGAAAAACAGTGTTTGGGGCCTAAATAGGACTTTTTTTCACTGTTTGAGGCCTCAAAAAGGGGGGGGGGGAGCCGTCGAAACACGCTTATATAAGGGAAAAGGTTAACCAGAGGTGACTTTGTATACCCTCTGTCCTTCTGCATGTCCGTATGTCCACCAAACTGGATCCCATGGTGATGCAAAAAGTAATGAAAATACTTTAATGAGGCTTGAAATATGGGTAAATGGCAGTCTGGAAATTATGAAGATGTCTTTTCTTCCTATGTTGAAAAATTTGGTTGCTATGGCAACAAATAGATTTAAAATATGGCAAATATAACAAAATTTGTGATTACTCAAAAGTACTGAAAACATTTTTAGTGTTTCTTCTTTATTTCTTAAGGGATCAATCCCATACTTCAAATATATTTACGTTATCATCATCCCCATCTTATGTGACAAGGTTAATAACTCTAGCACCAATATTTTCAGATTTATCTCCCCTTGAACTTAGAATTTTCCTTAAAAAGTACTATTTCTTACTGTTTCTTCTTTATTTCTGAAGGGATCAACCCCATACTTCAAATATATTTACGTTATCATCATCCACATCTTATGTGACAAGGTTCATAACTCTAGCACCAATATTGCAAGAAATTTCTTCCCATAAACTTAGAGTTTTTTACTAGAAAAATGTTATTTTTTATTATAACTTTTTTATTTTTAAAGGTATCTACCTCAAACTTCAAATACTAATATTCCTTATCATCAATTACATTTTATGTGACAATGTTTATAACTCTTGAAGCAATATTTACAGATTTATCTCTCTTTGAACTTAGGAATTTCTTTAAGAAATATAATAACTTCTTTACTTTTTAAGGTATCTACTTCAAACTTCAAATATATATTTCTTATCATTACACAAATGTTGTGTGACAAGGTCCATAACTCTAGCATGACAGGAATTTCTAGAATTATTGCCCTTGATCTTGGAATTTATGTTAACAAATATTATTTTTTTACTATAACTTAATACATAATTATAAATAATTGATTTTTCTTTCATAGTTTTGTCCTCCTTACTGCGTCCAGTATTTTATTAGTCGAGCTACGCTGTCTCCTGTGACAGCTCTTGTTATTTTTTATTATCTTCTTTATTACTTTAAATGGTATATTGTATTTTCCATTGCAATGTCATGTTGTATTTTGGGATGGAGTACTATGTTACAAGAAATAAACTTTACTTTTATATATTTGAAAATTGTTATATTTTTCACTTTTCATTTTTGATTCTATATATATTATGGTATCTACTTGAGACTTGAGATAATTGTTGTTTGTCACCACTCATATCATGTATGATAATGTTCACTAGTCTAGCATCTTTATTTCAATTAACTTATCTCCTCTTTAGTGTAAGCATTTTGCTTTTTCTTAAGTGTTATATTCTGGTTACAAACCAGGGATATTAAAAAAATTGCCCTCATTCTGTCAGTCAGTCTGTCTGGCCATCCAAAAACACTGTTTCTTAGATTATAATTAAAGAACTTGGAACTTTTTGAACAAATTTAATTTAAATAAAGAAAAGTTGGCACATTAGTTATACATATTCATCCTGAAAAAATTTGGAACTTTTGATTATCTGTTGTATAAACATAATTTCCTCATTAGTCATGGAAACTTAACACATTACCATGATACAGATTAAAACAAAGAACTCCAAAGATTGAAGTTGATTCATGTCTACCACAATGGCTAAATTGAATGGCCATGACCCTTCAAAATGTTGCTTGGGTTCTTTCCGGTAGGGGACTTTAATATTACTTGCAATACTATCAAATTGATAATTGCTTGTTATTTTTTATATTTATTTCTGTTTCCAAGAAATATTTCATCAGAACGATAACAAAATTGAATGGGCATGTAATCAGATTATTAAATATCACATTCATAACGTAAAAATGGTATTGCACAACCGTATATTTTGATGTGACGTCATTAACGTAATACAAACATAGTGAAACTTGCGGTGACTTTTTGGGGCTTTGTAATAAATAGAATATTAGATTTGTGCAATTTTATAACTGAATTTATTGAACTTGTCGAATAAAACAATATTATGCTTGCCAATGGCTCGCATGATATAATTTTATCCAACTTGTGCAATAAATTCAGTATTGTACTTACCCTCATTCAATATCCTCTGTATACATGTAGCAACCACCCTTATCGGAGACAAAATTTTGGTTGCTGCCAAGAGACATTGTCAGAGGTTACATTTATTGTAAAGTTTTGTTTTGGTAAAGAAATGATACTGTTGTTGTAAAAAGGTGATTGCAGAGGTTACATTTAATTTAAAGTCTTACTTTGGGAAAGTAATGAAAATGTTGTTGTAGAGAGGTGACTGCTCTACAGAGGTTTATTGTAAAGTCTTACTTTAGGACAAAAATGATAATGTTGTTGTAGAGAGGTGATTGTTCTGCAGAGGTAACTTTAATATCTTTCTTTGGGCAAAAAATTATGATGTTGTAGAGAGGTGTTTGCTCTGCAGAGGTTACATTTATTGTATAGACATAATTTAGGAAAGAATGTTATAAAGAGGTAAAAGTTCTACAGAGGATCATGTGCTGTAATTCCTGTCATCATTACATAGATTAATCAACTACAAAACCTTGACATTAAGTTTGGAAATGACTATACAAAGTGTTGTAAATAAATAAAATTGACACAACATGTGTGATATTTCATATTGACTCATTATTTGTCCTCAGACATGTTGTATTGATGCTTGGCTTATGGCTAATACAAATATCTTTACCTGGTGAAAGGGACTCAACTGTGTTTTGTTTTTGATATAACGGGACTGAAAATATTTTTTGTGATTATTACTAAATTTCATGTACTTCTATACCAACAACTTATGACCATTTATAAGCTTGATCAAATTTTCCAGAAAAGCTAATCTATTTGTGAAAAATGCCCCAAAAATTGAAAAGCGTTGCAATGCTTTTCACTCAAATAGGACAAAGAATGGCAAAAACATATGATTTTCAATGTATTTCTGAGTATATTATTTATTTAACTTTTGTACATATTTCTGTTTTGAGTGCCCCAGTTGATCTATGTGAGAAATTAAAATTTTATGTTTTTGGATTTTGGAGCTAAGTGATCCTTTAACTGATCCAGTTAAAAGTCATTTATTTATACATCTACTATTATTACTACATAGATTTTTAGCTTATCTGAAGAAGTTATTGTGATTGCTGGGCATTGTTCTCATTGTACAAAAAAAACTTGCCCATTATTCAAACATTTTAAAGGGTATCAACATGAAGCTGTAAACAACATTAAATGTTTGGTTAATTTACTTCATACTTCAGCCTTCTTATCATAGATAATATTCAAGTTTGGCATATTTAAAAAAAAAAAACATAACAGATTGTTGTATGATGTAAGGGAGAAAACTCTTGCACAGCTATACAAGTTTTATTTTTCAAGGGGAAACAACTCTTCTGTGCTTATCTGATACTTTCCAAAAGGAGATTACTCTCCCTTTTTACATTTTTAAAGTTTATGTAGAATTGTTGCATAACCGATTTATGGCTCTCATGTTTATTAATTTGAAAATCAACTTTTTCCGATACAATAATGTTTCATTTGAAATAAGATTGTTGAATTGTTTTATCATAATTTTATATGAAATTATTTGTTAAATAAAAGACCTAGTTGAGCAGACCAAACAAAATTAACTGTTGTTCATTAATGGTCATAAGAGTCAAGTCAATAATTTCATCTGGTTTACAATTCCGGAAAAAGTTTTGGTGGTTTGGGCCCTTCACCTGCTGGAAACTGAAAGTGGTTAGCCATCATTATAGAGACAGACCCTATTTTCACTAAGGATTAAGGATCAAGATGGGGATCAAATTGAAAAATCTCAAATATTTTCCATTGTTTATCCATATTGAATTAATATAAACTTGATAGAATTGGACTGTTTATAAATTTTGTGAATCAATTTATTGTTATTTAACGAGATATAGGCATTTTACAGTTGATACAATAATTGTTCCTGATCATAAAATTGATCCTTAATTTTTTTGATCCGATATTTGTATTTTTTATGATAACATCATCCTGAAACCGGCTTGTTTTTGTGCAAATCAGCATATTTTTTTACTTCGTTTATATACCATTTTATTCTAGGACAATACGATCAATTTAAATTTTATAAAACAATGGAAAGAAAACCAGGATTATTTGATCCTTGATCGTGAGCAAGTAGAATAAAAAATATTTTATATTGGCGAGCATAATTTTATTTTATTCACCGAGTTCAATAAATTTAGTATTAAACTTACATGAATTTAATATTCTATTTATCACATACCAAAAATAAAGACCGTTTGAAGTTTTCATTGACGCTCCTTTAGCATAATGCTAATATATTTAGCGCGTCTTAACGAAAATGACGTCAATACCATTTTTACGGAGTCGTAAAATAGGCTCTGGTATGTGATAATAAGTTTTATTACTTTTAATTAATTATTTTAGAGCATGTTGGTTGTTGATCACCTGAAGGGAGCTCTGAGTGTGAGAATATAAAAAAGTAGCAAAATGTAAACAAAGTAGTATTTTGACAGTCACTAAATGTACTAAATGGCAAAAGGCACCAGAAGTGAAGGAATTTTCAGGTAATTGAGCCAATTAGTAACTTTCACACCAAAAATACATTTTATGAGAAAGAAAATAAAAGCATTTGCGAGACATAATGGGCCTTTAATAAATGCACATACCAGGTTGTGTCACAAGGAAATCTGTCATTATTTTCTTAAATCTTTATATTATATATATATAGTGGGAAAGTAAAAATGATAGAATCCCCTGTGGTTTGCATTGCAATTTAATTCAATGATTAACATTATGAAAGGTACTTCAGCAAACTATAGCATACATGTACATTTTTTACCTTTAATCAGAGGACTTTCGAGTCAATTGTTATTGTCAGAGTAAGGAAAAGAAACAATGTTTTAAAAAGCAAAAAGAAAACGACATAACTCTGAGACGTTTAGTTTTTCAGTTTTAGCGTCTCTCTTAGTCGTTGACCTACTTTCCGTACCGTAGACACGGACTATGTTTGATCAGAAGCTACGTTAAAAGGTACTCCACTGAGGTTGTTTTGAGATGGCGAGACTGGATATTTCTTCTTCTTAGATTGATATTTCATTTGCTGAAGTTATGGAGAAATTGCTTGTGTGCAAAATTTCAGATTATTCGCTCACTCCGTTTTTCCAGATACGTTATTTTAAGCGTGAAAAATGACTCAAATCGGACCAAGAATACCATAAGATACATTGTACTTTTTAAGATTCTATTCTGAGTATTTTATTGGTCCATTTAGGTTCAAAAATTGATTTATTTAAGACATTCAAATTTTATGTATTTATGAGGAGTTCCTTTAAAACATGTGTGCGGATGATCCGCCCTTTTATAGAAACTGAGAGTGCAGATCCGGACATATCACCATTCATGTGTTATTTTATGCCAAATTGTGATCTATAACAATTCACTTTAATAATACTAAATAATTATGTACTATAAAAAAGGTGTTGCTGCCACAATAAATGTTCACATCTTTCGAACTGGCTTGATTACTGATAAGTCGACAGGCAAAAGCATTCATTCCAGTTTTTCACAGACGAATTTTGTATGATAGTTTAGCCAAATAATGCTGGTTCCCTTTTTCAAAATGCCAACCTGACTCGGATCTTTTTAAAAATGTACATCAGTGGGCATATTTAAATTAAAAATGGTTGTAAGACATATTTTCAATCATAATTGTACCGATTCAGACTTTATCGTCCTTTGGATGTTAAATATATATATACATTCGTTTATCTAAGATTACACTCTCTGTTCCTGTTTACATCTGAACTCACGTGGTAGCCATATTAGCTCCGAGGTTATTATAGAAAATAGCCGAGGACGTACTAATTGAGTACTGTACTATAAGAGAAGTATCATGCCACGGCAACTACTGAGGTGTTTTTTTTTGATTTTAAAGCATGTAACGTGCTTATCACTCCGAGTTTAAAATTATTTGCCCTAGACGTAACAAAATATAAGTATTACCTTGACTTTCATACAAAACACTTAATGGTCGTTACTTTATATTAAATGTGGACCAAATGGGACTTAAGTTATGCTCCGGAAACTGTTTTCAGTTTTAAGGTCATAGTGACCTTGACCTTTGACCTTGTGACCCCAAAATCAATAGGGGTCTTCTACTCAATATGGACAATTATCCTACGAAGTTTGAATATTGTGGGCCAAATAGTAATGCTCCGGAGGCCAAATTGCTAACGGAAGGACGGACGGACGTACTCATAAAATGGTACTTATGTGACTTTTTCTTTGATCTTTTTGGCCATTTTTATTCACACAAGGCTTAAAAAAGGACACACAAGTAAAAACGGAATGAATAGGATCAACTAGAATTTACTGTTACCCATTGTTCTCCAAGTCACACAAGTACCTCTGGGTTCGTACGGACAGACGGACGGACGTCAGGGAGTATAACATAATATGCCCGAAATTATTTCGGGCATATAAAAAGTAAATATCCATTATGTTTGGCTGATGCTGCAGGTGTGCGAATGGTGCATTAGGTGTATGGAGGCTATTCGTTGCCAAAAATCCAGCCTTGTTGATCTGAGTTGATCAGTTTGTTAACGAACAAAATACATTTGTTTTTCTTTGTATATACACTCCAATGTTGCATTCTTGGATTGAATTTGCCGATTTAACATTGTAAACATGTATTTCAACAAAATACGTTTTCTTAAACGACAAAACATTAACTGTTTTTTCTGATGTAAGCAATACCAATTGTTCATCATAACATGCGGAATACTCATTTTTGTGTATACGCCAACAAAACAGAAGTTACTTTCTCAGCTTTATCTTGTCAAACCATCATGATTCGGATCAGCATAATCCAGCTTGACACGTTTTTCAATAGGAGATAAAATAAGCTCCGCCCATTTTCCCGCCCACTACATCATCGTAGATAAACGTATTTACCCGCTCATTCTCGGTATTTACCGTCAGCGACAAGAAGAAAACAAGAACACGCACCGGCGTAGTTTCCGTTTACCACACCTTTTAGGTGTTTAGTTAATATTCATCAAACATAATTCACTTGCATAATTGTCATTCTATGCCTTTATTCAATCAACATCAGCGGACTGATCAGGATCCATGCTGTTCGCTTACGAACTATTTAACAAGACGAGAGACTGATAGCGAACAGCATGGATCCTGATCAGACTGCGCGGATGCGCAGGCTGGTCTGGATCCATGCTGGTTGCAAACCGATTATGTTGGTTTTGTCATGACGTGGCTCATATAAGTAGATATTAGTTGGTCAAACGTTTACATGCATACTGTATATAGAGAATAACATCCTACTGTCTTTTGATATCAATTTTATCAGGCGAGGCTGATATGGGCTAGAAAGGGCGAGGCTTGTAGCATGTTTTTCTATTTATCATGTAACACATAAAAACTGTCAAAATAATAAAATAATCTACTTATAAATAGCGAATTTCGTAAAAAAAGATTTTTTTAAAGAAATAATTTTTGAAAACAAATTCCTCCGCCCCTGAAACTTAGAATTTGTAAATGGCGGTCATTTTTTCTTTCGACGATACAGAATGTATGCCTAACACGATAAAATTCTTACCTTTAAGCATCGATCATCAAAATCCCTTAGAATCACATAAATTTTACTGCACTTTTTGTCTTGAATTGTCATAACAAACAGGCTTGACGATTTTCTTTGAGAACTTGTAAATGTTTACTTTATTTCGCTGGATTATTATTTAATAAGTGAACAAATTGTTTCGTTTAAACAATAAGATGCATGTTTGTGTAGCTTGTGTTTGATTGCCGATTTGACTTCTTGTTTGATTGAAATGATTAACGTGAACTTTTGAATTTGACAATTCAAGACAAAAAGTGCACACACGCACCAACACGCACGCACGCGCACACGCACGCGCGCGCGCACAAACACACACTCATTCCGCTTGGATTTGGTAAGTAGTGTAATCCCTCTGAGATTTGGATATCACCTTGCCCCTTATCAGTGTAATTTATATAAAACCTAGTACATATGTAGCGGCCTCCTACATTGTTAACTTTTTGGACACTTGAAATAACTTGCTTTTGGAGGGGGATTGGAAATACAAGTTAAAATATATGATTACCAGGCTTTACTGTCTTATTGAATGTTAAAATATCATTATCGTCCGTTTAGGACTACAGATACAACAAAAGATGGCGTCACAAACATGTTTTAAATGATCATATAATTACAACATGACAAAAAACTTCAGATGTATTTTCTTTATTGTAATAAGAAATGTCTAGCACATACAAGTTCAATAACAGTCAATTCAATAACACACATAAAAAGTATCATTTTATAGAAATATCAGTGGAGACCAAGAATCGATCAAAACATACAAGTCAAATCATTCAAAATCACTGCTAACTGAACCCCTGCCTTCGTCACTGTCTTCATTATCAACAAATGTATTCATGAAACTGTCCAGTAAATCATCTTCAGTTATTCGAGAATTGAGTTTATCTTTATTCAATATACGTCTAAGCTCGCTCAAGTTAATATTAGTGTCTTCAGCATAATTCTCAAAAATATTCTGTTCTTATTCACATTCACTATTATAGCAGTCACTGTCATCTTCAAACGCACTTTCATCGTCTTCTGAATATGTCATTTCAGTATCGTAGAGAATACCTTCATTCAGTTTATCGTTCATGGTAAAAGTTTCGTGTTTGTTTCTAGTTTTACTAACAATAAATGCCATATTCATATCAGGGACATCACCAGAGTCTATGCTGTTATCGTTTATGTCTTCATCATCACCTCGTGTTCTTTCTGGATGTTCCGACACAAATATTGATACATCTTCACAATCAACTTCTCTTGTTCTAACTGGTAGGTACTCAACACTACCCTCGAATTCGTAAATGTCGTTATTTTGTATAGAATCATCCAGGAATCTTTGTAAAAGTTCTTTCTTGCTTATTGCTTCAATGGCAATGTTTTGTACTTCAGATATTTCATCGATAACAGTTATATTTTTGTTATAGAAATCTTTCTTCACGGTGTTGGTTTTAATGTTGTTGCAGAGATTTGCTTCAAATTTTTGATCAACTTTTAATTCATGTTTTGAATTCAATGTTCTTAAACGTTTTAGTTTTGTCGCAGCTCTTTTTATCATTGTCATCTTTGATTTCATTGTGTCCATGTTCTTCGTGTCAAAACCTAAATTTTTCAAGTTTTCAATAATATCTGTATGGCTCCGTTGTCTTGTCTTTCTGCTATATGTTTTAGTTATATGTTAGTTTGTTTTATACAATTAAAACAAATTTGATGTCTAAATTAAGTTTGTTTCTTAATTTATACTCTCGGTGTTATGGTATATGAACAAGAAGGAATAATTGGTCACGTGGCGACACACTTTGTAATTAACTCTTTCTTTCAATTAGATAATAATTTTTTTTTCTTCGCGTGATTAGTAATTGGTAGAAATGGCGTACTTATTCATTAGTCAATTAGTAATTATTACATTTTGATTCACTAATTTTATAATTGGTAGAGGTGTCTCTTTTTAATCACGATTATATAATTATTTTCTGCAGGAAATCATATTTTACGAAGTTATAGATATATATATATGGTTCTGTTCTTTTTATAAGTAAGTATACCATTCACATATTTTTTCAAGTTCATATAAAGAAATATACATTTTACTACAAATTTACACAAACATCTCAAGTTGCTTTCATTGTCAGAAGAAATAATAGTTACAAAAGAGAAGCATTTAGAGAGGTATAATAAAGTAAACTTAAACAAAAATTTAGAATTATGCTTATAAAAATTGTTAAAGTAGAAAAGTAATCCAGAGCAGGATAATAATTATAAATTTTTAAAATATAAAAAAAATCATTATTTATATCTATGTAGAATGTTAAATAATAAACTTCAGTCAGTAGCGTCCATTTTCTGTTATGGATATTGACTCAGCAATTCTGCGATAAATTATACTCTGAAACTTTAATCATATAACGGAAGGAGAGGGCCAGTGTTTGCTTGTCATTTAATTATTGACGTAGTAAATACAAAATATAGCATAATTCACATGTATATACATATGCATACGACTTGGAAGTCACATTTACTGGCCATGCACAGGTTAATCTACTAATTTACTTAAATACACTCTGATTCTATAATATTTACATATACAGTAGAGTCGTACTTGGACAAAAGTAATCGTGATTTCTTTTCTAAATTATGTTAAGAAGGGTGAAAAGTATCAGACATTCCTCGCTTTTAAATTCATAAACATGAATATATGCGAGAATATGTTATATGCATACGCGGATCCTGAGTTGTATGGAGTAGGGGCTCATGACCCCTCCCCACCCGCTGGGATTTTATAGGTAAGTATATGTAACCCCTCTCAGATTTTTTTTGATATTTACTTGCGTCTTTTAGTAAAATTCATACAAAAAACTAGTAGTGAAAATAAAACAAAATTTGAATCTTGATACCTTAGGAAAACTAGTAAAATGTCAAACCACCTTAACCACTTGGCCACCGCTCTCCTGCCCCATTTAGGGGCCATTCCCCTCGGCTTCAGTCAGGACATCGGCAGCTGAATCGTAGAATGCGTTAGCTTAACTCGCCAGCGACGAAGGTGTAGTTTGGTTTCCATACAAACATAGAGCCCGGATCTTAATTGGTCAACGTGAACTTGGTAAAAAGTTCACCCAAGCTCGAAATCTTTTGACGATGCACTGTGTCTTCTCTACGACGTACACGTACCGAGGGGAAAAGATTAGTAAATTAATAAATTAAGATCATTTTATATTGGAAGAACACATTATGTTAAAGCTGGTTACAATTTATAAGATGTGAAATAAATAATTTTATTCAGGTCTAATTAAATGTAAACAATAAACTTCAAGGTTTGCTTAATACACATCATTAATGGATCAAATCTTATCAATCTCTAGAAACGTTTTCGTTTTCTGAGTCTAAAAAACAGTATGAAATCCATATTTTATTCATGTTGCCTCATCTTTTTAAGTTTCGACTTAAAAAAACGTAATCTATGTAGGTTGATGACTTCAAACCACTTGCCCCTCAACGCTGTGGGTTCGCATCCCGACAGGGACTTTGTATTCTTTCACGTGAGTAAGCTATACGTCGGTGACTTTACTCAAGTGGCCGTTCGAGCCTGAAAAAAGCACGGACGGGCACCTGAGGACTTCCTCCACCAGTAAAACTGGAAGGTCGCCAAATGACCTATGACATTAAATCCAAAATAAAAAAGATCTCTATTTCGCATAGCTGTAATGCTCGCATCTTTTGTCTGTCTCTTATCAATGTGTACGTCGCCTCTCGCAAGTGTACGTTTCATACATTATCACATATGATTTTTCATCAGTAATCCATTCAAAATCTTGATTTTTTTTAAATGTTTAGGTTTTGATCAATCGCTATCGTTTTTTATATGTATACAACTTAGACTTTAAATAAATCCCAGGATAGATAAATGAAAACAAAGAATTATAAAAAGGAGAAGACAAGAAAATGACGCATTAAGAACACGCTTTTTTATTTCTATTATTTTTTTATTCATTTTATTTTTACAAAAAGCATAATGAAGTATTTAATCAAAAGTTAATCGAGTGCATAGATAAATAGTTAAAAAACTATATACATGTATAAATAAATTACAACACATGAATATACGATAACACAGATAATAATGTTAACTTTCTGCATGTATGTCTGCACCATCATGATCCTGACTTTGTGGCGGCTGTAGGTCTAGACAGCCTTTTGACATATTGATTTTGCTGCAGTTATTTTCGACATTTAAAAGATACTTCTTATTTAAAATGTATATATATATATAACTAAACAATGCTGACATCATTTCAAATACTACAGGCTTTAAAGAGATTCCACAGAGGTGCATTAAATAAAAAAAGATGATAGGTTTTAAAGTGTACGAACCGTTGACCCATTCAAACCTAAAATATCGTGATTTAACGATTAATGTGATGGGCTAGTTTTAAACAAGCTTAAAGTCATGGGCCAATGAGCATTGCTGTATGATTCTTGGTTCACTAGAGCTCCTGGAAATGGTCATATTGCCAAAAAAATGAGCAAAGCAAAGTTATAAATGTCTTTTTATCACACATATTGACGTGGAAGGAGATTGAAAAATACATGATTTGCCATTTGATACAAACTGTTTTATGTTTTCTATCCTTTGTTAGATCTAGCTCAATGCAACTCCTTTTAATATACGCAATAATAAAAAAAAATCAATTTCATTTGATAATTAAACATTGTACAATCATAGCCAATACAACATAGCATCATTTTAAATACATTTCTAAAGTTAAATAGTTTGATAAAGATAATTTGTAGCATATTTTGTACAATACAGTTGCTACAGCTGTAACAGGTTCTTGAGAAGGACCAAAAAGATCAATCGTCAATGTTTTTCGCTCATAAGGCTTTCATACGATGGTGGCGCACTGGGGTCCAAAATGGGTGCTGAAACAATTTCATAAAATAAGTTAATACCGTAAATACCAGTGTTTTTTTGTCCAATTTCAATAACGTCCTTTTTATCATTAACACACAAAATGTTGACTGTCAGACCTAACCAAATTATGAACTATAGAATGAATATAAACCCTTCATTGTATTCTGTCATCGGAGTTTTATGTTAGGACTTCATTTTTGTGTCGCCTGTTACAAACTACTGGTGCAATTTCATCCATATTTTACAGGAATGATTAGTTCTTAGTTAAGTTGAGCATATCGTCGGTATTTTCGAATCAATGATTTTCCAAGTTATGGCCCTTTAATTATTTTTTTAAAGTTTTGTTCGGACTACTTATACTACGGCAATACACTTACTCTAACACTACTATGCAAATAAAATGAAAGTATACAAGATAGATCGGTACCTAAAGTATACTTAAGCATATTAATTAAATGGGGTTTCCGGTTGAATTAATTTTGGTTGAGTAATGGCCCTTGAATAAAAACGTGTTTTGGCCTTTTAATTATTTTTGTGTCTTCTGCAACACAGTATCTGAAACATGCACTTGGCTACCATCAGGCAATACATGTGATCACTGATCGCTTCTGCTAAATTAGGTTGAAGACACACCTTAAACAATATATCACCAGATATATTGACAGGGAAACGAATGAATGATTCCTTGAAATATGTGTTAATAAAATAATCATGACCTGATCTTCTTTCAATAAATGAATACATAAGGCGTCAATCGTCTGCTTATTTGAGATTTACTGTCATGTTCTATCGTCAGAAATCGGGTGTCAATCGGGTGTCGGTATACTAGTAGTTGTAATATGTCAACATGCAGTACCGCCTCCGTGGTCAAGGGGTTAGAGTCGATGATTTCTAATTCAGGTACCTCTCTGGCGTGGGTTCGATCCCCGGGAGATGCTTTGGTAGTTTAGCGCGGAGGAAGGTCGTCTAGTACTGATGTAACTCTCCAGGAACGATGGTTAGGAAACTACCCGCCTATATGACTGAAATACTGTTGGGAAAAGGCGTAAAATAAAACAAACAAACAAACAAACAAATATCAACATGCAGTATAAGAATTTGTATGCAAGCTTTACATGTGTGATATTTGTCTTTAGCAAAACGTACATCACTGAGATTTGGAGTCTACGAACAGTAGGATTTTAAAACTTTCAGTGATACGTTTTTTATATACATTTTTTATGTAATATATGAAATAATGTTACTTTACCGTTATTATCATTCTGTCCTGGGTCTATCTGCTGGGACAACACGGTCGGGTTATCAGGTTCTAGTCCTTGTTGTGCTGGATATGAACTTTGTATAAGCTCTAGGTTATAATGCATATGCTCCATGGACTGATGAGTGAGTGGTTGTGTTGGATTATTCGCTTGATTTTGATCTAGAGTAAAAACAGAAGCATAGTTGTTTTATTTCATAGTTATGATATAGGACATTTCATATAATTATATCTGTTTTTGTCTTCTATTGTGTGTACAAAGTTAAAACGTGTTTTCCAGGAAGGACAAAAAATATTATAATAAAAAACAAGCAACTGACACTTTGTATGAAAGTTACCCCGGAGACTGAAATTTTTGTTATCTTAATATAATTTAAACCACACATGTAAGTATTTTTATTTGACAGTTATAAAAAGCCTGTAAAGTATATGCTCCACTGAGGTCCCAAAACCTAATACATAACATTTGAATTTCTTGCACAAATCAGCTGAAGATAATTAAGTATTAAAACTGAAATCGTATTTTAATGCTATTCTTGGTCCGATTTGATTAAAAATCATTGCAACGTTTAGCAAATTAAGATTATTTTTTGTGCGAGAGATCTGACATTTTGCACGTAAGTTATTGGCCAAGATGCTTGACCTGCATCAAATGGAACATTAATCTTGAAAACTTGTTTCCAGTCTGCCATGTAAAAAACCCTCAGTGGAGTCCCTATAAAGAGTTTTTGATAAAATTAAGGCCTCGAACCTGCTTGCATAATAACAGCTCCTCGTGATACCATTTTTCGTCTCTTTAAACGGCAGATGACGAACACACAGCAACAAATAAAGACGAATAACACAGTAAAAATTATACTTAAAGTGGTTACTATGCGGAGAGTGTCGCGTATGTCTTTATCCTTTCCTTCTGCTGGAACTGAAACAAAACCGACAATAATAATTGAATCATTACAAGTATCCAGTATTTTTTGATATTGTATTATAATAAATAAATAAAGTATGTTTGAATTTACATGTTTCTGAAATAATCACATGTAGCAGTGACGTATTGAACTCATTTGCATAATGTAAATATCATATCTTTTCGTAAGCGATTCATTTTTAATTTCTGTGATAAAGATTTTAAATATTATAATTCACTCAATACTCTTATAATCACAATAAAATAATAGAGCTCAAATCCTGTTCATCGGCCAAAACAATTTTAGTTGTATAAATGTATGTGATAGAATATTATGTCCTCGGAGTCTAAATAATAACTTTTTCCTTGGTTTTATGCACACACAAAAACGATACGTTTGCTTTTTAGCAATGTTTTCTTTAAAATAAAATCAAGTCTGTCAAAAACCGTTTAAATATGTACAATAAGCTACAAAGTAGCGCGCAAAACTACGAATTAAGGAATGTGAAGCTCTTCATTAAAATTACGGTCATTTCATAGTGAAATTTCACTACAAACAGTCGCATAATGCTGTCGAACTATAATTAACGTAAGAAAGAATCTCATTATCTCCATTTCGATGAAATAGAACAACCAGCATCATCACGATTTTCACAACGATCATCGGGCGGCATATGGATGAACCTCATAATGATAGAAGTTGTCATGCTGCTGCCCCTCATAATGATGAAGTTCGCAATGTTTTTGCGCCTCATCTCGATGAAGGTTTTCATGCTGCTGGTCCTCATAATGATGAAGGTCGTCATGCTGCTGGTCCTCATAATGATGAAAGACGTCATGCTGTTGCTCCTCATTATAATGAAGATCGTCATGCCGCTGCTTCTAATATCGACAAAGGTCGTCATGCCGCTGCTCTAATATCGACAAAGGTCGTCATGCCGCTGCTTCTAATATCGACAAAGGTCTTCATGACGCTGCTTCTAATATTGACGAGGGTCGTAATGTTGCTGTCCCTCATCATGATGAAGGTTTACATGTTTCTGCCCCTTATAATGATGCAGGTCGTCATGCAGCTGCTCCTCTTTATGATGAAAGACGTCATTTTCCTACTCCTCATAATGAAGAAAGTCTTCATGCCGCTGCTCCATATATCGATGAAGGTCGTCATGCCACTGCTCCTCATCTCGATGAAGGTTTTCATGCTGTTGCTCCTCATAATGATGAAGATCGTTATGCTGCTACTACTCATATCGACGAAGGTCGTCATGCTGCTTCTCCTCATCTCGATGAAGGTGTTTATGCTGCTGCTCATCATAATGATGAAGGTCGTCATGCCGCTGCTCCCGATAATGATGAAGGTCGTCATGCAGTTGCTCTGCATTATGATGAAGATCGTCATGCCGCTGTCCCCATCTCGATGAAGGTTTTTATGCTGCTGCCCCTTAATGATGAAGGTCGTCATGTTGCTTCTTCTCATAATGATGAAGATATGCTGTCGTGCTCTATATATGATGATACTCGTCATTATGTGCTGCCGCTGCTCCTGAAGTGTACCTACTCTCTGTGTATTTGATCTTGAAATATAGCGTTAAAAATGGCAGATATAGATAAACAAGCGATAACCAGTAGAAAAGGATGGTATGTTAAGTGTTCATAATATCTACAAAAATGCGAACAGAAGAGTATTTTATTTGAGTTTTTTAAGCAGTCGTACCTACCATCTTTCAGTTCTACGCGTAGTTTGATGATATCGGATGTGTGAAGGGAAGATTTTCTGATCCCAACAAAAATAGTGTTAACATACTGACCAGTACACCATACGTCTTTTGATACATTCTTGCATGACATGTTCACCTGAAAGAATTGGAAAGGAATTTGTGCTCCTGGCATCTGTAAGACAAGCTCATTTTGCTACGATAAATATACATTTTAATTTTAATAGAACTGTTTGTGTAGCAACCAGATCAAATAAAGTCTAACCCAATAAATCGTGCACTTATTATCTACACATATATTCATTTTATTACATTCTAGAGTATTTTCCATACCATAGCATTATATTTAATATGCGAATAGCTACTGTAACAAGTAATTTAAATATACAAAGCAAAATTAATACCTCTGGGTCAATTTTATTTACAGAACCTTTGTAGTACTCCACCGATGTATCACAATCCAGCCGAATGTCATCCACATACATGTATATACAAAAGTATTGATTGTTTGAGCTTTTAGTGAACCCAACGTAACAAGGGTTGTCGCTTAATTCATCTTTACCATAATTAACCACCTTCATGGTTCTTAGGCCATCCAAAGTGTATTTCTCACCACATGTTGTACTAATAACTTTTAGAGAGTGACCTGGAAAAGAAGTAAAAGAACTGCTTAAATACTTTCTTATAAAAAGGTTTCAAAATGAAAGATGCATGTCTCCAGATGAGCCAAAGTATTGAAAGGAAATCAAACATCAGAAAGAGTACTCATATTATAACCAGTTAATAATTAACATGTTATGTGCGATTAATGACTGATTCCTCAGTACCGCCATATTTCTATTACGTGACTAACGCAGTAAATCTACTTTTGCATATTTTGATTTTTTTTTATATTTTGTTACATACGTGGATTGTAAGTGCTGTTTGTAAAGCGAAAATTAATTTCCATGTTCACTTTACAATATTTTACTTTATAATACATTTTCAGAATTTTCATGAAAATTAGCATGAATATGTGGGCAGCTTCATGTATATGCAGTATTTAAACATACCTGTATAAATTTCATTTAATATATTGAATAAAACCATCCATATCGCTGCAAGTTTACTTGACATGACTGCTGATGTACCGTAGTATGAGATACTAATGTCTGCTCAACACTGAAAGTACACAATTAAATGTATTGGATAACGACTAAAATGTACATGCAAACTATATGTATAAAACATAACCAAAAATCATCAGTGTTGTGTCAAAATAAAAAAAATAACCTCTTGAAATATGAACTAAAAACAAATCGTCTGAGGCTGATGTTTTAGAGCAGAGTTATGAAGGCGCCATCCTCTAGCCTTGTGTTCAGGCTTTGATATTTTTGCTTATTTATAACATACCCGCTATTCCATACTCGTTCGTGTTTTTGATTTGTCAAACAGAAGCACATAAAAATCGACACACTGGAACCCAGACTAGCCTACCTCTACCATTGACAGACTTTGCCAGGTTTGCTTGGTGTGGAAATAGAGTGCTACTATGCTTCCTTCATGTGTAAGCATACAGCAGTTAGGAAAGGAGCCTATAGATAACGTTGATTTTCCATGACCCTTCTGTGCGTATATAACAATATACGGATGATAATGTTTATTTATATAATATGTAGAATTATACGATAAAATATAATATGTAGAATTATACGATAAAATATTATTAAACTACAAAATCCAACTTACTTCCCTTATCTCTGAAACACAACACAGAAAAAAATATCTTATTGAATAATTACATCAATACCATCCGTCTATTTAAACCGTACATTATGTAATCCTTTATTAATGCAAATGTAGTATGAGTCAGAGTTCATTATAAACAATTAAATAATCAAAATACAATCACAGATGTATTTAATAAAATATTATAATATCTTATTGCTAGAGATTATAGTATAAAACAACTCACTAGCAGTATCATGTGCATATAAAACCTATACATATCGAAACGTGTTGGTTATCATTGGAAATCGATTGGAAATATGGCATTGTCTGCTACTGTTTAGGAACATAATTTCTAAACACCATATCCAGCATCATGATAGTCCTGTATGTATTATATTATTTTAACAAAAACAAAAAAAAACTAAGGACTTTGTTAAAGGACTCGTCTGAGATTTGGGATTAGAATTCCGAAGCGTGTGTATCATTTGATCTTGACTTAAAACTTGTGTGTGAATTTTCAAATCAATACCTCACTTCGTTTTTTCAACATAATCATTTCTATTGTGCAAAATATGCCCCCCCCCCCCCCCCCCCAGCCTTTAACACATATCCACTCAATTGGGCTTGATTCGCACATACATTCGACATTCATTTTAATTCAGAGATTAGTTGTTGTTTTTTCTTATCCTTTGCTGATTTTCTTTTTTTATGTGCTTCACTTGATATATGTAACAATTTCAAATGTTATGTTTTTAAAACTTTTAAACTCAATGGATCTCTTTTAAAACATAAAACATTTCTTTCCATGACGATTTTAATACGACACATTTTCATGGTTGAATAAGATGTATGTAATAACATGACAAAGATAACATGTATGGAAATAAAAATAGGTGATCTACATATAACATGTTAGAATTTTTGTTTAGTACCATTATACAATATTGGGCATATATAATTCGGCTTAACAAAAAAGATGTTTGTTCCCAGTGACATGGTTTTAAATAATAGGGTAGGTAGGTAGCCATTTTTTAAATATGTTTTTTTATATATCAAATGTATGCGACGGAAATATGAATATGCGGCACAAAGTTTATTATGCAGCGTCAAACACAAAATGAGGCCTGTTTTTCCTAAAAAAGTTTAGGGTCGGTGGTCAAAAAATAGGGTACGTAGGGACACCGGAAACAAATATTTTTCTTTAAATATGGAAGAACATGCCAATTAAGTGAGAGCTATTTATGTTTAATGCAACCTATATTCTTATTTTACATTCGGTAGATTATACAATGTAACTCATCGTTAAGCTAGTACACGAATTGCAGTGTAACAAAATCAAGTTTTGAAGAAAGAATTTTCTCAAATTATATCTATAAAAAAATCCACAAATTATATCAAATAATATATCTACAGGATATTTCATTTTATAATACGTATGTACAATTGATATTCATAATCATAGCGACAAACCAAAAACATCACGATAATATTGGCAATAAATTAAAGTAAAATCCTTTGATGCGCAGATAAAATATTTAAAAACATGTTAAAAAGTTAATGAGGTCTTTTAAACACGGTTGCATAAATGATTTCTCAATATTTTTCACGGAATAAATAAAACCAAGGGGCAGGACGTGAAGTGGTTGCACACTTGGTTCAAGCGAGCGAATTGGTTGCAAACTTGACAAAATGGCAAATACGGCGAAATTTTTTGAAACGGGTGAACGAATTTTTGCCAGGCAAGTGGGTTTCTTTATTATTTTGAAGTTCATTAGTATGTCTATTCCATAATGCAATATATATGCCACACTCGGTTAAAGGTTTCAGCATCCTAGATTCTGTTTTAACGAAGTTATTGAAAATATAAACTGATCATCTATATATTTTGAAATTTGACAGGTTACTGTTATGGTTGGTTTTTCTCCTAATTTAGTCGAATTTGTAAGTTTTGAATTGCATTTAACAATAACAAAATATGTTTCTGTCAATGTTGTACAAATGGTTTAGTTCGCAAGTCCGAAGATAACGTTCAATACACAAAAATATCTTGTTCAAGTACGTTTTGGTTGCAGACTTATATATCAAGCATTTTTGGTTGCAAACTTTTGTGTCAATAATATGGCATGCATATTTTTAGCGAGGAATAACTAATCTTTTTTTTTAAATAATTATCAATAATATGGCAATTGTACCCATTCATCTAATAAGAAATATATATACAACTTGTGCATGCGTGCAGATATATCCTAACACAGGGTCTTTCAAATAGATATATAACACAATATGCTAAATTGAAGTTCAGTTGTGTTTATCTTCATCATTTTTTCTCTTCGATATACTTTTTTTCTTTTTACAAAGTCTTATGGCTTTTTTTTATATCTTGGCATGACTAACTGTAAAGAAAAAGAAAAAATAGCAACAAACAGCTTTCATTATTGTTCGTTTTTTGCGATTTGAAATAAATTTGATTATATAGTTGATAAAATCTATATTAACATTGACACAAGGGCATTAGTCACATGTTTCTTTAAATTTTTCCTTAATCATTATTTACCATTCGAAACATCTTCCAAATTTCCTAACTCTAACCTAACAATGACTTTAAGTAGTTTTGTCACGTATCAGTCAATGTAAATAACCAATCATGTATCAGTTATATTATGATCTAATAATCAAAATCATCTTTAGGATACCAATTGACATATGATATACTGTACATCAAATCCGAAATATTGTAAACAAGCATGTCATTGTACCTATTGGTTTCTAAAAAATATTTTAAGTACATTACTTATTGTCTAAACAACTGCTGATCTTTACATACGAAACAAACAAATTAACATTTCATGTGCTTTTGATAAACTTTGGAAATTTCGCCGAGTAAAATCGTATACATGTGTGCACATGTCCTTATGTTTATGATGAAAATAATTCACTTACATACAACCATACTCTCACATACGTTTGTTTTGTATGTAGTTTTCTTTTTATATTTTACATATGATGACATATTTTAGAATTGAAGTATCAAAAAAAAATCTATCTGCTTTTATTTTGTTTGCAGGCTTTTACTGATGATTATAGTATTGAACTAAGACCCAAATTATTTGAAACATAATGTGCATAATTGTTGTAAAAGAAGAAAGTATAAATAACATTTATAACAAAAACAAGTAACACAACATAAATGTCAAAAATTGCCATTGAAAATTACTTCTACACTCCTTTTGTAAAGTTTTACTGTGGATTTCAATCACAGGGACCCAGCACAGTGTTGGGATAGTGTAAAAAAGTATTTTTAAAAAAAAATATATATATATTGTATATATAATATATAGACTATATATTATATATAAAGTATTTTTTTTTCTAGAATTACTTTTTTACACTATCCCAACACTGTGCCTGGTCCCTTTGATTTCAATAGAATAAAATAAGTTTGCAACCAAAAATGCTTGAAGTATAAGTCTGCAACCAAAACGTACTTGAACAAGATATTTTTGTGTATTGAACGTTATCTTCGGACTTGCGAACTAAACCACTTGTACAGCATTGACAGAAACATATTTTGTTATTGTTAAATGCAGTTCAAAACCAACAATAACAGTCACATGTCAAATTTCCAAATATATAGATGATCAGTTTATATCTTCAATAACTTCGTTAAAACAGAATCTAGGATGCTGAAACCTTTAACCGAGTGTGGTATATATATTGCATTATGGAATAGACATACTAATGAACTTCAAAATAACAAAGAAACCCACTTGCCTGGCAAAAATTCGTTCACCCGTTTCAAAAAATTTCGCCGTGTTCGCCATTTTGTCAAGTTTGCAACCAATTCGCTGGCTTGAACCAAGTTTGAAACCACTTCACGTCCTGCCCCTTGAAAACATTCTAGATAATGAAAAAGCTTATGCCACAACTTTAATTCAACTACGCGAGTTTGTGTACATGATTAAGATAAACTGATTACATTACATGTAATATTATTCCATGCCAAATCCAAATTGAGTCATTTACGGCGTTATTTGCATAATTATCGTTTCACAATAAAAGGGAAGTAAACGTGTATTGAAGCGTTGTTGAATATTGTATGCATGATATCTGAACTTGAAATTTTATCAGCTTTTTTTAAAATTACATCATTAATAGGAAATCAAGATAAACATACATGTATTTGTTTCTGTTTCCAAGAGCTATACTTTTCTCTTATCCAATATTAAACAGAGAGAAAAGGTCGTTTTAAAAAGTATAACTATGTTAATTTGAGAAGTCAAACAAGATATTAAAACGATTTTTGGTCGCATTAGAAACACACTTTGTTTCTTTTTTTGTATGTGAGCGAGACTCAGCGAGTAAGCCCGATACATAATCATCTAATTATAACATGACAAAAAACTCTAGATGTTTTTTCTTTATTGTAATAGATTTTTATAGCACATAGAAGTTCAATAACAAATCAAATCAACAACACACATTAAGAACGTATAAATGTTACAGAAATATCAATGAATACCAAGAATCGATCAAAACATGCAAGTCAAATCATTCAAAATCACTGCTAACTGAACCCCTGCCTTCGTCACTGTCTTCATTATCAACAAATGTTTTCATGAAACTATCTAGTAAATCATCTTCGGTTATTTGAGAATTGAGTTTATCATCACCTAATATACGTTTAAGCTCGTTCAGGCTTATATAAGTGTCTTCAGCACAATTCTCAATGATATTCCGTTCTAATTCACATTCACTATTATAGCAGTCACTGTCATCTTCAAACGCACTTTCATCATCTTCTGAATATGTCATTTCAGTATCGTAGAGAATACCTTCATTCATTTTATCGTTCTGGGTAAAGGTTGATTGTTTGTTTCTAGTTTTACCAACAATAAATGCCGTATTCATATCGTGAAGATCACCAGCATCTATGCTGTAATCGTTGTTGTCTTCACCATCACCTCGTGTTCTTTCCGGAAGTCCCGACTCAAATATTGATATATCTTCACAACCAACTCCTCTTGTTCTAACTGGTAGGTACTCAACACTACCCTCGAATCCGACAGTGTCGTTATTTTGTAAAGAATCATCCAGGTATCTTTGTAAAAGTTCTTTTTTGCCTATTGCTTCAATGGCAATGTTTTGTTCTTTAGATATTTCATCGATAACAGTTATATTTTTGTTATAGAAATCTTTCTTCACAGTGTTTGTATTGATGTTGTCGGAGAGATTTGTTTCAGTTTTTTGATCAGTTTTTAATTCATGTTTTGATATCAATGCTCTGAAACGTTTTAGTTTTGTCGCAGCTCTTTTTATCGTTGTCATCTTTGATTTCATTGTGTCCATGTTATTCGTCTCAAAATTGAATTTTTCAAGTTTGCAGTAATATATGTTATCCTCCTGTGTCTGGTATTTCTGCAATATGTTTTAGTTATATGTTAGTTTGTTTTATACAATCAAAACAAATTTGATGTCGAAATTAAGTTTGTTTCTTAATTTATACTATCGGTGTTATGGTATATGAACAAGAAGGAATACTTGGTCACGTGGCGACACACTTTGTAATAAACACTTTCTTTCAATTAGATAATTCTTCGCGTGATTAGTAATTGGTAGAAATGGCGTACTTATTCATCAGTCAATTAGTAATTGTTACATTTTGATTCACTAATTTTATAATTGGTACACGTGTCTTTTTCTAATCACGATTAATTATTTCCTGCAGGAAATCATATTTTACGAAATTAAGACTATATACATGTAAACCAGTTATAGATATATATGGTTCTGTTCTTTTTATAAGTAAATTTATAAAAATCATTTTCATTCACATTCTTTTTTTCAAGTTCGTATAAATATATACATTTTACTACAAATTTACACAAACATCTCAACTTGTTTTCATTGTCAGAAGAAATAATGGTTACACAAGAGAAGCATTTAGAGAGGTATAATAAAATAAACTTAAACAAAAAAATTAGCATTATGCTTATAAAGATTGTAAAAGTAGATAACTAATATAGAGTAATAAAAAGTTCATATATAAAGAAAGAAAAGAAAAGAAACGTTTCTATGTAGAATGTAAATAATAAACTTCAGTCAGTAGCGTTGTAAATGTGCTCCATTTGCTGTTATGGGCATCGACCTTGCATTTCATTTCAGCAATTCCATTCCGCATTCTTCTGTAAATTACACTTTGAAGCTTAAAACATATAACGGAATGAGAGGGGGTCAGATTTGTAAATGTAATTGTCAGATAGTAATCTATAAACATTGGCGCTGTAAATACGAAAATAGTATAATTCACATGTATTCGTATGCTTACCCACTTGGAAGTCACATTTACTACTATTTTCACTTTAAATAAACTTGCTCTTTTTAAGTGAAGTTTACACCTAAACTAGTAGTGAACCTTAGGAAACTAGTGAAATTCAAAACCCCCTTAACCTTAGGCCACCGCTCTCCTGTCACATTTAGGGACCACTCCCCTCGGCTTCAGTCAGGACTTTGGCAGCTTAATCGTAGATTGCGCTGACTTCACTCGCCAGCGACGAGGGGGTAGTTTGGTTTTTAAGACCTGTCCAATGTGTACAAAACAGCGCTTGGATCTTAACCAGTCAACGTGAACTTGGTGATAAAAATCTGCCAAGCTCCAAATATTCTGCCGACGCCCTGTATCTTCTGTACCCAGGGAATAAGAGGAGTAAAATAATAAATGACTTGCTCACATATTGGTAGAACACATTATGTAAAATCAGTAATTTCATTAGTTACGTTTTATAAGATTAAAATAAATAAATCTATTTCACGCCTAATTTAATATAACCTATGAACTTCAAGGTTTTGCTTTATATACATCACCAATTCACTACTGGATCAAATCTTATCAATTCTAGCCACGTTTTCATTTTCCGAGACCAAATTCATACTTTCTTCATATGTAGCATCGTTTTCTTGTTGTTTTTTCTTCCGGCTAAAAATACCTTAATCTATGTAATCCATATTAAAGTCGAGGTAACTCTGTATATCGTCGTTGATTTTTTTTAGAAGTTATCTCTCTTACACCCTCTTCTGCAACATAGTAGAATGGAAGATGGAACTCAACAATGACTGAAAACCTTATATAGACTTTACCAATTTTATACTGTATAGGTATATATATCCCGGCTATGAATCCCTTAGAATATTTCACCTATATTTCGCATAGCTTTAATGCTCGCATCTTATGTCCGTCTCTTACGTGTACTCGTACACAGCTTAAAAAGTCAATATTGGACGAGCCTATTGGCTCGTCCAATATGACTTTTTAAGCTGTGTACTCGTCCAAGCATATTCCCGTATTGTTAGTAAAATGTATAATAACTATAATTATAGTCCGATTTGACATTTTTCAGTTTGAAGGTTATATTTTTATACCCTTGCACATCAACATTTGTGAAGAGAGTTAACGAGTTAGAGACTGTCCGTCAGTTCGAGCGTAAAGCTGTGTTATTTTCTTCTCTAAAACCGCTCAACCAATGACCGGCGTTATGGACATGAAGGCTACTTTTACTTATCATCAGGAATTCTACTTTTACACAAGATGACCTTAGCTTGATGTATTGACTTTCGCTGAAATTGGCTTTAATGCGCTATAACTTTCTTATTATTAATGGATGTAATGTATTCATATTTGGACATAATAAACGTTTTGGAAATACTTTAAAACAAGCCGAACTAGAAAAATTCTACTTAGTTTGTGTGCTTACAAGACATTCAATTTTGCCGTGCTTGGCGACCTTTAAGCTCATTTTGACTAGTTCACTAAGTGTGTTAAAGTGACAGGCATTACACACATAATTTTAGGTCGTGCAGTACAATGTAAAGTTTTAAAAAAAACATTTAAAACTCACGCCACTTGTTTTTCTTCATGGCAATTTATGTCGACCATTCACATGCTCAAACATAATTTTGAAGTTAAAAGGAAGTCAAATTTTCTTTGTCAAATTTTCTTTGGACTTAAACTAAATCCAAAAATGTTTTATTTGCTAATTATATGCGCAGACGACACTTGGGATGTGGAACTACAAGCGTCTGAAATGCCATAAAATCCAAATAAATTGTAAATTTGTCAATCTCAGTCTATGTCAAATATATATCAATAAAACATAATATACGCCGTTTTGAAAAACAGGGGCCGTATTCATAACTGTCACTTTCACACACTTAGTGAAATAGTCAAAATGAGCTTAAAGGTCGCCAAGCACGGCAAAATTGAAGTTTGAATATGATTTTCTTTTCAAACAGGGTATTTTAAGTGCTAGTGAAAAATGAAACTTGAAAGTTTATAGGGCGGGGGATATACGGAAGTTAGGCGAAATAAATACGTTTGCGAACAATGACGGGGAAAATATTCACGTGGAATGATTGACGAGTAACGTGGTTGAAATAAGCACGTGAAACTTGTTTAAACATTGCACGCTGTGAAATAATTGAAGATTTACACACATAAATGTATAATACTAATATTTCAATACGCTAACCATAAAGAAAAATAAACACCATGTGCGTTCTTTTATTCAACATTTTATTCTTCTGAGACATATAAGGTAACATTTGAGCCGTGTCACGACAAAACCAACATAGTGCGTTTGCGACCAGCATGGATCCAGACCAGCCTGCGCATCCGTGCAGTTTGATCAGGATCCATGCTGTTCGCTATCAGTTTCTCTACTTGTTATAGGGTTTGTAAGCGAACAGCATGGATCCTTATCAGACTGCGCGGATGGATGCGAAGGCTGGTCTGGATCCATGCTGGTCGCAAACGCATTACGTTGGTTTTGTCCAGACGCGGCTCATTTGTATCTTAAAACAAAATTGATTTTATCTACACCTATACTTCAAATAACAAATTAAGTACTCACAATCTGGTGTTTTACTTATTGACAAATTAGTGACTAAATAATAAACTGAAGAAATGTTCATCTTACAATTAATTCAGTAAATACCGCTGAAGTTAAGTCGAAACTATATGAATTTTGAAATAATGTTTGAGTTAACTATCAGGGTGTGTGTATGTATCCAAATTAAACTTATCCGAACTGGAAAGCCTCAGGTACAAAGATATAATGACTTAACTTTGTTGCGTGAAAATATTTAGACTTATTTAAACGAAATATTTGTAAGTTCAATAAAATAATTAATGTCTTAGTTGATTTGTAAACATGCAATTTTTGTAACATCAAAACAAGAAAAATCTGGCATCAAAAACAGACGCAAGTCATGACAATAAAAATGTACAGGTCAAAATTAACAATCACATACTGATCAATCTCAGAACAATTTTAAAATTGCACTTTTATGTAACAGGGCGGGACAAAATGCATTAACTTAATACAAACAATAAAGATATAAAGTTTGGCAATAAACATTCAGAATTGCTTCATTAAAAGTCAAATCTATTTTAAATTGGTAAAATCACGAGGAAATTGAAATACCTTTTAACATGATGAAATGAGTTTTTTTTTATAAAAGACAAGCTAGAAAATTGCCTAGTTAAAATAATTTCTTCAAAACCAATTTACATCTATTAATAACATTTCTATTTTTAATCAATATATTTAATCATTTACCATGGATATAATGATATTTTAACATATAAAATTTGCCTACAACCTTATTTTTGTATATATATACATGTACGGTCTTCATCAAATCATGAGTTATCTGTAAGAAATAAGAAGTGACTTCCATTGTCATACAGATTCCTTTTTTATCTTAAGATAAACATTTTTACATTAATACTGCTTTATAAGAGTAGCTAAAATGCATTTAAATGAAACATACTACTGTATGATAACTGTCACATTAAGTTTACATCACTGGACTCATCTTTTAGGTTCATACCACCAGATGATAACTGACATATTTTTAGTTTATATCACTGTATGATAACTGTCATATTTTTAATTTATATCACTGGATGATAACTGCCGCATTTTCGATTATACCACTGGATGATAACTGCCACATTTTCGATTATACCACTGGAAAATAACTGCTATATTTTAGTTTATACCACTTGATGGTAACTCTCAGACGTTAAGTTTATACCACTGGATGATAACTGCCACATTTTAGTTTATACCACTGGATGGTAACTCTCAGATGTTAAGTTTATATCACTGTATGATAACTGTCATATTTTTAATTTATATCACTGGATGATAACTGCCGCATTTTCGATTATACCACTGGATGATAACTGACACATTTTCGATTATACCACTGGAAAATAACTGCTATATTTTAGTTTATACCACTTGATGGTAACTCTCAGACGTTAAGTTTATACCACTGGATGATAACTGCCGCATTTTAGATTATATCACTGGATGATAAGTGCCACATTTTCGATTATACCACTGGAAAATAACTGCTATATTTTAGTTTATACCACTTGATGGTAACTCTCAGACGTTAAGTTTATACCACTGGATGATAACTGCCACATTTTAGTTTATACCACTGGATGGTAACTCTCAGATGTTAAGTTTATATCACTGGATGATAACTGTCATATTTTATATTTATATCACTAGGTGATAACTGACAGATATATTTTTATACCAGTAGATGATAACTCTCATATTTTACTCTATATCACTGAATGATAACTGTCACACTTTTTAGTTTCAATATTTACAGACATAATAGCTAAATTAACATGCTTGACGAAAATAAATTATGTTTTATGAAATGAGCCGTGTCATGACAAAACCAACATAATGGGTTTGCGACCAGCATGGATCCAGACCAGCCTGTGCATCCGCGCAGTCTGATCAGGATCCATGCTGTTCGCTTATAAACTCTATTACAAGTAGAGAAACTGATAGCGAACAGCATGGATCCTGATCAGACATATGTCTTCTTATATCATCTTAGTTTTAATATCTTCTAGATTAGATTTATTTATAAACATTACATTTACATGATAATTGTCAAATAATAAATTGTACGGATTGAGTAGGAAGCGTGAAAAGCTTTTTAAGAAACTCTCTCCGTTGATTTCTTCTAGTTTGGTCGTGAATTAACTGATTGGCAACTGACAAAAACTGTTATGTTACATTTACAGTTGCTAAGGAAACTGAGAACAAAAATGTTCAATGTATTATATAACATTATACATTATAAGAAACACAAAGTATACATGCATAAATCAAAATATACAATATATAATGAACAGAGAAAACTTTAATACATTAACATAAATAAATAGAATGTTACACTGGGGTGAGAGAAGTAAAATTTAAAAGTGGACCGTATTTTTTTTACATGGTATATAAATACAGAGTTTGCTCTATTTTGTTCTATTTAGCAATGTTTTGATTTTTGTTTTTAGCCAAGGGAAAATAATTATATAATCTCATATGTTTAACAAATTGTCCTAACACTACCTAATACAGAAAAGAAAATCTTGACTTGCTCTTCTTTAAATTTTATCTTAAATAACAATTATTTTATTAAAAATAATTCAAAAAACTTTTTAACAAGGAATTCTGTATAAAGCTGTCATATTATGGAAAGAAAGAACTTAGAAAATACAACGCTAGTCTTAATGACCCAAGTGTAACATTTCAACACGCGTGTAACATTTTAACACTACTGGCATGCGAGCAGTTCCCGTACAAAAATCGTAGTTACTTAAACATTATTTTTTATTACGCTCACTCACCAAAATTTGAATGTTACACATCAATATTCAGCTCGTCACACAAATCATGGAAATTCCATCATGTTCTAAACATAGAATAACCCTTAGTTATGAGGCCTCATATGGGGTACCGAAATTATCCATTATTTTGTATGAAGAGAAGTAGTTCCCGTACATAAAATTTAACCCATTATAATTATACAATTTTATTATATCGGACCTATTTTTTATTTATAATTGTTGAACAGACCATTTTCTAAGAGATAAATAGATGTAATTCAGGAAATAGAAAGCAGACTAAACGCGTGTATCTATTACCCGGTACCGTTACCCCCAACACATTCACATGCGATGGCATGCTTGTATGCATGATATTTTACGCATCAAAGCCATAAAATTATTTTATATAGTAATATTGGTCAAAATTCTGATAATTAAACAAGTTTTCATCACATTGCCTTCTTACCTGTAAACAAGTGGTATTAGTGGAAAACCCTTTAACATGCCTCACGTGTAAGTATATTTGCGCATGCGCGCAAGGACGGAAATCCCCCAGATAAAACAAGGTCACGTTTTGACAACGCACAGGTGAAAGTGATTTAAAATGAGACTTATTATACGTACTGCCGAACTGACACTTAGATTTTGTCTCGTTTATGTATCTGCTTGATTTGAAATGAATTTTTGAAGAATGCATGTAAAAATCAAGCGTTTAAATGAAAAATACGGGTACTGCTTCTGTACGGGAACTGCTCGCATGCCAGTAGTGTAACATTTCAACACGAGAAACTGGTCCCAGTAAAAAATAATACATCAACAAATTATATCACAAAAATATTCACATTGGATTTCAGTTTGATTGTAAACATGTATATAAGGCACGCGCTAAATGTAAGTGATTCATCTCAATTAAATTCATCATATGTCAATCAATCAATCAGCTGTCGATAAATTTCGCTTCCTAGTTAAAATATAGTTAATAGGACGTAATTTTATTTGCCCCGAGATTGTCAGACCCTCTAGAAAATGTACTTATAATTATTTTATGACTCATGAATCCATTCAACTCGATTAAATCTCAGCACTAATCTATCATAAGCAAACATCACCGGTATCTGGCCAGAATATATAACAGAGTCTATACACCGTTCAAAGTTTCATCTAGCAACCCCTTACTTAGCCGGTGAGATAATCAATGAATGAGAAAACATGATTCTTAATATGACAATCTGCAATTCGCGCCAGACCCGCATATTGCTCAGTCACATGTAACTGTCTTCTCTATAAACAAAAATCTGACTTCAAATTAACACGTGTTGCACAACCATTTAATGACAAACCATCTTCCTTTGAATATTGCTTATTCCCCCAAGATGGCCATCCGTGAAAAACCTTCTTGTTAACCACCAAATTTACTTTTTCAATCATAAATTGTTTACATATTTTCAAGAAGACATTTAATATCTCCAAACCAGATCTTATCCGCATCTATTTCACCGCATATTTCATTATGTTCCCTGCATTTTTTTCAGTTATTTATCTGATAAAAATTTAGGCCAATGTAAAAAATAATGTGCTTCCGACAATGGCCAGCAACAAATATTCATTCATCTACTAGTCTTTCTTTTGGTAAGTTCCTGTAATCATCACATCCGAAAATAAAAAAAATAGGTGTCTTTAAAACATAAATTTTCATATCGAACCCCACAAATAATATCTTAACATAGTCATTCATAAAAGACAAATTCAATATTGATATTTCATTTAACACAACGCACTTTCTTTCAAAAAGTACACTTTCAAAAAATACGCGTTGTGTTTATTTTGATTTTGGCAAATGTAACACCAAATAATGCCGCTACAGGATCTTTTATAAAGAACAAAATATCGTTACAATATTGTCTTTCATAAAACCGGTATTTTATGTGTCGGCGAGGAAACGACTGGGGATGATTTGCCTTCAATAGCATTAAAATTTGGAAGTGGTAACTGACCACCGACTATAGGAAACTGAAAAGCGGAAGTGGATGACGTTAAACGTGGACTCAGCGTTGCTATGGGACTGAGGGAACTCCAAAAGTGAAGAGGTATCGGCGTTCTTGGAACTCCTACCATTGGACTTGCTATGACAAATGGATTGCTATGCATTGTGGCGAATTGTGGCGGAAGAAGTTTGGGACTCAGTAGCGGATGGGTCGTGGCTGTAGTGATTGTCGTCTGCACGGATGGATTTACATTTAACATCAACGGATTCGGTTTCGGTTTCGTTGACGTCTTGCTGTTTTCGTGTCTATGTAAGGCATTTTGTGAGTGGCTGACAGTTGCGTTTGAAGACACCAAAACAGAAGAGGACATTGCTGATGATGACGTCATCATCGTCAAATGTCCATTGTGTGATCGCATAGAAATTTTAGGAACATTTTGTTCTTTATAGGTCATTTCGTTATAATACTGAGAGACATTTTCCCTTTCGGGTGATTCTTCTTCTTTCTTTATAAATCCAAGTGTCGCGTTTTCAGCAGACGACTTTATGTTGGCTGAGTTATAAGACGCTAAATGTGGAAATACTTGTTGACCAAATTCCTGCGCCAATGTCTCCATTTTTTGCTTAAACGGGACTTTAGTTTCCATTTTCACAATTTCAGGAAATGAGACAAATTTATACATGAACTTCTGTCCCATGACTTTTTTGATAATATTCTTATCATAATAGTACCTCAATGCCCGACTAAGTTTGTCATAATTCATATTAAGCTTGTTCTTCCGGCGACCCCAGAGGTTTGCAACTTCCTCCGGGTTGAGAAGTTTGAATTCACCTTCATTGTTTGTCCACTGAATAATGTCCTTGTGTTTGTTACTAACCAATAAGTCCAGAAGGAACTGCCACAATGTTATATTAGAATCCATAACTGAAAAGTAAAGACAATAATCGTATGAGATAACAAAAATACAAAACTTTGGATTAAATCATTAATGTAATAAGACCTTATCTTGTTTAGTGTTTGTAATGGATTCACCCTACAGTTCATTCGAGGATTTTAGCATTAAAATACAAAAAATAAGCTTCCAACAGTATCGAGCCTGGTCAGACTTCCCGTAGTACAGACTGGCCTGGCTCTGTCCCGGTGGCAAAGGCTTATCATTTCTGGTATAAATATAGCGCTGGGTAAACATTATGTGAGCCGCGCCATGACAAAACCAACATTATGCGTTTGCATATCAGGATCCATGCTGTTTGCTATCGTAATAGGGTTTGTAAGCGAACAGCATAGATCCTGATCAGACTGCGCGGATGCGCTGGCTGGTCTGGATCCATGCTGGTCGCAAACGCATTATGTTGGTTTTGTCATGACACGGCTCACGTATTTAAATCTTACAAATACTTTCTACATGTACAAAGAGAAAAAGAAACAAGAGACAAATAATATGTTTAAGAGCATTTAGTATATTTTATAAACCTTACATATAGTTACATAGTAAAACTAGTATTTGTAAATGTGACAAAACTAAGTCAATATAAAGTTTATTAAAGATTTCTATTTTTGCTATCCCTTAAGGCTTTTCTAAATCTAAGTTATTCATTTTTGTATCACTCGATGTGAAATGAAACAAGTTAAAATGTATGTCGTATGTAAGTAAACGAGATGGCGACACTGTTGGAAAAATACATATTTTTTTTGAAAATATAAATATGTTTGAACTTTTGGCAATACTATCTTTGCTTCTTTAGCTTGATTTTTGTATAACTAAAGAAGTGCATATCACTGTTCGTTGCAGTGAAATGAACAGCTGTGCATTCTCTCCTATTAACCTATTTACATTACATGACATAACGCTTTCGTATAAACAAACGTATACTTTAAAAGTTATGAGATAAATTACGTATGCTTGTTCGTGTCTGAAATCAGCTTGTACCAGAAATAACGTGCGCAGTGGCAATGGCAACGTTTTCTTCTTCTTCTAAATTTCAAGTGCTATAGTCACTCATTTGTTTTAAACAATACGATTGTAAATTATCTCCCTTGAAGCTAATGAATCGGATGAATGGCATAACGCGGCGTGTGGTAATCATTAACTATTCGGTTCGAATCTTAAAGAGAAAAAAGCTATGTCTAATGACTGTCATTTACAGTAAAATTATGTCGTTTCCAAAACTTCATTCTACATTATCGAAAAAGTTGTAGCATTAAAATTGACCCGCGCCATGACAAAACCAACATAATGCATTTGCGACCAGCATGGATCCAGACCAGCCTGTGCATCCGCGCAGTCTGATCAGGATCCATGCTGTTCGCTTACAAACCCTATAACAAGTAGAAAAAGTGATAGCGAACAGCATGGATCCTGATCAGACTGCGCGGATGCGCAGGCTGGCCTGGATCCATGCTGGTCGCAAACCCATTATGTCGGTTTTGTACTGTTTACAAACTTTAATACTGTTATTTTAATAAAATTCTTATAGTTGAACAATGATTTTCTGCATGTGCCGTTCAATCATAAGGAAATATACTTATATATTTTTATCAAACATATATTTCAAAATTATTTTCTTTCAAAATTCAAACAAAATTTTGTAAACTGCGTGAAACAGATATAGTTTTATACACTTTAATGTTGATAACTAATTAATGTTCGTAAATAAATCAATAATAATCTGTTTAGACTGGTGACAAATTACAACCTTAAACATAAATACGATATTACTACGATTTAATACTATCAGAAATAAATAAATTAAGCAATTACTACCCCTAAACCACAGGCACGAGTATCGGACCTGGGAAGAAAAAATATGACCAGATTGATAAAAAAATCTGTGTTCATCTTAAAAATGTCAACAACAAAAAATGTAAATAATGACCTACTTTAAAAATATACTATAAGTTATAGTATATTTTTAAAGGGGGTCATTATTTACATTTTTTTGTTTGTTTTTTTTTTGACATTTTTAAGATGAACACAGATTTTTTTATCAATCTGGTCATATTTTTTCTTCCCAGGTCCGATACTCGTGCCTGTGCCCTAAACCAATGGCGTCAGCTAAAAAACAAAATGCGTGTCAGTTAATTTCATTTATTACAACAATTAAAATAGCTCATTGGTCAACATGTATCATAATTTGACTGTAATCGATATACATGAGCTTTAAACTTGGAAAACCACAAAAAAACAAGTTTCAATAAAAAATACAAATTCCCGTTAAAAAGATCGGAAAATCTGCGGATTTCAAAATAGTTTTTTAAGTTTCGCTTTTGACAAGTTAGTGTAAAAACAATTGGGCTCCCGGGTGACAACCTCCCTCGTTTTCATGTTATGGCCTTATTGTGTATGATTAATGAAGTTGAAAAAAGAAAATAAGCATATTCGTACAAAGTAAAGATTTGAACCATGTTCCTGTTACAGTCTAATCTATTCCGAATCTCATTCAGCTACCTCACCAAGGTTCATCATAAAAACGTTTTTACCCCTTTAAAAACTCGCATTTATTTTTCAATCTCCTGTAAGATCTTTATTTGGTAACTGCACATTTTACAATGACGGTAATTCCAAGACAAACTCATGGCATAAGCTATGGAAAATGTTTGAAACTATATCCTGTTTCCAATTAGATACCAAGAAAAGAACATAATTAAAACCTACCACAGTAACTTGGCTTGGACACAAGAACAATGGCATTTGTCACGGGCATACGCTTTTGTACAACAAGATTTCTTTTTATTGCTAATTCTGATAAAATCGAGATATAAAAATTGTACTTACGTTTTGGAGCGTTATCTCGTGGTGCAACCTTAAACGTTCCCTCCAAATGCTGCTCATAATCAGGTGCCGACGCATGTGCCGACGAATCCAACAGAGCTCCCGGCGGTGAATTTGTGGCAACTCGGCAGTATGCTAGAGAGTCTGTAATAAATGGATAGAATATAAATCGATGACATTTACAGTAGGGTGGGGGACTTAGTCCGTCGGCACCCGGGGGTAGAGGAATCATCCTTCCAAGCGTAAGATGACGTCACTATAGGAAATGTGTTGTTTTTCCCCAGATTTTCACATTAAAAGAAACTTATGTTTATCGCAAAGAAATGACCCACTAATAAACATTATTAATTTTAGTCCACATTTTTCCACACACTTATTCCCTTTTCACAAGGGTGAAACATTGGCTCAAACTTCTGTACATGAAACTGTATATAACAATTTACGCACACAAGAAACGGTAACGTAAACAAAGGATTTTTATACGTATTTTCATTACACCGTCCAGACAAAATACTCCCAAAGTTACACTCGTAGCAGTACGACAGCTGAGCAGAATTACTACGTGCGTAAAAAACAAGTCGAAAATAGCAACTCTGCGCTGCATTCCCATTGCGTTATACATACACATGTAATTGCTAATGCGGCATTCTCATTGGTTGCTGCTAATCAAAAATTGTGAGAATCTGGGAATAAGATCTAAAAAAGAATTTTCTAACCGATAAGCCTCGCGGGGGCATTTGAGTAGAGAAACATTTGTACAAAGATTTTAATGCAGCACTTGTATGTCAAATTACTTTCACTAGTAAATGTTTACATAGGTTAATATTTATCAAGATACCGTCAAGAATTTCAGAAGTAACACGAACGTTCGTCTGTATGTCTTTATTTTAACGTTTGTAACGTAAATACTATTAGCACATTAATGAAGAGATCATTTTTAACGAAACTTTTATTTTTTGACACGTTTCTTTTTTGGGTCGTCTGACATTGTCAATAGATAGGTTTTTCTGTCTGTCTGTATATATGTCTGTATGTCCTTTATTTTCTCTCTCTCTGGTCTGTCTATGTGGCTGGCTGTCTCTGCTTGTCCCTCTCAATTTCTGTCCGTCCGTGTATCTCTCTTCACAAGAAACTTCCTTAAATTTATTTCTAGAACATTTTAAAAAGCGCGAAAAAGAAATCAACATTTTATTTCGTACAGTTTTTCAGTTAACACCTACCCGAAAAAATGTCGTTCAACAATATGTCAAAAAACCTGTACATTCAACTCTACATTACTAACAGAACTAAAAATAGACTGTAAATTTCAAACTATTTTGGTATTTTTCCCAAAATGAAATTTAATTCCCCCTTTCCCGTCAATAAACTTGCTGAAATATTAAAAAAAAAGACAAATAGACTAGGAGCGTAGCATTTATTCAATAAACACAACTGACTGCTTAACCCGGAAAAGAACCCGGAACAAAAATAAAGATTAAGGAAAGAGGAAGCTAGTCTGATTGGTGCGTATTCATTTTGACCTCTTTATCTACAATATTACATGCTGCGGCAAGTTAGTTTCACTTACAATTACGAAATATTTCTAAAATAACTCAATAAACATAGCTTGTCCATATATTGATATAAATGAATACAATTCGCATATCTGAATTCAATTACCTCACTTATGCTAATCAGTTTGAATTTTTAAATAAACATGGTTTAATTCAAATGCATCATAATAAATGTTATTGAAATTAATTTATCAAAACCATTTCATAATATAAATAAATACTAGTTACATTTGCATTTTAAAATATGAATGACTGCAGAAAATAACCATTACACAACATTTTCATGAAGCTTGATCAAAGTGTCTTAATATTAAAATTACTCATAACCATTTAGTATTGCCCGTTGCTTTGTTGTTGTATAGGAAACGACCAAATCTTGGCATGACAGTTGTAAGTATAAGGTTTAGTCAAGGCCTGCTTATCCCCTGTCCAATCTTAAAGCTGCACGCCTCCAGATGAGCCAAAATATTTGAAGACATTTAATCTTTAGAAAAATGTATTAAGATCTTAAGAAAAGTAAAAATATTCAATATTTAATTAATTATTGACATGTTATGTGCGATTAATAACTAATTTTGCAGTATCAATCACTATAATTCTACTGCGTTACTAACGCAGTAAGGGGTATTTATGTATTTTTGACCACTTTTTGGAACTTTACGTGGATTGTAAGTGCCGTTTACAATGTATAAATTTTTTTCTTTGTTCACTTCACAATATTTTACATTTAAACACATTTTCAAATTTTTTATGAAAATTAGCATGAATCTGGAGGTATGCTGCTCAGAAGAATTAAATGCTACATACGTGTGCATTTACGGCTGAATCATGTCAGTGGAATAAAATAAACTATCTTACCTAAAACATCATCATTTAAATTCATAATGTATGTGATAACCTGTTGAGTACACTCTGTATATGAAAAGTTTAATGGTAGTAACATCTTTGTTTTGGTTATATACAAAAAAACGTATAATCGTTCCCAGAAAACACCCCCGTAAACAAATCCATTTATTTCCGTTACATAGAATAAGTGGACACCCTTGACATTGCGGAAAAAATATTTTCACTGATCGTATTTCAAACTGTATTACAGCTAATTTTATCTATCATAAAGAACATAATCATATTTTAATGAATAGTCATGAAAGAAAATCAGTTAACTTAAATGATAATGAACTTATAGAAAATCAACTTTTTAACTAGTGTAAATTTGTATAAACAGGGACAGGTAACCTAGCCTACAAACATAAACAGGTTACCGGAATATGTAACCAGGTAAATAAAAAGAGACTGGTAACCAAGTAAATAGACAGGGCCAGGTAACCTTGCTTACAAACAAGGACAGATTACCTAACACAGGCATGTCACCTATAGCATACAGACATAAAACAGCTTGGCATCATCAAATTATACTCTATTATTTATATTATTAAAAAAGATTTATTGTGATAAAAGCAGTAGACTTCGGGTATTTCCGTAAGCTCCCGCCAAACACATTAAGCTTACAAGAAGCAGACAAGATAAGATTTGACAAATAAACTGGTACCGCCTACGTCAATAGTGTACGTAAATTCCGGGTGGTATGGAACATTACAGAAACAAACTTGACAAAACCCTAGTGACAGATATTTCTTTGTATAATACGTCCCGGTAGCAGCGTGGAATTTCCACAGTAATCAACAATCATGCTTTATTTACATTATTTTGAGTGTTTCGTACTTGACACTCGTCCCGGCAGACATGAAAACAGCTGTTCAAGTTATGCAAGATGCCTAAACGGTAGCTTTATTGTATATCTACTGGAGACAAAGACAACGTTGTTGATGAGCCCGTTTTAAACAGCAAATCACATAACAGTCTTGATGTCTCCTCAAAGCTTGAGTGAGATGAATCCTTATAGCTTAAAGTGTTAACACTAGATGACGAAAACCTCTTAAAGAAAGCGTCATACTAAAACAAGAGCACTGGAGATTAAATCTGTGAATTCTAAGTATTCAATATAAATCTAAACAATGAAGTATCACAAGAGTATGTCCTACCTTTAGAATATACACATATCACATACTAGTAAATTGTTCTAAGAAAAATCGCTAAACTAACTGTATGACGGGATCCTTATAAAATGTTTTCGTCAGTTTCAACGATTGATAATGTGAAACATGGAAGTTTTGAAATACAAATGTACTATAAAGTTACAATTTTTTTAATGTGTAACAAAGCTAAAATAAAACAACATAAGGATGCTAAAGGTCTCAATTTGACGCATTTTACTCGGTCAGTATATAATAGATGTTGACAAAAGCAAGCGATCCTGATAAAATGGAAAAAAATATGATTCAAATCATTAAAAAAAACATCCCTAAGGGACATCCTAATTTTCTGCAGATTATACTTTAAGTCACTTTTATATTGTTGAAGTAGTATAATTATGTAATGTAAGTCATTTATGGCAGAGTGAGACACAACACGCCACTCCACGCAACATTTCATGCTAGCACCAAAGGTAAAACCACCGAGCAAACTGGACAACTTCCCCACAATTGTTTATGGTGGACACACATAGTGGTGTTAAAGGAGCTAGCGATTTTAAAATGCTACATTAACAAATTGCCCACGGACCACTCAAACCCAACCCACCATTACAAGACCCTACGCCTCTAAAACTTCAGAGCATAATTATGTTACCATGTTGATATTATTTGTAACAATTCATCTAGATTTGGCGTTATCTTAAACACATTTGAAAATTCCGTAGCCTTCATTTCTAGATTCTTATAAAATTCTTTAGTTCCGTATCAAATAACTGACTGATTACTCATGGAACTCCACAGAAGCATGTCACGATCTTGAACGCGTTCTCTGGTGCAAGTCGTCTGCATGGTTACCATTTTATGAAAAATGCTTTCTTATCTAACCAGGGCACGTTGTGCGCTCATGTTTTTGAGATCCCGTTAAACATGTGATTATTTTAGGGGAGAAAAAATAAATAAATTCAACTTTAGCGTGACGTATATAAATTAATGTAAACATATTTAAACACTGTAAATTAAGGTTGTCAACAAAAGCACAGCCATAATAATAATAAATAATAGTTTCTATGATGATCTCAGATTAACAATCTAGATATAATTATTGCATAATGTGTAAGATAATATTAAAATGAGTGTAACAATAAACCGTTACTAATGGTAAAAAACAAACATAATAATACTAGGCTCAAATAATATTGTTATTTTATCAGCAAATAGCATTGAAAAAAAAATGGCATACAATTTTGTAACGGATTAATTCTTCGGATAAACTATTAACTTACTGCTAACAACACGTATAGAAAATGTACCTGTGAGCATATTTTTTTTATTTACTGCACGATATTTCTTCACAAAACATACGTTAAAGATCCTGTAACACATTTTTTTCATGGTTTTATTTCATAAATATGATGCTCAAGTTAAGATTTGTCAGTATTGTAAGTTATAATAAGCATTATTTACAAAGATATTACCCAATTTAACATTTCATGTAAATAAAGGGAGGTAATTAGAAATTCATTTTCTATAAATTCTAAGTCAATTTTTCCAATAAGAAATGTATGCATGTAATTTATTGATTAAATATAATGTGCACAAAAATTTGCAGTACACATTTTACATATTCTTCGATGTTTGAAAATTGTTTTATTTGCATAATTATATACATATATATAACCTATTGTCATAGGTCTGCGCTATCCAAATTCAGGTGTGGTGTTGCGCCGCTAAGAATTGAAACTGGGCGTTATACTAACATGCCAGTAGCTGAAAGAGTATGTCCATTTTGTGAAGAGTTTATTGAGACAGAAATGCATGTTTTATTACAGTGCCCGCTATATAATCAAATACGTGATGTCATTTATGAAAAAGCTCAATCTGTAGACAATAGTTTTTATGATATGTCTGATAATGATAAATTTGTATTCATGTTCTCTCACCCAGACATGGTTAGAATCCTCGCAAAATCCTGCTGTGATATATTAAAAATTAGAAATAATATTTTGTATAGTAAAAATTTTAAACTGTAATAATATTTAGTAATTGCAACAATTTTATTATATGACATACAATTTAAAATGTACAGATGAAATATTTCCAGTGTTTGACGTTTTAATGTTGGCTAGCATGTTATTTGGAGTCACTCAAAAGTACTATGTCACCATTTGGCTATCATTTATACAAACATGATTTTAATATTTTTACGCTGTCTAACACTGGTAATGTTTAATCTTAATATTGGTTTTACCATGTATGATAGTAATAATATTTAGTAATTGCAACAATTATATTGCATGACATACAATTTAAAATTGTACAGATGAAATATTTCCAGTGTTTGACGTTTTAATGTTAGCTAGCATGTTATTTAGTGTCACTCAAAAGTACTATGTTACCATTTGGCTATCATTTGTACAAACATGATTTTAATATTTTAAGCTGTCTAACACTGGTAATGTTTAATCTTAATATTGTTTTTACTATGTATGCTATAGTGTTTTAGATGTTTAGTCTCTTATAATTCTTATAGAATGGCTATATACATGTATTTTATATTATATTGTATATAGATGAGACTGGAATAAATAAATAAATAATATATAATTGTTTGCAAGTGTGGTATTCACACAGTAACAATATCGATCACAAAACATACAGGATCTTTAAAACCTCGGACTGGCTTGTAATTATAATTTTTCAAAATTATTCTAAGTAAATAATGTTTATTAGTTGATTAAGAAACAATATTGATGAATGCGACAAAATTTGTCATCAAAAAGGAAAGTTACAATAATAAACAAAGTGGTATTTTGACTTCCATACAAAATACTTAATCGCTGTAACTGTAGTAATTGCAAAAACGACACAAAATAAAACTGCTATGTGGCCATTGTGTAATGTTCAACTGTTTCAGCATAAACAAGAAACCGAACAAGAAACAAAGAGTAAAACGCTGTAGATAAATAAGTAACATTTTAAAAAATCTTAGTAGATAACTGTACATAAATTACATTCTTATAGATGAAATATTGATGGAATAAAATTCGTATTTTCATTTTCCGTATTTTCACTGTAAAAAATTTTTTTTTCACAGTAATAAAGCACATTTTCCGTATTTTACAGGTGTCTTGCCGGACTACTTTCTTATAAATTCAGCCTCAAAATTAAAAGTGAATTCTTTCAAATCATTAGGTTAAAAAAAAAACAGGAAAAAGTATATAATAAACAGAAAATTCAAGTTTTTCTTGTGGTATGAAAATTATCATATTTCACTCGTGCGAACTTGCACCCGTGAAATATTCATTTACATACCAATCGATGAAAATAAATCCTTTAGTAATAGAAAAAAAACTTGAATATCCTTTATTTTTCAAATTATCATATAGAACTGACTTCTGTTAAAAACCAAGACGTTGGCGTGTGCCAGATAGTTAAGCTAGTAACGTGTTACAATTATATTTATTAAAATATCTCGCAATTTTAATCTTTATTTTCGTATCACATGTCGATATTTGAGCCGTGTCATAACAAAACCAACAAAATGGGTTTGCGACCAGCATGGATCCATCCCAGCCTGCGCATCCGCGCAGTTTGATCAGGATCCATGCTGTTCGCTTATCAACTCTATTACAAGTGGAGAAACTGACAGCGAATAGAATGGATTCTGATCAGACTGCGCGGATGCGCAGGCTGGTCTGGATCCATGCTGGTCGCAAACCCATTATGTTGGTTTTGTCATGACACGGCTCATTTTATTTCAGGAGAATATGTTTAAAGTAAATTGTTATGAGTGATTTGTAAAGATATTGAGAAATGAAAGATATCCGATAAAACAGTATACATGTAAATAGATAACACTTCGGCGTTCCATTACATAATTATCTTTCTTCAGTGTAAAAAGGTTAAAACCAAAGTAAAACAATCTCACCTTCCATTGCATACTTTTCCTTTAACAGATATGATGAAAATCCTTGAAGAACCTCTTTCTAAAACATGTATATATGATGCCAACAAAATTATCAAATATGGATTTTGATTCTCATTGTTATTTCAACTATTTTACAATGTTTTCAAAGTCTTTTTTATCAGAAACAAATACACAAATCGGCCCGTTAATCTCTATCAACACGATGACATCGCATTCCGATCATCTTACTGTATTTAAGATGGTAAATTTCGCCATAAAATTCAGGAAGTTTAGCGACAATTAAGGTTAAAGTTAGAAAGTTATACCACTATAGCCTTTAGGCACTGCGTTAATACTGTCATATATATAAATAAGACGAGCATTCGCATAGTAGTGAATGATAGTCAACTTCGATAGATCAGTATTTATATACCTTGCCAATTAAAGTTGTTAATATGTTTCCATTAAGAAAACGTAAAGGGTTTGACAACGGAGTAAACATTTTATTTACAGTATATGTTATTCTGAGCAAAAATGTGTATCTGAAAGTCAACATGAGCAACATGAATCACCAGGTTTTCTGCCAGTACTGTCGTCGAATAAGATTTATATATCAATTTAATAATATGATTTATTCTTTAAAACAGTAATAGTAGTAGTTACAAAAATGGAAAAATTATTAGAAAAAAACTTTAACCTATGTTGTGTCAAATGAACGCATTTTAAGTTTTTTTATGTCAAGCATTCGTGTTCTATACTACACGATATATCATTATATGGAACACAATTGGAATGCTCCTGGTAAAGCATGTTCAGTTAACAAGAGCATGCAATTTGAGTAATTAAAATAATATTTAGCAATGCTATATGCCAAACACCGGTATCTTAGCGCTGGGTAAAGTACTTTTGCAGTTTTATTCTATTCTTTTTCAAAGTCTATTGACCTATAATTTATTTGAATTATCTTATGTAGAGGGGTACTAGGTAATGTCACATGCTGGGTTATGTAACTTTACTCAAAATGTCTTTTCCTCAATTAGTCTGTATACTTATGGTCCAAAAGAGCTAATCTTTACGCATGCGGTTTGAATTAGAAGACTACACAAATAAAAAGATTACATAACAACTTCTTTTTCAAATTTAGCTTCAATATCACACGTTCATTTGAGTTTCTTTCAAATTGTCTAGTTAAGCAAAATAAAGGGAGATAACAAACAAATAAACTCTGTTATCAAGACTGAGTATTTTCCCTTTTAAATACAGCTGCGTTCTTTGTATAATTATAATAACTATCAACATATCCGGCACATAGTTTCAATTTCTATCAATGATTTTTTGAAATTCATTTTGACTAGTTGTATTTGACCTTGACCCTAGGAAGCCCAAAACTGCGCTTCTCGCATAGTCTCATTATGGTTTACAAGTCTGCCAAGAAAGCAAAGCATTTTTCAAGCGGTAGTAATAGAATGCGAAATGGACTCCATTTCGCGAAATGAACTTTTCGACTACGAAATGGACATTTGTCTCTTTAATTTTGGTTTAAGTGTACTATTTAATATCTTTTTTAATAATGAACAAGTGATATATGACATATAATTACGATTTAAACAATTTTGTTAATATTTTTTTCATTATTTATGCTTTTACATTTGAAAATAATCGTATAATAATGCCACATAGTTCAGTGTTTAATACATGGTCTTTCAAATAGAAAGATTCTGTTTTATATTATATCATATGTTTAACCTGGGACAAAAATATTTTTGTCGTCCCAGAATAAACGTAAGTGAATAGAAAAGATACCCTTTGTGACATGTCAGTTACACCATAATTTGTAAAGCAAATGTCCATTCCGTAAGCAAAAACTCCATTTCGTGGCCGAAAACTCCATTTCGTAGAGGCCAGATTATTTTCAGAAATATGACTATAAAATAGGAAAATAGTAATTTTAACTGGTTCAATCTGTAGTTTTATGTCATATGTTAAACATAAATTAATAAAAATAGTATTACTCATCATGGTTAAACAAACAAATGTCCATTTCGTAGGCGGTAAGTTCATTTCGCGAAATGGAGTCCATTTCGCATTCTATTACAACCCTTTTTCAAGACAGGATAATCCAATAACTTGGAAGATAGAGGCGTCCTTTGTGATACCAAGTTACAAATACAATCAATTAGTTATAATAAACAAGATTGAAAAAAATCGAACTAGAGCAAAATAAAACGAATATCAAATAGAAATTAAAATGGTTAGGTAAAATAATAATCGAGCCGCGTCACGACAAAACCGACATAGTGGGTTTGCGACCATCATGGATCCGCGCAGTCTGATCAGGATCCATGATGTTCGATATCAGTTTCTCTACACGCTATGAATATATCTTTGTGCTTCTTCAAAAGTTACTTGTTCAAATAAATGAAAGACAAACAACGTATTTAACACAAACATCCGATTAAAAATTTGGATCCGGACATCAAAATAGAGATGTGTAGAAAACATTGCAATTTTTGCTCATGAAAGGATATTTGTGGAGTAAACGAACGTGACCATCGTCGATTATGGACTAAATGAACGTGACTATACTAATTGGTGGGGTTAACGAACTTGACCATTATAATCGATAGTCTACTTCCTGTTTTCGCAAGAAAAGTAAAAGGTTAAAACATATAGCCACCCCACAGTGAATGCAAGTAAAACACAATTGTATCGGTTGAAGTATTTTGTTAATGCACTGTAAATATGCACGGCATAATAATAATAAAAATGCTGAGTTAGCTGTGACTTTAATATACGATAGGACCCTCACCTGACGTCGGGAAAATATTTCTCCGCTCAATGAAGTCCAACATATTTTATTTAAAAAAAAATAATTTTTTATTAGCATGTAAGAATGAAAATACATATAAATAGTTCTTGCGTTGTTGAATAGTAATGCATAGGTTATCGAAAAAATTGCTTTGAAATAAATCACATGCATATGGATTCAAACTCGATTGGAACACTTCGACAATTATTGATAATCATATCGGACTTAATAAAAAATCGAAAAGTTGCAAATTTACTCGAACTGTTCATTAGTATACACTGGGATATTTAATTGCATTCTATGTCCAAGTTATACAATTGATACAGTTCAGGGGGTTTAAGGAGTCTGTATTGACAGAACATATAAATTCGCACTCTCAGATTGCATGACTCTGTAAGCAAAAATTGAACATTAAAATTTCCCCTTTTAAAACACATTTTATATTTTCTTTCTGATGATATGAAAACTTTATTTTACAAAGGTATACTTCTCCTAATATTTGACTTTTGCTGTGAAAAAAATCAACACTAAAAAATACACGTTACAAAATTTAATTGCAAAACTAATATTTAAAAAATAAAATGAATTAGCATGCCTCCAGATTCATGCTAATTTTCATGTAGAATTGAAAATGTATTTAAAATTGAAATCTCATGAAGTGGACAAAGAAAGTAATTTCTACATTTCAAACGTCTTAAGTTTATATATAGCCTAATACACGTAAACTACTAGATGCAAAAATAGTCCTTATTGAGTGAGTCACGCAGTAGAAATATGGTGGTACATACTGCAAAATCAGTCATAAGGTGATAAATACAGCAAAATCAGTAATTAATCGCACATAACAAGTAAATTATTACTTGAATCTTTATATTTTTTCTCACTATTATTAAAATCTTAGATCTTAAAGTACATTTTTCTCAAGTGTGATTGGCTTGAAATATTTTGGCTCATCTCCAGACATGCACTTTAAGCTTACCGACGGTGGATTTGTTTAATGACTTAATTAACTTACTTTTTTAAAGGCCATATATGAAAATAAGAAGTTTTTTTTATTTTTCATTTACTTTTGTATAGTTATACATAATGATACTATTATCTTTAATTTATATTAGCTCAAAATAGTAGTCGTTATTGAAAAACAAACATGGTAGTATAACAGTTGTCGTGGCCGAGTGGTTAAGGCGATGGACTAGAAATCCATTGGGATCTTCCCGCGCAGGTTCGAATCCTGCCGACAACGACCTTTTTTCATTTTAAATGCCGTTACAGTGTAAATTTTCTTCCTTTTTATAGTAGTTACAAGTGAAGTAATGTTAAACTTAAAAAAAAAAAAAAAAAAAGATATTTTAAAACCATATCTTGTCTATCATTTAAATAACATTTATTCCAATAATAAATATTTATTATCGCTGAACTATTGTATTGGTGTACTTACGAGGTTCTTTTTTTTTCATTTGTTCATTTTAAACCTTGATAATTTCGGGAATTATGCTTATGGTCCGGCAGAAAAAGTAAAATATTTATACTTATGTGTTATCTACAGTTACTATGGCAACGTCGGGTGACGTCGAGCGGGGCAACTTCGTTAAATTGGGTAAACGATCACATATTTACCTGTTTCTAAAGAGATAAAAAATTGTTTTCCGACATCAAAAGTTGACCAAATTGCACGTGATTATTTAGCGCACTTTGAAGCAGCATACCTCCGGGTTCATGTTAATTTTCATGAAAATTTTGAAAATGTATTTTTTAAGTAAAATATTATGAAGTGAATAATAAGAGAATAATTTACACATTGCCAACGCCACTTAGAACCCAAGTACATAAGCAAAAAGAGATCAAAATATGCAAAAATACCCCTTAGTCACGCAGTAAAAATATGGTGATAAATGTTGCAAAATCAGTCATTAATCGCACATAACATGTCAATTATAAACTGAATATCAAATCGTTTTACTTTTTTTTAATCTTAGGACATTTTTCTCAAGTTTGATTTTCTTTAAATATTTTGACTCATCTGGGGGCATGCCGCTTTGACATAACGAGTATGCATCCATGGGTTACAAAGTGATACTGAATACATGTAGTCAAGTTTTATGACAAATGTCATAATTTACAAACAATATACTATTTTCAACCTTTATATTAACGCATTTACTTGACAAATATAAAATTTTCGATTTGTGTGATCGTCATTTGATAACGTCAACCATCCTCTGAAACGTCAATCTGCTATATTAAGAAGTTGCATATTTTATTCTTAACTACGAAAATTGAAAATAGCACTGTCGAAAATAATATATAGCTACATGAACCAAACATAGAAAACTCTAAAATTTATCAATAGTTAACTTGTATGAGTCAATCTTCGTATAAGCCTTTTTGTCTAGAAACAAGAATAGATTAGAATTCTTTTTTTACTGAATACCATATTTGCAGTATGGCCGAGCTCGGGTTTACTAGATTTCAAGTCGGAAATCTCAAAGTGTGAACCTCATCACCTATAGAAACTTTAAACCTGTCATTTGTTCTTAACATATTGGCCATCAACAACAAGTCAAACTAGAATCTAGTAAAATCTATATATCTATATAGAACTTAATGATCAACTCAAGGACTATTCAAATTAAGATAACCTAATATTCTCTTAACCTGGACACTGTTTGTTACAGTATAGAGATACATTTCAATTACAGAAATCACTGGTATACCGGTACTATGCCTTCACTCACTGGGTACATTTTAAGCTGATAATGGTTCTACATAATTATCCTGGCTCGAGCACAAGTACTAGTTAACACCCTCCTCCGGTTCAGAACAAAACTAAATGAAATCAACATGAACAAAACGATGATGAAAATGATCTTGCAAACTTCGAATGGATCCGTTGTTTCTGACTCATAGCGGACTAGTGTATGTACATGTATAACGAACATAGGTTAAAACTGCCCACATACATGTACCTGAACGATGTGTATATTCATTAACACCAGAGTCGCAAAAGAAAAATCAACAAGTTTCGAAAAAAAAAACCTCTCAAATCTGACACATTCCTGCTGAAGTGAAATTACACAAACTTTCGGTTTTAGGATATCAACATGCAATGCATGACTAGCGTTATATAGCTTTACCTCATTATAGTAATATTTAATTATATTGCTAATTATCAGAAATCTACACAACTAGAAATGATTTACAACATATTTGCCACTTACTGTTGTCAAGATATCTTTTCTCTGTCCAGTATAGAGTAGTATATATTTAACAAAGATAAACAATAAACAGATGAATAATCAAGCACGTTTTGTTCATCTTTTCATGTGACCTAGATCTATGTACATTGTGAAATAAGAATAATCTAATTTGTTTCGTCTTGGGTAACACATAAAACTGTCCACTTTCTAATTATCGATGAGCCATAATCTTAAATCGTTAATCCATTATTACTTGGCACAAATAATTAGGAAAAAAATGGTTATTTTTGTTGGCACTCCCGGAAGTTCTTTATTTACACTGGGGAAATACCTAAACTACGTCACTGTAACGTCACTCATTCGACTTCCTTATTAAGAAACGACACTCCCGCAAAGCGTGAGAAAAAAAATTGGTACAACCAATCAAATTTCGATACTTGTTTTACGCGCCAAAAGCGATCGATGTGTTTTTTTAAGTTGTGTGTTAGTAAAACATGACCAGATAGACTTGTGTTCCATATTTAGATCTACTTTCAATTTCAAAACTAATCTTTGGTTATGCTAAATAAAAAATCAATAAGATTTAGAACTAGATCTACAATGTAGATCTATCTCTTGAGATCTTTGTTACGGTGTTCCGTTAGGGCCACCGCGACAACACAACTCTAAACGAAGAAATATTTTCAGTCACCATTTCGTGTGATAGATCTGTGTGTGTCGCGATGGCTCTAACATGACACCGTATTTTGTAGATCTATTCTGTATGTTCATACATAATCAATATAGATCTAATATCAAAATTATCAGAAATGTATGGCCCATAAAATGGTTAAATTTGTATTGAAATTTGATTATCTTAAAAATTTTGGTTTCGTGTAAATAGAGCTAGGAAGCTAAAAGCTGCAGAACTGTGATTTTTTTAAACGATTTATTATCTTGATAATGACCATGCATTTGACAGCATCTGCTGTCCAATCGTGTGAACGTGTCTATGGATCCATAGCCAAAATGTCCGAGACTTCACGCACCTGACGTAACTTTTAGCCTTACGGTCCTGGGTTTGAATGAAGTTCCATTAAAAAGCATTAAAGTATTCAAAGCAAAAAAATAAAACTCATTTACAAATGGCACACTTCTGCAACATAACCAAAGTTCTGATGATAATCATATTTCAGTTGAATGTAAACGTCCCTGTAGTCAATCGAACAATTTATTTAAAAAAAGTGCTGACTGAATAGCTAACACACCATGATCAAAGAGATGCTATTTGTATATAAATTACTGGAGTGGGTGGAAATGACCTGTAATGATATGTCTGATAAACAAGCCGACGTGTTGGGCTGTATTGTCTATCCTACACTATTTAAAAAAATATTTTAAACAAGAGCACCGAATGAAAACTGGTTTGAATGACCAAGAAATCTTTCAATTAGACAAGAGACCCATTCGAAACATTATCCTTAAAATACTAAATGGCCGCCGTCAGAGTCGAGGAATTTTTACCCTAGGTGCACGATTCCCTAGATAAAAGATTCATAAAACTTTGTAATGCTATATGCCAAATATATATATAAGCCCTTAGCATGTTTAAACAAGAGCCCGGTTTTAATCGGTTGATGCTCCGGACACAGGAAAGTACTGTAAGTACACCTCTTGTAGTTTCAGTGTTATGTCCCTGGACAAAGTTGAAAGTGAGATAGTTCCAGAATTAGGCAAGGCAGAATTAAGTACTATTCTTTGCACTGGACTTTTAATAAATAAGACAAAGATTCTTGTTGATACCTCTTATGCTTTCTGAGTTATGTCCCAGACAATGTTTAAAATGTAAGAATGAACAAAGGGCAATAACTCCAAAATAAGCCAAGGCACAGTAACAGTTCTTGTCCAATGCACATCTACCCATTAAGATCTATGTACCTACAAAGTTTCATGTTGATATCTCCTAAAGTTTTAGAGTTATTTCCCCGGACAAATTTTTTCTAAAAGGGGACATAATTCCAAAATGGGGCAAAACAGAGTCATGGTTCTTTTGCACTGCAATTCTACCCAATGAGATCTATCTATCTACAAAGTTTCATGCTGATATCTCTTATAATCTTAGAGTTATGTTCCGGACAAAATCCAAAGTGTAAAAATAAACAAAAGGGCAATAACTCCAAAATAAGGCAAAGCAGAGTTACAGTTCTTACGCACTGCAAATCTACTCATTGAGATCTATCAACCTACAAAGTTTCATGTTGATATCTCCTATAGTTTTAGAGTTATGTCCCGGACAAGATTTTTCTAAAAGGGGAGATAATTCAAATATGGGGCTTATCAGAGTTATGGTTCTTTTGCACTGCACTTCTACCCAATGAGATCTATCTACATACAAAGTTTCATGTTGATATCTCCTATAGTTTTAGTTATTTCCCCGGACAAAATTTTTCTAAAAGGGGAGATAATTCCAAAATGGGGCTTATCAGAGTTATGGTTCTTTTGCACTGCACTTCTACCCAATGAGATCTACCTACAAAATTTCATGCTGATATCTCTTATAACCTTAGAGTTATGTTCCGGACAATGTTCAAAGTGTAAAAAAAAACAAAGGGCAATAACTCCAAAATTAGGCAAAGCAAAGTTACAGTTTTTACGCACTGCAAATCTACTCATTGAGATCTATCTACCTACAAAGTTTCATGTTGATATCTCTTATAATCTTAGAGTTATGTTCAGGACAAAGTTCAAAGTGTAAAAAGGAACAAAGGGCAATAACCCAAAAATTAGGCAAGGCAGAGTTATGGTTTTTGTGCACTGCACAGCTACTCATTGAGATCTAACTACCTACAAAGTTTCATGTTGATATCTCTTATACTTTTAGAGTTATGTCCCGGACAATATTTTTCTAAAAGGGTAGATAATTCAAAAACGGTGCAAAGTAGAGTTATGGTTCTTTGACACTCCACTCCACCTCAATGCCCTCTACCACTGTGTGAAGTTTAAACAAATTATCTCCAAGGGTTTTAAAGTTATGCTCCGGACAAGGCAACAGACGGACAGACAGACAAGGTGGCGACTATATGCTCTCCCTTCGGTAAGCATGCGACAAACAGGGCAGGGTAAATATTGAGCTCGGGTGATAATTGATACCACTTTTGAAGAAGACTGCTAATTGATAATACATTGTGTGTTTGTTTGTTAATCCTTGCCACCGGAAAGAGACCATATATGCAACATATTTTGGCTTTTATAGTAAACAAATTCGTTAATAATGACTCAAATTCGTTAATAATGACTAAGAGCCTCATTACGACTGTAAACATTTTCCCTCGAGCTAGATATTCCGGTCGGTACCGGCAGCTAGTGTAAGATCCTTATAATCTGCAAAGAGTGAAATTTTAACTCATATTACAAAATATACATATCCCTGTCAACATTACTAAATCATGGAGTCAACAACAACAAACAAAGATTTAAATAATTTTTAACATACATCTTTATTTCAAATAATCATCCTTTAGCACCTGCTATATTTATGTTTACGTAAATATATATATATTTATCATTATTACATGTACATCATAACAATTTCAAATAAACAACAGAAAACATATAATATAAAAGATGAAAAGACAAAGCAACAGATCAGATCAGAGTTATATGAGAGAAGAACACGAGACAATTTAGCACTACACATATATTGCAACATTTATATAGATTCAAGGTATATGGAAAAAAGATTCATTATAAAAGGTAATAATTATATACATGTATAAATACTATATTTCTGATATGCCATTCTGCGTAGTGATTCATACCACTGTGTCTGTAAGTTTACAGTTTACCTCTCACACAACTAATCATTTAGAGGAACAGTAGTATTTTAAAATGTTTTTTGAGGGGGGAGGGGTCACAAAGACAGTGTAAATGTCACAAAATGATATTCCAGGGTTATTAGTTATGGAAAATATCTGGCGCCCCTTTATGCAATTATTTCATGCACTAATCCACAAGTTAGTAGAGTCCCAGACCTTCCATATAATATCTGGATAGCTTCATCACTAGAAGGAACCCCCTCCCCTCCCAAGGATTTCAACCTGCAGTGGTAAAGAGGTCCCTAATGCAAGATTTAATTCTTAAGTTAATTGTAAAAAACAGTTATTCTAGATATAATTATAATATATATATATATATATATATGAAATGACAGTTATGGTACACAATGGGTACATTTCTGTTCCAGAGGAATGATTATAAAAATCCTAATTAAAAAATCAGACCACTAAACATCACTCAATTGTAATAATAGTAAATACCATTCATTAATACATTGCAATACATTAATTATTATCAATATAAAATTTCATTAATGTAAAAAAAGCAATAAACTCAATATATATTTCTATGCCTGGGTATAAATAATATGTTTTACACATTAATCAAAATAATAATACAACTTGGAATATTCCCTTGAAATGTGTCCTAAGGAAATGGATGCCACCACATTCCAATGTTTTGTCAGACTACCGAGGGACCTTGTGACAAATAGGCAAGGGCTTATCTGCTCCACCATGTTCAGGCTGGCCTGAAGTACTTGCAGGCTGGCCTGAGGTACGAGCAGGCTGGCCTGGCTCTATACTAGTGGCACAGCCTCATCAGGGGGTAATAAGTAATAAGTTCCAGCACAGATAAGGATGTAACTTATATATTACCACCTTAGTGTCATAATGGGTAACCTCCTATTAATTCATATACATGTGTAATAAAATAATTAAGTCGGTGATCTTTTCATAACAATTTTTTTTTTATATATTTCAAAAAAAAAAAAAAATTCATTCATGAATCACAAACCTTAGAGTAAAATGATAATTTTTGTTATCACTATTCCTTGAGCAGTCATTCACCACTACATTATGGCACTTTAGTGCAGGTACTAACTTGCTATATGAGAGGACTATTTTCTCAAGAGGACTATTTTCTCGTACATTCTATATCAAATATGAACCAACATTTGAAAAGAAAAAAAAATCCTATACAAATGGCGTGCACTTTTTCAACATCCTCATGAAATTTAGTTTTGTGAAATGTCAAAAACTCATTATTACTGTAAATCAACGAAGTACTTGTAAAATTAACATACTGAAATTGACAAAACAGTACAGAATCTGGTCTGCATGGACGGAAGTGAAGGCTGGCCTCATTTAAAACTGGTGGCATATACATTTCAATGATTTGTACATATTATTGTTTGTATTTTGCTTGTATTGGACACAATATTTTAATGACAGTCTTCTTTCTTTAGTTTACTAAGAGCACTGCCATATTCAAAGTAATAAAGATTAAAGGAACATGTTATTTTTATTTTCAGTTTTTAGCATTCTGAAACATTTTTTTTTACATTTCACATACATACATACCTCGGCAATATTGACCTCCACACTTGTTAATGAACTCAAATTCACCTTCCTAAAAAAATTCATCTACACATTTTTTAGCGTTTTTGAATTTTTTAATATAAAAATCTATCAATAACTCAAAATTACACCACTGATCACTTATATTATCAAACATAATAATACCACCCCCCCCCCCCACCAAAAAAAACCTTGCAAGTTTAATGTATCTTAAATGAAACTATTATAGTATATTATACTGTAAAAGATACTGATCAATACATTATAATAATGAAGCATTTTTTTTGGCACACAAATCTAGTTTTGTTTCCTTCTTAATCTTTTAAAATGAAGATGATCATGGTGAGATAATATGGAAGCTGCTTTAAGGGTGAAATGTCTCCCTTACAAAATGTTAAGGGGCCACTTCTTTCCCCTTTTTTTATCATGATTTTTTTTTTTCTGATGTAACTAAATATGCTATAACTCTCAATGTCTACAGTCATGAAATTCCATATTAAAAAGAATAAACTAAGGATGTATTAAAGAGCTGTTGCTTCTGAAATGAAAAAAAAAATGATACAATGTACATGTATGACGGTGATCCCTCGAAATATTATAAATGTTATTATGTCATATATCACACATTTTGCATCATGGTTGGCATGGTAGCTGCTGAATGAAGGAAACCTTTCCTCTGCTTCTGTTTTCTTTGCTCCGTCATTTGTTCTTTCAGGTCATTAAGCTGGTGTGACAACAACTGGACTAATTCATTGGTACAGTTAAGCTGCGTCTGTAACGTACGTAAATCGTTCTGTTCCCCCTCATTTTCCTCCGCTGCCAGAGACATTGCACGCATTCTCGGGAACCAGTCCAAATTCTTCTCCTAAAATACATGTCATCTATAGTATCTTTAAATTTCCTATGTAATGAAATATGAATAGATATGGTATAAACTTTTAGTCCTCTTCCATGTAATAATTACTTTTAAGAGCTGTCAGACGAGCAGCATGTTCCACTTTTTTCGTTGTTGGATAGTTAACTGGCTGCCAGGAAATAATGTAGTCAGCAATGAACTATAAACGAAAAACTTGACCAAAAAGGATTACCAACACTGCTGTCACCACAGCCAGGTGAGTGAAGACAATAGCTCAAATTTTTCTTTAAAAAAGTGGAGCTGATTAACACACCTTCATATCTTTATCAGTTAATAAAACTATCAAATATGATAACACATGTATGGTCATTTGATGTTTAAAATCAATGGTCAATATTTATTTTAACAGTCTTTTAATGAATGCTTTTTTTGCGTATTATAAGTTGCCAAGTCACTGTTGACTTTAATGAAATATACTGAAGGAATAAGATCTCCGATGCCCTTCTGTACATGATTTAAGACGCTGATTAACACATGACAAAACTTACAATTCTATGTTTTTTCCTGTTCTCAAAGACACAGAAGTAAATAATTAAATCATTTTAGGTCATTGACCTTTTTCATCATTCAGTCATTAAACACAATAATAAAATAAGTGAAAATTAATTTTTCAAGTGAAAAAGATGACAACTTTACCTTCACCATTTCTGAGACATAACTCTCGGGGCCAGTGAACTCTGTGGATTTCTTCACTTTAACAAGAACAATAAAGTTCAGATAGTGCCACATATTGTGTTCTATCTTAATATGCTCCTCAAAAGAAACAGATTTATTGTCAAAGGCACTTCTTGGTAATCCTGAAAATTGAAACAGAAAACATTTCATGTACATAGCAGAATCTATTTACAAACCTATATATCATACAATAAAACCCCATTCAGAAGTGTCCAGTATCCCCTTTGAGCAAATTGTGGTTCTGCATTTGTTTTAATACCCAAAAATTAGTAGACTGGTTTTCTTCTTACTCAAAATCTAGACACCACTCTAGATATACTAGATGCTGTGATTGAACAAACTATACCTATTGTATGCTAGATCAGAGATCATATATTCCACTTGTCTGCTGGTAGACAAGTAGAATATAAGAGAACTGGATGCAGGACAAGTAGAAAAATGTTACATTGGATTTAGAAGCTACTCATCCTGTAGGACGAGTGACTCTGAAAATATTTTTTGATGCATGCAGATGGTTCTTTTCCTCAGATAAAAGATAAGTACATGACACTAAAGGGATACAAAACCAGAAATGGTATGAGGCATGTGATACAAATACAGTGACCTTGAACAGTATGTCAGAGAGACAATCATTAAAATCTTACACATGTTGATGATTCATAAACATTTGTACAGTCAAGTTACATACATGTACTTCAAATGATTTTATGACATTGTACTCACCACATATGAAGCATGTGTTCCGAAGAATTTCATCTTTAGTTTGTTTCTCACTTCTCAGATCAGCAAATGTGTCGATGATAACACCAAAGATAAGATTCAAGATGATAATGATAACTATGAAGAAGAACAACAAGTCATACACAAATCTGGCTACAAATAGCGGCTCCTGTGAACAGAGAAAATACAAATAAAGGTTTCAATGGCAACATATAGCGGCTCCTGTGAACAGAAAAAAAATACAAATAAAGTTTTCATAGACAACGAATAGCGGCTCCTGTCAACAGAAAAACTATGAATAAAGGTTTCATAGGCAACAAATAGCGGCTCCTGTGAACAGAACAAGAGCTGTCACACAAGTGACTTTTGCCCCCAAAAAAGGTTTCTTAAGCATGCAGGTATCATGAAAAGAAAAGAGAATGAAAGTAACTAACTGCTTGATATTGTTCTTGTGAAATAAAGTGCTATTTATAGCAAACTTAACACCTTGAGACAAAGGTCTTGGATGCGACACATCATCTTGATGTGGTAGACATTTATGCAAGGTTATTTAACAAGAGGGCCATGATGGCCCTGAGGTCGCTCACCTGTATATAGCCCCCCCCCCCCCCCCAACCCCCCCCCCCCAACATTGCAGGGCCAATTTTAACCTAAGGGCTTTTATTTGCACAAACTTGGTAGACACCCATAAGAAGATGTTTCATGCTAAACATCTAAGCTCTAGCTCATTGGGCTTTTTAAAAGAAGATTTTTTTAAAGTTTTTACGATACACATATAGTTAAAAACAATGACACCCCTGGGGCCGGGCAAGTTTTGACCCCAGGGCTTTATTTGAACAAACTTTGTAGGCACTTACTAGAAGATGTTTCATGCTTAATATCTAAACTCTAGCTATTTGGGTTTTTTCAAAGAAGATTTTAAGTTTTTGCTATACACATATAAAGAAAATCAATGACCCCCGGGGCAGGGCCAATTTTGACCCCAGGTCTTTTATTTGAACAAACTTTGTAGACACTCACTAAAAGATGTTTCATGCTTAATATCTTAACTCTAGCTATTTGGGTTTTTTCAAAGAAGATTTTTTAAGTTTTTGCTATACACATATAAGGAAAATCAATGACCCCCGGGGCGGTGCCAATTTTGACCCCAGGGCTTTTATTTGAACAAACTTTGTAGACACCCATTAGAACATGTTTCATGCTAAATATCTTAGCTCTAGCTCTTTGGGTTCTTTAAAAGAAGATTTTTTAAGATTTTACTATATGCATATAAGGAAAATCAATGACCCCCTGGGGCAGGGCCAATTTTGACCCCAGGGCTTTTATTTGAACAAACTTTGTAGACACTCACTAGAAGATGTTTCATGCTTAATATCTAAACTCTAGCTATATGGGTTTTTTCAAAGAAGATTTTTTAAGTTTTTGCTATACACATATTAGGAAAATCAATGACCCCCGGGGCGGGGCCAATTTTGACCCCAGGGCTTTTATTTGAACAAACTTTATAGACACCCATTAGAACATGTTTCATGCTAAATATCTAAGCTCTAGCTCTTTGGGTTTTTTCAAAGAAGATTTTTTAAGTTTTTGCTATACACATATAAGGAAAATCAATGACCCCCGGGGCGGGGCCAATTTTGACCCCAGGGCTTTTATTTGAACAAACTTTGTAGACACCCATTAGAACATGTTTCATGCTAAATATCTTAGCTCTAGCTCTTTGGGTTCTTTAAAAGAAGATTTTTTAAGTTTTTACTATATGCATATAGGGAAAATAAATGACCCCCTGGGGCGGGCCCAATTTTGACCCCAGGGCTTTTATTTGAACAAACTTGGTAGACACTCACTAGAAGATGTTTCATGCCAAATATCTAAGCTCTAGCTCTTTGGGTTTTTTAAAAGAAGATATTTAAAGTTTTTTCTTTTGGTTGCCATGGCAACCAGAGTTCTGCATGGAATTAAATTCTTTGAACAATTTTTAAAGGTGACCACCAAAGGAACATTCTTGTGAAGTTTGGATGAATTTGGCCAAGCGGTTTATGAGGAGATATCATTTAAAGTAAAAGTTTACGGCCGGACGCCAGACGAAAAGCGATCACAAAAGCTCACCATGTCACTTTGTGACAGGTGAGCTAAAAATCCTTCAATGCATGACAAAGTTACAGTCCGGACACGAATGAAGAGGGGACGTATAGACAGGCAGACAGACATACATCCTCAAAAGTTGGTATTTAAGTGGCTACTCTTTTGTTCTCTCTATTGTTCTTTTTGCCACATGAGAGAAAAAGTAGCCACATAAGAACTTCAAAGGAAATTTACTGTTACATATTGTTCCCATAGCCACCTAAGTATCTATATGTTTGTACGGACAGATAGACAGACAGATAGATGGACAGTGCGATTTTAATATGCCGCCCTTTGGGGGGCATAAAAATTACAAAGGATTTATGGGCTTCAAATAGTGGTTCCTGCGAACAGAAAAAATACAAATGAATGTTTCAATGGCAACAAAATAGCAGTTCTTGTGTACAGAAAAATTACGAATGAAGGTTTTATATGCTATGAACAAATCTGGCTCCTGTAACAGGAATAAGTATGACTACAAGATAATATGAGCCGCCAACATAATGGGTTTGCGACCAGCATGGATCCAGACCAGCCTGCTCAGGATCCATGCTGTTCGCTTACCAACCCTACTACAAATAGAGAAACTGATAGCAAACAGCATGGATCCTGATCAGACTGCACTGATGCACAGGCTGGTATGGATCCATGCTGGTCGCAAACGCTTTATGTTGGTTTTGTCATTAACTTATATACAAATCTTAGCAGAAAAAGTGTCACTTAATTGTTCTACGAATTACTATCACATATGTTTTATAATACTTAATTTCAGATTTTGTCCATCAAAATCTATCAGGAAGGTTTTAACAAAGTAATTGTGGCATGTTATGCAATTGAAACTTACATCTGAACTTGGTTTTCTTAACACATCACCAATCCCACCTCCATTACGGAGTCCCTGATTTAATGTAGTCAATATACACATGACCAATGAATCACATGCTCTCTGTCGTTCAGGCTCTGCACCCTCTGTAATAACAAACAAACTTGCTTCAGTTCTATAATGATATTATCCTTACTGTTTAAAGGGGCCTTCAGCTTTCATTTTGTTTGTTGGCAAAACAATGCTTTGTTGTTTCAAACTAAGAATTTCAGTAATTTTATCTTGAAAATGTGCATCATATCACTGTTAAACTTTTATCAAAACAGTGTCCGAGAGCTACATGTATTTATAACGCCTCAGTGAAATTCTTTCCTAAAAAAAACTAGAAATGTGTCATCATGCCACGGATGCCCCCGCATGCAGCCAAAATTTCAGATGTTATAATATTTAGTTCCAAATTTGTTTGCACAAATTATTGTTTTCATTTTAAGTTCAAAGCCCTTAAAACTTTTCAATGTTAACACAAACCATTTTCATACAATGTTCAAGGCACTGAAATTATTCAGTCTTAACCTTTTGAAAATAGCATATTTCATATTTGTAGCCAAAATAATGGCTACATACATTTCCACAAAAGTATGAGTGCTGAAACTGAAAGTTCAAAATTTTTCCAATATTCAAGAAAGATAAGTTTGTCCAAAATCATTGAACCACGACCAAATTCAAACTTAAACTGCCTATTGCTAAGATGTATCTGTATTATTTTAAAAGTGAAAGAAACATAACTCTGCTAAAAAATCATCGAACCATGACCAAATTCCAACTTGACCTGCCCATTCCTTTGACATATCCCTATGTCAAATTTGAGTTGAATATTTAACACTGTTGGGTAGATAATGAACAGAAACTGTAAATTTCATATTATTTTCAAAGTGAAAAGGGCATTACTCTGCCAAAAATTATTGAACCATGACCAAATTCGAACTTGACCTGGGCATTCCAAAAAAATATCCATATGTCAAATTTGAGTTGAATGTGTTGTACGGTTGGGGAGATAATAAACAGAAACTGAAAATTTCATATTATTTTCAAAGTAAAAGGAGCATAACTCTGCCAAAAATCATCGAACCATAACCAAATTCAAACTTGACCTGTATTTTCTCATGACATACCCATATGTCAAATTTGAGTTGAATGTGTTGTACCGTTGGGGAGATAATGAACGGAAACTGAAAATTTCATATTATTTTCAAAGTAAAAGGGGCATAACTCTGCCAAAAATCGTTGAACCATGACCAAATTCGAACTTGACCTGTATTTTCTCATGACATATCCATATGTCAAATTTGAGTTGAATGTGTTGCACTGTTGGGGAGATAATGAACGGAAACTGAAAATTTCATATTATTTTCAAAGTAAAAGGGGCATAACTCTGCCAAAAATCATCAAACCATGACCAAATTCGAACTTGACCTGTATTTTCTCATGACATATCCATATGTCAAATTTGAGTTGAATATGTGCAACCGTTACTAAGATAATGAACGGAAACTGATGATGACGGAATGACAGAATGACGGAATGACGGAAGGACGGAATGACGGAAGGACGGAACAGGGTAACACTATATGCCCCGGCCATTACATGGCGGGGGCATAAAAAAAGATCAGGAAACAAGTCGTCCCTTTTACTAATTTAGATATAGAGAGCGGACTGGTACGTAGAATAGCGGTATCAAGGGGTTTCCTTTTTTATGTATTTTATCATCCGGTAAATTTCATTTTGAGTTGAGTTTTATTATGAAATTTCTGTTTCTGATTAACCTGCTGAATTTTTGTAATGGACTTGTCCTGTCCTAAATTTCAGACAGTCAATATGAAGATAATTTTTCAGTATCAAAATACAGAAATTTGCAACCACTAGTTTAAACATCCTTGATGTTCAAAGTGATGTGGCTCTATACTGCTAGTGTGGCTAATCTATTTTACACTAGAAATGTGTCATCATGCCACGGATGCCCCCGCATGCAGCCAAAATTTCAGATGTTATAATATTTAGTTCCAAATTTGTTTGCACAAATAATTTTTTTCATTTTAAGTTCAAAGCCCTTAAAACTTTTCAATGTTAACACAAACCATTTTCATACAATGTTCAAGGCACTGAAATTATTCAGTCTAAACCTTTTGAAAAGAGCATATTTCATATTTGTAGCCAAAATAATGGGCATTGGCTACATACATTTCAGTGCTGAAACTGAAAGTTCAAAATTTTTACAACATTCAAGAAAGATAAGTTTGTCCAAAATCATTGAACCAAGACCAAATTCAAACTTAAACTGCTTATTCCTAAGATGTATCTATATTATTTTCAAAGTGAAAGGGACATAACTCTGCCAAAAAGTCATCGAACAAGCATGACCAAATTCAAACTTGACCTGCCCATTCCTTTGACATATCCATATGTCAAATTTGAGTAGTTGGGTAGATAATGAACAGAAACTGTAAATTTCATATTATTTTCAAAGTGAAAGGGGCATTACTCTGCCAAAAATCATTGAAGCATGACCAAATTCCAACTTGGCCTGGGCATTCCAAAAATATATCCATATGTCAAATTTGAGTTGAATGTGTTGTACCATTGGGGAGATAATAAACAGAAACTGAAAATTTCATATTATTTTCAAAGTGAAAGGGGCATAACTCTGCCAAAAATCATCGAACCATGACCAAATTCGAACTTGACCTGTATTTTCTCATGACATATCCATATGTCAAATTTGAGTTGAATGTGTGCAACCCTTACTAAGATAATGAACGGAAACTGATGATGACGGAATGACAGAATGACGGAATGACGGAAGGACAGAATGACGGAATGACGGAAGGACGGAAGGACGGAACAGGGTAACACTATATGCCCCGGCCATTACATGGCGGGGGCATAATAAAGCAGGTGAAGGTATCTATTAAGTGGTTTCTACATCAACTAAATACGTTTAGAAAGAAACAGAGTTAGCCAAATATGAACAATTATGGATTGAATTTTTTCTTCACAGAAGAAATGTTATTTTTTTATAAATATCAATAAACAATATGTATATTTACCTGCATCCTCTACAAAATGGCTAACAGCAGTATCTGTACAAGTATCATTGGAGCAAGTGTCTTCTGTAATATCTGTCAAGAAATGAAAAATAACAGTCTTGTTATATTTGATTTTCAAATTTAACAGAACAGAACAGAGTTTATATCATTATTTTTGGCTGAGGCCTCAGCACTATAAAGGTGATATGGAGATTTTCCAGGATTACTGGTAAATCAGACAATAACTGGTGCCACTAAGCATGACTATACAGGCAAAAAAGGAACCAGAATGTGAATAAGGTATCGTCAAATAACAAGAGCCACTGCCGGGGGTGTTAGCACACTCTATTTTTTCCTATTTCTAAAGTCGACACATCTGAGGGAGGACATTGTAGTAAACAATACTCCTATTAAACATAATTTTCTCTAAAAAAAATGTATATATTAGGCCCTTGCCATTAAGGGCATTTAAAGGTGCAAGTCACATTTGAATTAATAATCATGTCAGTTTGGTTATAAGTGTTCTTTTATGCAATAATAAATAAAATCCATAAATAAACAACAAAGTTATAAATATAACAATAAAAAGAAAATTTCCATGATTTGACCTTGATGGAAAATATCAATTGAAAGGTAGTCGTATCAGAATAATTCAAAATGTCAGTTTTATCATATATGTTCTTTATTCAAGTATTAGTAAAATTTGTAAATAAATAAATGAAATCACTTTCATATGAGGGTTACAAAAAAAGTCTATTTTCTTCACATACTTTGGAATCATTTTCCTTTTTTGGTGTATGCTGTTAGAAAACATGAAGGAAGCAGCATGCCCTTACAAAATTGAACTTTCACTTCTAAATATGACCTTTACTATCTCAGCCAAGTTGCAGTCTCAAAACTTAATTGATAATTATTAATAAATGACCAAAATATATTTGGGACACTCAAAACAGACAAATCAATGGATATAAACATGTGCATCAACTTCAGTCCAGTTTATTAACAAGGTAGTCATAGAAAACTAAGCTAAGGAAGTTCTTGTAAGGCTTTAATGCAAGCTTACTACCAGAATAAAAGGTATCATGTAGGAGACAAGAGCCACGGCCAGGCGGGAACCATGCTGGCCTTTTTCTTACTTTTTAAGTCAAACACATTGAAGAAAAATATTGCAGCACAGAATACTCCTAGAAAACGTAATTGTCTTGAACATAATATAATTCAAATTTCATATTTGACCTTGGCAGTCAAGGTCATTCTAAGGTCAAGGTCACATTTGAATTAATCATCATGTCTTATGTGTTCTTTAGTCCAAATATAAAGAATATCTGTAGTTACAGCAATTTCATTGAATTTAAGATAATTTGACCTTGAAGGTAAAGTTCATATCAGAATAATTCAACATGTCAGTTTAGTCATATGTTTTTTGTCCAAGCATAAATTCTATCTGTAAATAAATAACAAACAAAAGACAATTTCAGTAAATTTCAATTATTGACCTTGACGGTCAACATCAAGGTCATAATTCAACATCTTGATTTTGTCATAAGTGTTATTTTGTCTTAGTATAAATCAAATCCATAAATAAAAAACAAAGAAATGGCCAATGGTTGCAAAATTCATTAACATGACTAAATTCAAGGTCAAGGACTTTTACAAGTCAAAGTCATATTGAGTTAAATCTTAATTGTCCTTGAGGTAGATGTGCTCAAGTATGAAGACATTCTATTCCTAAATAACAAAGTTAACCAAATACATATAGCAAAAAAGCAAGCAAAAATCAATTATATGACAAATAAGATCAAGGTCATAGTGAAGGTCATAGATATAATCAATTTAGTCTCCATAAAGTTCTTGTTTTAACAATTGTTGTGTCCAAGTACAAAGACAATCCATTTAATTAATAACAAAGTTAGAGTCAAGTATAGCAAAATCCACCAAAAGCTCAAAAGTCAGGGTCATTTATAAGTGAAGGCCAAGTTCAGTCTAGTCAACTTGAAGATTTTCTCCAAAGGATTGTTGTGTCAAAGTATGAAGGCAATCCATTGAGAAATAAAAAAAATAAAAATTATGACCAGCGTTTTCTGATGACAACAACAACAGCAACGTAAGTGACATTATGACAGTGGAAATAAATGAATCATCAAAACATAATTTCGGATCTTTTCACTTTCCTGAAACTATAAGAAATGCTTGTCATCTAAACAAACTTATTTTGTTCAGATCCAAGGAAACAACAATTATCACATGGGGGATGGTTATTTTCCTTTGTAACTGAGAGAAGTTTTTTTAGAATATGTGTATTACATAATAATATTTGATTATAAGTGAGGGAGATGTTTTGGGAGACATCAAGGGGGATGGTTCGGAAGACAGTGTGGGGGATTGGGTCGGAAGACAAACAGTGATGGTTTGTAAATATCAGAGGTTATCTAAGAGTTAAGATATTGACCACTTACTCAATGAAGCTCCTTTTTTTTTGTAACAATCATTATGACAGTTGCAGAAAATTAAATCAAGCTCACTTACTTTTTGGAATAGGACTGGATGGTAAAAGTTCCACTTCCATCAAAAAATCATTTTGGAAGAATATATATCCGAGTATAGAAAACATGTAAACAAGAATGACGGCTAAAACTGTGGTCAGGACAATGGAGCGTCCATTTCTTGTCACAGATTTTATCACATTTATCAATGTATCTTCTCTGTATATCACATCAAGTAACTGAAAATATAAAACACATTTGAGCCGCCCTATGATAAAACCAACAGCATTTCAGACTGATTTTGCAGTACATGTATTTTATTATCATCTTACTGTGTTACTAATGTAGTAAAGGCTGTTGACCTCTTTTTGGTAATTTTCTTGGATTGTAAGTGCTTATTGCAAAATGTAAATTACTTTATTCATTCACCTCAAGATATTTTACTTTAAAAAAAAACATTTCCAAAATGTCCATGAAAATTAACATGAATCTTGAGGCGTGCTGCTTTAGATGGGCCGTAAACATCAGACAAACAAACAAAACACCTCTTTTCTTTAATAGTTAAGGTATTGAAGTATTTCATGATAAAAAAAAAGTGTCATGCTTGCCCTCACTTACCAGTAAACTGTAGAAGAACTCATGAACACACAATCCCAGCACACACAATATTAGATGTGTAACATGATAAACAAAACCGAAATCTGTGATCACAAGTCGCCATGGTTTGTTAAACGTTCCTCTGTTTCCCATCATACTTATCAAGAATATACCTTTATTTATAACCTGTAAAATTATTAATAAGATTGCATCATGCATGAGTTTGAATCCTGAACATATTTTATGGTATGAATAAATTCTGCTATTTGCCTTTTATTGCTTATAATATGGTTTATATTGAGGACTTTATATGATATGGAGGAGTTTATATGATAGTTACTTGAACAATCACAGTATACAATGAAGAGTGACTCATAAGGTTAATAACTGCCTGCCAGTATAAACCTCAATAAGTTGAAGTCAAAGGGACTTAAAAAACTTATAGACATTGACTTTTGTATCGGTCTTTATTCTATAAGAAATTTCAGCCATAAAAGTTTAACAAGAGGGCCATGATGGCCCTGAGGTCGCTCACCTGTATATAGGCCCCCCCAACCCCCCCCCCCCCCCCAACGTTGCAGAGCCAATTTAACCCAAGGGCTTTTATTTGCACAAACTTGGTAGACACCCATAAGAAGATGTTTCATGCTAAACATTTAAGCTCTAGCTCATTGGGCTTTTTAAAAGAAGATTTTTTTAAAATTTTTACTATACACATATAGTTAAAAACAATGACACCCCTGGGGCCGGGCAAGTTTTGACCCCAGGGCTTTTATTTATTTCAACTCTAGCTATTTGGGTTTTTTCAAAGAAGATTTAAAGTTTTTGCTAAACACATATAAAGAAAATCAATGACCCCGGGGCGGGGCCAAATTTTGACCCCTGGGCTTGTATTTGAACAAACTTAGTAGACACCTATTAGAACATGTTTGATGCTCAATATCTTGGCCATAGCTCTTTGAGTTTTTTAAAAGAAGATTTTTTAAGTTTTTACTATATGCATATAGGGAAAATCAATGACCCCCGGGGCGGGGCCAATTTTCACCCCCAGGTTTTTTATTTGAACAAACTTGGTAGACACCCATTAGAACATGTTTCATGCTAAATATCTTAGCTCTAGCTCTTTGGGTTCTTTAAAAGAAGATTTTTAAGTTTTTACTATATGCATATAGGGAAAATCAATGACCCCCAGGGCGGGGCCAATTTTGACCCAGGGCTTTTATTTGAACAAACTTGGTAGACACACACTAGAAGATGTTTCATGCCAAATATCTAAGCTCTAGCTCTTTGAGTTCTTTAAAAGAAGATTTTTAAGTTTTTACTATATGCATATAGGGAAAATCAATGACCCCCGGGGCGGGGCCAATTTTCACCCTAGGGCTTTTATTTGAACAAACTTGGTAGACACCCATTAGAACATGTTTTCATGCTAAATATCTTAGCTCTAGCTCTTTGGGTTCTTTAAAAGAAGATTTTTTAAGTTTTTACTATATGCATATAGGGAAAATCAATGACCCCCCGGGGCGGGGCCAATTTTGACCCCAGGGCTTTTATTTGAACAAACTTGGTAGACACTCACTAGAAGATGTTTTCATGCCAAATATCTAAGCTCTAGCTCTTTGAGTTCTTTAAAAGAAGATTTTTTAAGTTTTTACTATATGCATATAGGGAAAATCAATGACCCCCGGGGCGGGGCCAATTTTGACCCCAGGGCTTTTATTTGAACAAACTTGGTAGACACCCATTAGAACAGGTTTCATGCTAAATATCTTAGCTCTAGCTCTTTGGGTTCTTTAAAAGAAGATTTTTTAAGTTTTTACTATATGCATATAGGGAAAATCAATGACCCCCCGGGGCGGGGCCAATTTTGACCCCAGGGCTTTTATTTGAACAAACTTGGTAGACACTCACTAGAAGATGTTTCATGCCAAATATCTAAGCTCTAGCTCTTATGGTTTTTTAAAAGAAGATATTTAAAGTTTTTTCTTTCGGTTGCCATGGCAACCAGAGTTTTTGCATGGAATTAAATTCTTTGAACAATTTTTAAAGGTGACCACCAAAGGAACATTCCTGTGAAGTTTGGATGAAATTGGCTCAGTGGTTTATGAGGAGATGTCATTTAAAGTAAAAGTTTACGGACGGACGGACGGACGGACGACGGACGGACGACGGACGGACGGACGCCGGACGAAAAGCGATCACAAAAGCTCACCCTGTCACTTTGTGACAGGTGAGCTAAAAATGACTAACAAAAGGCATAACAAAAGGAAAGCTCAATAAATTTTTAAAAGCATTTTTACCTGATTGGCATCAAACTGTTATGGTTTTTGCAGAAAGCCTATAGATCATGGTGAATATCAATAAAGAAAGTGAAGATTTTGACTCATAGAAAGATTTAAATATGGGGAATTTTATTTAAATCCACACATAGAAAAACTCAGCCAATTGAAGTTTGACACATAGAAATTCTACTGTACATATAGATCTATATTACTGATGAAAGTGATAACAAATACACAACAAGAGGGCCATGATGGCCCTGAGGTCGCTCACCTGTATAAAGCCCCCCAACCCCCCATGGGTCAATTTTTACCCAAGGGCTTTTATTTGTTTATTTGAACAGACTTGGTAGACACCCATAAGAAGATGTTTCATACTAAACATCTAAGTTCTAGCTCATTGGGTTTTTTAAAAGAAGATTTTTAAAGTTTTTACTATACACATATAGTTAAAAACAATGACACCCCTGGGGCAGGGCCAGTTTTGACCCCCGGGCTTTTATTTGAACAAACTTTGTAGATATTTACTTAAAGATGTTTCATGCTTAATATCTAAACTCTAGCTATTTGGGTTTTTTCAGAAGATTTTTAAGTTTTGCTATACAAGGAAAATCAATGACCCCCCCCCCCCCCCCCCCCCGGGCGGGGCCAGTTTTGACCCCAGGGCTTTTATTTGAACATACTTGGTAGACACCCATTAGAACATGTTTCATGCTAAATATCTTAGCTCTAGCTCTTTGAGTTCTTTAAAAGAAGATTTTTTAAGTTTTTACTATATGCATATAGGGAAAATCAATGACCCCCTGGGGCGGGGCCAATTTTGACCCCAGCGCTTTTATTTGAACAAACTTGGTAGACACCCATTAGAACATGTTTCATGCTAAATATCTTAGCTCTAGCTCTTTGAGTTCTTTAAAAGAAGATTTTTTAAGTTTTTACTATATGCATATAGGGAAAATCAATGACCCCCTGGGGCGGGGCCAATTTTGACCCCAGCGCTTTTATTTGAACAAACTTGGTAGACACTCACTAGAAGATGTTTCATGCTAAATATCTTAGCTCTAGCTCCTTGGGTTCTTTAAAAGAAGATTTTTTAAGTTTTTACTATATGCATATAGGGAAAATCTATGACCCCCTGGGGCGGGGTCAATTTTGACCCCAGGGCTTTTATTTGAACATACTTGGTAGACATTCACTAGAAGATGTTTCATGCCAAATATCTAAGCTCTAGCTCTTATGGTTCTTTAAAAGAAGATTTTTTAAGTTTTTACTATATGCATATAGGGAAAATCAATGACCCCCCAGGGTGGGGCCAATTTTGACCACAGGGCTTTAATTTGAACAAACTTGGTAGACACTCACTAGAAGATGTTTCATGCTTAATATCTTAGCTCTAGCTCTTTGGGTTCTTTAAAAGAAGATTTTTTAAGTTTTTACTATATGCATATAGGGAAAATCAATGACCCCCCAGGGTGGAGCCAATTTTGACCACAGGGCTTTAATTTGAACAAACTTGGTAGACATTCACTAGAAGATGTTTCATGCCAAATATCTAAGCTCTAGCTCTTACGGTTCTTAAAAAGAAGCTTTTATAAGTTTTTACTATATGCATATAGGGAAAATCAATGACCCCCCCCGGGGCGGGGCCAATTTTGACCCAAGGGCTTTTATTTGAACAAACTTGGTAGACACTCACTAGAAGATGTTTCATGCCAAATATCTTAGCTCTAGCTCTTTGGGTTCTTTAAAAGAAGATTTTTTAAGATTTTACTATATGCATATAGGGAAAATCAATGACCCCCTGGGGCGGGGCCAATTTTGACCCCAGGGCTTTTATTTGAACAAACTTGGTAGACACTCACTAGAAGATGTTTCATGCCAAATATCTAAGCTCTAGCTCTTAGGGTTGTTTAAAAGAAGATATTTAAAGATTTTTCTTTCGGTTGCCATGGCAACCAGAGTTCTGCATGGAATTAAATTCTTTGAACAATTTTTAAAGGTGACCACCAAAGGAACATTCCTGTGAAGTTTGGATGAAATTGGCTCAGTGGTTTATGAGGAGATGTCATTTAAAGCAAAAGTTTACGGACGGACGCCGGACGAAAAGCGATCACAAAAGCTCACCCTGTCACTTTGTGACAGGTGAGCTAAAAAAAACCAAACAAATTATGCAAACAATATTTAAGACATTACACCATATACAGTGGCAACTATAATTTACGTACATTTAGAACTCCTAGCAACCAGAGCGTAGGTTCAACACCTACAGAGAAGATCATACGTAGGATAAATGACGCTATCAATGTGATGATGCTAGACGGTGTTGCTATGGTGATCACAAGAGCTAGGGATGCCAACATGGCCGTCCACACAAGGCCAGACAGGCGTGAATCTAACTCTGTAACATATAAAAATATTATATTTAACAAATGTATTATAATTTCATTCCATTGCTAAATAAACAAGCAATTATCATAGTATTGCAAGCAATCCATAAGTCCCCTACCGGATAGAACCCCATCAGCATTCTGTAGAGCCATTGGCCATTCACTAATGTGTAAATTTTTCTCTATTTTAAGTAAATTTGTTGGAAATGTTCTTTAAAAGTGATCACAGGAAAAAGTTTTTATGAACAGACAGACAGACGGACTGAAGGACACTCTAAAGTTAATATTTGAAACATCCCTGTTACCAAAATATAACATTTAAAAAGCAAAATTCTTAAAGAGGAGATAACTCTGGAATTAAAGATGCAATTTCATAAAAAGTTTCAGCTCTTTTTGACTAATCACAAATATTGTTATATTTGCCATGTTTTAAGCCTATTTGTTGCCAAAGCAACCAATATTTTTTCAAAATAGGAAGAACAGATAAGACATGCATAATCTCAAGACTGACATCTACCCATATGTCAAGTTTCAAAAAAATATTTCCAGTACTTTTTGAGTTATCACTGGATTCAGTTTATGTGTAAAATTTGCCATATTTTCAGTCTATGTGTTGCCATAGCAACCAGAATTTTCAACATAGGAAGAAAAGAAAAAGACGTGTATAATCTCCAGACTGCCATCTACACATATTACAAGTTTCATAAAAATATTTCTATTACTTTTTGCGTTAACACGGGATCCAGTTTATGTGTAAAAATTGCCATATTTTCAGTCTATTTGTTGCCATAGCAACCAGAATTTTCAACATAGGAAGAAAAGAAAAAGACGTGCATAATCTCCATACTGCCATCTATCCATATATCAAGTTTCATAAAAATATTTCCAGTACTTTTTGCGTTATCACTGGATCCAGTTTATGTGTAAAATTTGCCATATTTTCAGCCTATTTGTTGCCATAGCAACCAGAATTTTCAACATAGGAAGAAAAGAAAAAGACGTGCATAATCTCCATACTGCCATCTATCCATATATCAAGTTTCATAAAAATATTTTCAGTACTTTTCAAGTTATCGCGGGATCCAGTTTTGTGGACGGACGGACTGACAGACAGACGGACAGACAGACGGACGGACAGACAGACGGACGGAGGGTAAACCTAAAGTCCCCTCCGGTAAACCGGTAGGGGACTAAAAACAAATCTCCTACAATTCTTAAATTATAGTATGTGGCAAACTAGGTTTATGGGATACATGTATTTATTTCCCCAATAAATTGCCTATAATAGTGGCATATTTTCATACTTTTTCATATTTCATCAAGGTCAAATGTGCTATATTTTTAGTAACGAGTTTTACAAACCTATAATTTAGGAAACTCTTCCTATTGAGAAGACAAACATTTCACATTAAGTGTCGCTCTGACCTTGACCTAATGATCTCAAAATTAATAGGGGTAAACTACTGGATATGTGGAATGTCCCTACTAAATTAAAAAACTTGGGGATATTCCAAGTTATTGAGTGGACAAGAATTTTTTGGTGCCATTGTGACCTTGACCTTTGATGTACTGACCTAAAATGATAAGAGTCATCTACTGTCAGAAGCAATATCCCTACCAAGTCTAGAAGATACAGAAGAGTGCATTTTACTTCATATTTAGAACAGTACATAAACTTCATATCCAGAAATGAATACATCAAAATTCCCTACCTAGAATAGAGTGCATTTTTACTATCCAGAAAAGAGTATGTACATCAAATTCTTTTCTAAACTTGAATACAGCAATTTTGTAACTTGAAAAGAATACAGTCTAACTTGCCCATGCGACCACGTGTATTAAGCGACTTTTGTCTGAAACGACCACTTTAAATTCCCCTCGATCATTTTCTCTCTATATCTTTAATGTATTAAGCGACTTTTGCTCAACGCGACCAGCGACCGCTAATTAGTCACCTAATTGACATCAATCTTTTCATTAAACGACCACTTTTATACCTGTCAAGTAATTGTGTTTTTAGAGAACGCCACCTCGTTATGTCACAAGTGTCAGCAATCAAAACACAACAATAAACGTGTGAAAAACTCTATTTCCCATACCGTTTTAGCGTATGCAAATGAAGTTAAGTATACGCGTGACGTGTATTATCCAATAATATCGGATAAACAATGCAACGCTCCGCCCATACTGAGATGGTGTATACGCTTCGCTTGTTGACATTTAGACTGCATTGAATTGACCTTGAAATTGATCAGCCATAAAATTAATCGTAACAAATAGATGTAGTTTGTTTATTTCAAATGAAAAAATGCACAACAGAAACATCTTCACTAATAGGGTTTTCGTGTTGGAGACAAGGAAAAACAACGGAGAAGTTAAAAAATTCTGGAAAAAATGTCAAACATGTACGTAATGGATCAAAGCTGTTTTGTCAATAAATATCAGAACGTTATTTTTACATTTGCATCCGTTTAGATTATCGGAGCGTAGTTATTCAACATTTATATAAAAATGAAGTTGAAAAACAATCCCATCGAATAAAAAAGATGTCATTTATAAATTTTGACTTTTATATCATGCTGACTGTCTTAAGAGACCGTTTCATTAAGCGACCGTTTTTGGTGTTTCCCTTGCCCGGTCGCTTAATACACGTTTGACTGTATAACTACACCTATCTGGGAAAAAGTACATCAGTTTCCTATGTAGATAAGTTTCATACCAAGATTATAGTATATCTATTTCCTATCAAGAAAGTAGCATATCAGTTTTCCTATCTTGGACAGCGTACATCTACTCCCTATTTAGAATAGGGGACATCAGTTTCTTATCTAGATTTGAGTACAACAGTTTTCCTATCTGGGATAACATACATCTACTCCATATCTAGAATGGAAGACAACAGTTTCCTATCTAGATAAAAGTACATCAGTTAAGTATCTAGATTGGAGTTTACTTCCTTAATTTGAGTACATCAGTTTCCTTATCTGGGGTAGAGTACATCTATTCCATATCTAGAGTGGGGGGACATCAGTTTCCTATCTAGAATATTTGATATATTTTAGAGTATTTATACTGTCCTTTATACAATAATGTCAATTATCAAAATGTGTAAGTCTTAAAGCATAAATATTTATCCAGTAAAGTTATCACATTGTTGGGGGGATAGGGTGATAAAGTTGGATTGGCAATCACACAAAACATTTTCAGAAAACATGACAACTGTAACATTCAAAACAAACTGATACTGTCAGTGTATTAGTTCCGGTATTATTGAGGGAACATTGTTTTCCGATTAACTAGCTGAAAATTTCCTTATATCATAATTAATGATGACAACAGGAAAGTAATAAATTAAGCATTTCATCTTAACAATTTTAAAATATGGTTTTAAATACTTGAACTCTTAGCTTGCTGATAGCAACATATTCTAACCATGTGACCAGTGCAGACTTAGAGATCAGCCGGTACATCCACCATCTGCACTATGCAGTCAGTACATTTAGTACAATGAAGTTTTTCCCTAAAAATGATGAATGGTTTGTTTTACAATAAAAGATGGACACAAGTCCATTTAAGACTAGAAATGTGTCATCATGCCACGGATGCCCCCGCATGCAGCCAAAATTTCAGATGTTATAATATTTAGTTCCAAATTTGTTTGCACAAATAATTTTTTTCATTTTAAGTTCAAAGCCCTTAAAACTATTCAATGTTAACACAAACCATTTTCATACAATGTTCAATGCACTGAAATTATTCAGGCTTAACCTTTCAAAAATAGCATATTGCATATTTGTAGCCAAAATAATGGCTACATACATTTCCACAAAAGTATGAGTGCTGAAACTGAAAGTTCAAAATTTTTCCAACATTGAGGAAAGATAAGTTTGTCTAAAATCATTGAACCACCACCAAATTCAAACTTAAACTGCTTATTCCTAAGATGTATCTATATTATTTTCAAAGTGAAAGGGACATAAAATTATTGGACCATGACCAAATTTGAACTTGACCTGCGCATTCCTTTGACGTATACATATGTCAAGTTTGAGTTGAATGTGTTGTACTGTTGGGGAGATAATGAACGGAAACTGAAAATTTCATATTGTTTTCAAAGTAAAAGGGGCATAACTCTGCCAAAATTCATCGAACCATGACCAAATTCGAAGTTGACCTGTATTTTCTCATGACATATTCATATGTCAAGTTTGAGTTGAATGTGTTGTATCGTTGGGGAGATAATGAACTGAAACTGAAAATTTCATATTATTTTCAATGTTAAAGGGGCATAACTCTGCCAAAAATCATCGAACCATGACCAAATTCGAACTTGACCTGTATTTTCTCATGATATATCCATATGTCAAATTTGAGTTGAATGTTTGCAACTATTCTTAAGATAATGAACAGAAACTGATGATGACGGAATGACAGAAGGACGGAACATGGTAACACTTTATGCCCCGGCCATTACATGGCGGGGGCATAAAAACTAAAGTGGTAAGTGTTAATATTTTTATACATTACCTCTTTTGCTATCTTCAAATGGGTAGAATAAAGCTACAAGCAGGTTGATCAGTACAGCGAAGTTGAAGGCAATATTTCCCCAGAATGACATATGACTGCTGAACCACGAAAGGTATGGATTGGCTAAAAAGTCAAATATATAAGAATATATATAAATAAGTAAAACCTTTCTATGTACAATGTAGACTAGACTTGGAAAACAATAGCCTTTCTGGACATTACTGGTTTTCTAAAAACAAGTCCCTTATGCTCTATGATAATTCAGTGCTCCTTAGCGCAAAGTATTCTGTTATTTGTTCTTTAAACAAATTTATTACATGCTTTTCGGTGGTTTATAGAAATATATCAGTGATATAAAACTGGTAATTTCACCGAAACAGTGAAATTACCACTTTGATAATTTCACCGTTTTGAATTTAAGCCCCTTACGTTGTTTCAGTGAAATACCAGCGTGCACAGTACTGGGTACCAACTTAATGATGTGACGTCGTAAATGACGTCACGTTGTATTATTATTTGGCGCGCTTTTCATACAGTATTAGATTTAATGTCTTTTTAAACGTTTATTTGCATATAATAAAAAGAAAATTTGTTTAGTTTAATGTAAGATCAAAATATATTTATCCTCGTGAACCCCAAAAGTTCATAATTCACTCGTGAAATATACCTTTTGGTGCTCACTCGGTGAATTATGTTCCGATCTTACACTGCACTAAACAAATATCCTCTATGTTATTGTTTGTACAGAATTATTGTGTATGAACAACTCATTATGAAAATGTGTCAGTAGTTTACTAAGTCTTTTTTCTAAGAATCTTCAGTACATTATACCATTACTATATTAGGTGGGCAAAATGAACATATAAGTTAAAAACATTTCCTTTTACCTCTTAGATCCCTCTGCCAGATCATTTCATTATACATGTCTTCTACTCTCTCAAAGAAGTCGGAGACCTTGCTACCTTGTTCATCTCTCTCTGCAGTGTTAAACACGTGATGTTTGGTCTCGTCCGTCAGAAAACCGCAGATCTCAGGGATTGGGAACACTATCTTCTCCATTGTTCTATCATGTCGTACAATCTAAACAATGAAATATAAAATGATAATAAACTTTACTTATTAAGAATGGTTATAAAAGTCCTAATCTTAGAGGAAGATTAGATAATATTGTCCAATTTTTGTTTCTTTTTGGGTGTTGAATTGTTCAGTTTTCAAAAACCTACCTTATAGCAGTGGCATGACCGAGTGGTCATCAAACAATAATCTACTGATCTCAAGCTGGTCGGTTCAAACTCTGTCAGGGGCAAACCGTTATTTCCTTCAGCAAGAAACTAAACTTAATTGTTCAATACTGGTTGGTTCCAGGAACGGACTCTAGAGTGTGTCTATAAGCTTTATAGCTTCCTACATCATCATACTAAAATGAATTCTGTATAAACTGAAACCTACCTCAATCTGTGCTGTATGTTTAGCATAGAATTCCAGTGCCTGATCACCATACAGATCTCCACATGGCTTCAACAGGTTTGCTAAATCTTTGTTATGTTGAGATAACTGAAATAACAAGAGCATTTATTAAACCAATCTTATGCTGTAACAAGTTGAAGAGTATCATTATCCCCTTCTGCCCATCAAATTTTGATTCATGGAGCTTTAATACAAGAGCAGATTACGAGATCAAAATATATATTCCACTTTTCATTAAGTCAATTATTATTTGTTTAAGATATCACATTAACAGCACACAACCAACAACATTAAATTACAGGTCAAAGATACATTTAATCATTTTTAACAAGTACTTCCTAAGGTTTTATTAAACATTTAATACATAAATTCAGTCAAAGAACCCACATGTGTTGATGAATGGAACCTTTGTGAGTTCTAGAAATAATGTTTACAGCTTACCTGTTTAGCCAGGATAAAGATGTTATGACCGACAGCTTTGGGAGAAGCTTCTCTATCTTCATCCTCTTCTTCAACAGCATCCTCGGACTGGAACGCTCTTTTACCAACATCAACCTGTGATATACCATACATTCATTTATTCAACTTGTGTGGTATATCATTTTATAATGTATGAAATCTGTGGTATATAATTCTGTAATGTATTGAAATCTGTGGTATATAATTCTATAAAGTATTGAAATCTGTGGTATATCATTTTATAATGTATTGAAATCTGTGGTATATCATTTAAAATCTGTGGTATATCATTTTGTAATGTATGTAATTCTTTAATGTATGAAATCTGTGGTATATCATTTTATAATGTATTGAAATCTGTGGTATATCATTTTGTAATGTATGTAATTCTTTAATGTATGAAATCTGTGGTATATCATTTTATAATGTATTGAAATCTGTGGTATATCATTTTGTAATGTATGTAATTCTTTAATGTATGAAATCTGTGGTATATAATTCTATGATGTATTGAAATCTGTAGTATATCATTTTGTAATGCATGAAATCTGTGGTATATAATTCTTTAATGCATGAAATCTGTGGTATATCATTTCATAGTGCATGAAATCTGAGATTTATTATTTTATAGTGTATGAAACTTGTGTATAACTTATATTTATTAATAATGTATGCGAAGTGAGGAATTTCATTTCAATAATGTTTGCAAACTGTGGTTTGTAATATACTAATGCACACAATGTGTGGTATAAAAAATTGCCTAATAAGTACACACACTATAATATATCAAAAACTATGAAAGTTGTGTAAATTGCTTGTCTCCAGTACAGTGTAACTTCCGAAAACCGAACACCCATGGGACTTGTCAAAAAATTCGGATTTCAGAGGTTTCCGGAATTCAGAGGTTTATGATAATGTGGACAAGACTAAGCCACTTAATATCACTAAATGTCAAGGAAGATGTGTCCATTACTGTATTATCATATATAATAGTCTTTTAATCAAGATAAAGATGTGCATGAAAAGAATACATTTTTATTTTACCTGCAAATGCTTTTGAATTTCTATCAGTTTGTAGAAATGTTGTTAATTGCATAAACTTACATATCGTCCGATGCTAGTTAATTAATAATATTACATAAAATGCAATAAAACCCTTAAGACATTTGATGCATACATTGTCCAATTAATTGTCATTTAATCCGCTAATAAACACTCCATATTAACTGACCGCCGTAAATTACTTTGATTAACCGCAACACTTCAAACATACCATTTCACAGTTTGTGATTTTAACGCATGTCAAATTACACGATCACCGCTTATTAGTAAACAATCGATAGGGAGATTAAATCTTCCTGCAGGGTAAAATTCTCATATTACAATGTATTTCACACCTTTGGATATTTCCGGTTTTTGGAGGTAAAATTGCATTGATTTGACTCTAATTTTACGAAAATATCGTTCGGAATTCAGAATTTAGAAGTTCCGGAATTCAGAAGTATTATATTTATAGAAAATAGAAGGGAAAAAATCGGGACCGAAAAAAATGTTCGGTTTTTAGAAGTTTCCGGATTTCAGAAGTTCCGGAATTCGGAAGTTACACTGTATATGATAAACTTTGTAATAATTTATGAAGCCCATGGTATATTATAATATTTTTATTGCTTTATTCAGAAATGATAACTTGTCCAAAAATTTTACTTCCTGCATTACTGATGGTTTTGCAATGAAAGGTGTGTACTGCATAATATTTTAAATAAAAGGATGAACAATCTATATTATGATATTTTAAGGTTGGACTAGATTTTTTAAAAGTCCATAGTTTCAGTGTTGATTCTTGTGCTTGCAAAAAACAAAATATATATCAATTCCAAAGTAAACATGAAGGAATGCTCATTATTTTCAAAGCCTAATAAATTAAAACCTTTGTAATTTGTAAGAATAACAAATTCAAAAACAATACTCAGTAATACAACAGCATCTTAAAGATGACTGATAAAAACTTAATATTAACATGCAATATGAAAAATAGGAAACAAGAGTGCCATTGTCATAAAATATGCCCATCCCAAATGCTAAGTATCAAGACAGTGAACATTTACATTAAAATCTCTTAATTCACAGTCAATTAATGGTTAATATTCACATTTTAATCTTTGATCTGACCTTTGACCTATGTCTGTGACCTTTGCCACAGGACCTGGATTTTATTCACTACACTGCATCACACGATGCCGCTCAATGTTGAACATTTGTGGCAAGTTATATAACAATATTCTACGTGTTTTCCTGTGACCTTGAAATTTGACCAAGGGAATTGTTTCATGTATTAAAGACTACTTCTGATAATGGTGAACATTTGTTTCAAGTATTACTAATATTCCTCCATGCATGTAGAAAATATGCTTAAACTTTACAAAATCTTTACATGTAATCATCTCTGTAACCTTGACATTGCATATACTGACATGAATTATAGAAATAATTCGTCATTGCCAGGCTACAAAATTGTCAAGAGACACATTTCCATATTTTTTACCTTAACTTTGACCTCTAAATATGTCAATGACCTTGGCCAATTTTTGTGTATGACACTGGCTAACAATGGTTTACATGTTGTGACAAGTTATATTAGAATTTCTCAAAGAGAGCTTTGCTCCAAACAAGCATTTTCCTTTGACTTTTAAGTGTGACCTTGACTTTGAGAACAGGATTATATGTGTGATTACTTCTTTTCAAATTATAATTTTAATATATTACTTCTCAAATGTAATGCTTAAATCCCTCCATGCCTGTAGAAGGCATGCTCTGTATAAAACTGGATGCTGCCTTATAATCACATTTACCACCACATGTGACATTAATATTCATACAACCCTTTTTTTGTCATACAGGCTTTCAAACAAAGATATACATGTATGTTGATAAAATATTCTATGTCAAAGGGCTCTCATTTTTATGTTTTTATAAAGATTTCTGAGTTTTTTAATACACAAAGACTTACATAATAAAACATTATAGAAAACTTTTTTTTATACATGCAGTATTTGTGTATTTGCTATAAATATTCTATATATCAATGCATCAAATGTAGCTACCATTCTACAACAAGTATACCTGTAAGATTCTTAGCAATGCTTTTATTATGTTATGTGATGACAAAATGCAATAGGTTAAGCTTGAGCAAACTGCCAAGCCTGCTTGTTTTCACCTTTACACTAACATGTACAAGTTTGACCTTTACACTTAAAAGTTTGACCTTTATAAAATTGCTGTATTGTCTGTGATATACTATCTTAATAGCGAGCTCGACGAGCTGGCCCCAAGGGCCTGCTCGAAAAGCGAGCTTTACGGTAACGCAAGTACCTGCTAAGTGATGGTTTTGAAAACTTTCCTCCGAGTACCGAATTGGACACATCGCAACTTTTCGAATTTATAGATAACGATAAAAACTGAGGAATTTTGACTGAAAACGGATGTGTAGACTGGTCACCCGGGCACGTCTATGGGAACCATAATTGGACAGAGAACCAGAATAACGGAAGCTGTATGAAAATTGAAGGCGCCATTTTGTGTGAAAAAATCTGATAAATAAAAACAATTTTTTGTCGAATTTTGTTGTGAAAACTATCTAGAATGAAAGAAAATGATCTAACTAAGAAAATGAATCCGAACACCAATATCTTTTATTCAGTCGTTAACGCTGTACAGACGTTTAAAGTATTGTTTACGTGACGTCACAATGTAGCGCCAAACAGCACGTGCAAAACAATCAAATCAAATACGCTATTTTAATGTCGCAAACGTTTTAAGTTTTACATTTATTTCACTTTTAATAATCTTTATTTCGCTTGAAAAATTATAGAGTGAAATTAAATAAACAAAGTTTTATCAACGTTTTCAAAACTCGTTATTTATTTAACGACAGAGGCGGAGCCATATTTAACACAGTATGTGTGACGTCACACGCACTCGTCACTGCATTTGAAATAAAAATGAGCGATTATTTCATACTATTTCACGTTAAAAGTACATCGAGCTCGCTTTGAGGCTTTGCCTTTTTCATATTAGTAAAGCCATGTATTTAATTTTTTTTAAATCCTGGGCTTGGGATAAAAACCATGACAAGACAATTGCCTGAACAAATGAATCTCTGGAAATAAACTGAACAACAATCATCAGAATAAATTGCCATGGTTACAATGATGAACTATAAAAAAAATCAAGAGCAACAAAAATCTAGATGCCTGATAGTAATTGTTAAAGTTCTTTTACAAGCCTAAGTTCTAACAAAAGAAATACTACTTTACTACTACTTTTTTTATCTTATAATGTAAAAAAAATTAACTCATTACTTCTCCTATCGTAAAATAAAAGTTTAAAACAATATATATATATATACCGGTATACTATATAGACAGAAATTTGATTTCTCTATAAAAACCTATCATCAGGTGATGAACATCAAGATGTCCAAACAATGGTCACAAAACACAATTTATAATTACCGTTCCGTTAATGTATTTAACATGCAACCTAAATACATTTCTTTTTAAGTCTATAGCTTAACTATGTCTTAGTATTCCTAGTAAATTATACAATTCATTTTTTTTTTTGAAAGTGCATTTTCATGCTACAATCTTAAACATACTCATGTGTATTAATGCTGGGCATTGATCTAGCAAAAAGAAAATGAGCCGCGTCACGACAAAACCAACATAATGGGTTTGCGACCAGCATGGATCCAGACCAGCATCCGCGCAGTCTGATCAGGATCCATGCTGTTTCTCTATCAGTTTCTTTACTTGTTATAGGGTCTGTAAGCGAACAGCATGGATCCTGATCAGACTGCGCGGATGCGCAGGCTGGTCTGGATCCATATTGGTTGCAAACACATTATGTTGGTTTTGTCGTGACACTGCTCAAATTAGTTATAACATTTAAGCAGGGCTTCAATGGCTGCCATTATGTAAACTGCCATAAAAAATGCATGTATAAGACACATGTACAAGACACAATCCTAAGTTATGTAAACTAAAAAAATAGAACAGTTTATTACACTTCTACAAGTCTTACCATAATTAGAATATTGTAAGAAACAAAAAAACAAAAAAAACAAAAATAACAGACTATTTTATAAGACGAGTATGCTAACAAGAATGTTCAATAATAGAAACAAAAATATAACTCATTAGGTTCAGGAAAAATGTCAACAATTGAGAGCTCTTTATTAAGAAATACTTTTATAAATCAATGAGAAGAAAGAGTCTAACTAATAGTGCATCTTGACTGTACACTTGTACATGATTTCAATATTAAAATTGTTTTGTTTTTTCTTTGAAGCCCCGCATAAATAAGACCTTATTTCAAACAAACACAAAACTAAAAGACAAAACAACAACAAAAAACAATTAAATATTTTTTTTCTCTAACAGACAATTTTTTTTTATCTAAACTGAATCAATTATGCAAATGTATAGCAATGCTGTAACAACAAAATCATGCTTTGCGCATTCGGACCTGATCGAAAACTATATCGCCCTCTGCCAAAGCCTGTTTGAAAGTTCCTGTCATTTGTTCCACCTATTAGCAAAGCAATAAGTTAGTATAAAAGTTTTAGTCATGAAGGATAAAGTACATTTTACTTTAACAAATGAAGATGTTGTATTGTACAGGTATGAAGAAACCACAATTGATAAGATCCTTACTCTGACCTTTCATTTTAATAACAATAGATTTAACCATTTAAATTCTTTTTGTATCCACTAATCTGATAATTAGAATTAGACAAGTCAGGGATCTACATGTATGTATTACAAGGGACGGGTTAGTTAAAGTTAGAGACTTTTATCTTCTTAGCCGTGTTATAGAATAGTGAAATATAACTCATATTACCCACTGTATATCATATCATTGTAACATACCAGAGTTTTACATCAAAGATTTCAAAATCTAATATTTACATCAATGTTCATCTTTTATCACTATAGAATACACCTCTTTTATCACTCATAAATGATTTTATCAAATTTTACCCCATGTTACACTCAAAATAAAAATATCTGAATATTTCACCCCAGTGAGATAAAAATGATAATAACTCTAATTATGTAATTCAGGGCTCAGTTTATTTCTGTATTTACTCTGAGTTAAAATAAAGAGAGAAATTAAAAAGAGTCTTGTGCTGTATCTATTACTGTAAGTTTTAAACTTATCACATATGTATATAACATTGAAAGCAAAAGTACTGTTAAACTGTTATTGTAATGTTTAAATAAAGCTTCAAAGCAAATAACAATAAACATCACAATTTTCAAATAGCCAAATGTCTGTTACATGTAAAAACTTCTCTTATTATGCAAGTAATCTTACAGTTTGTTATGCTGAGAATGAATTCTCTCAATTGTCTAAGAAAAATAAATGAGCAATTTTTTTCCCTTTTAAAGTAGCCTTCAGCTTTTCTAAAGGTTAATTATGTTATTTTTAAATAAACTATTATATGTAATTGTCAAATCAAAAGAATAAATGTGTACAATGAAATTTGCCGTCTATAAAATACATAAACAAGAAGGAAACCCCCTGATACCTCTAATCTAACAGTTTCGCTCTCTATATGTAAATAAGTAAAGCGAGGCGATTCATTACCCAATCTTCTATTTTTAGAAACAAACATCACTGGCACCATAACAATAGCTCTCGGGACATTATTTATAACAAGAGGGCCAGTTTAAACCCCAGGGCTTTTATTTGAACAAACTTGGAAGACACCCATTAGAAGATGTTTCTTGATGTTAAGTTTTTACTACACACATATAATAAAAAACAATATTCTCTGCACCCCATCCCCCCCCCGGGGCGTCCGTGGCCGAGTGGTTAAGGTCGTTGACTTCAAACCACTTGCCCCTCACCGCTGTGGGTTCGAATCCTACAGAGACTTTGGATTCTTTCATGTGAGGAAGCTATCCAGCTCGCTTACGGAACGTCGGTGGTTCTAATCAGGTGCCCGTTCGTGCCTGAAATAATGCACGGAAGGGCACTGGAGGTCTTCCTCCACCAGTAAAGCTGGAACGTCGGGATATGACCTATACTGTGTCGATGTGACGTAAAACCCAAAACAAACAAACAAAAAACCTTTCCCCCCCCCCCCCCCCCGGCAGAGCCAATTTACCCAAGGGCTTTTATTTGAACAAACTTGGTAGACACCCACAAGAAGATGTTTCATGTTAAACATCTTACCTCTAGCTCATTGGGTTTTTTAAAAGAAGATTTTTTAAGTTTTTACTATACACATATAATTAAAAACAATGACACCTTTGGGGCGGGGCCAGTTTTGACCCCAGGGCTTTTATTTGAACAAACTTTGTAGACACTTACTAGAAGATGTTTCTTGCTTAATATCTAAACTCTCGCTATTTGGGTTTTTTCAAAGAAGATTTTTAAGTTTTTGCCATACACATTTAAGGAAAATCAATGACCCCCGGGGCGGGGCCAATTTTGACCCCAGGGCTTTTATTTGAACAAACTTTGTAGACACTCACTAAAAGATGTTTCATGCTTAATATCTAAACTCTAGCTATTTGGGTTTTTTCAAAGAAGATTTTTTAAGTTTTTGCTATAAACATATAAGGAAAATCAATGACTCCCGGGGCGGGGCCAATTTTGACCCAAGGGCTTTTATTTGAACAAACTTTGTAGACACCCATAAGAACATGTTTCATGCTAAATATCTTAGCTCCAGCTCTTTGAGTTCTTTAAAAGAAGATTTTTTTGTTTTTACTATTATGCATATAGGGAAAATCAATGACCCCCTGGGGCAGGGCCAATTTTGACCCCAGGGCTTTTATTTGAACAAACTTGGTAGACACTCATTAGAAGATGTTTCATGCCAAATATCTAAGCTCTAGCTCTTTGGGTTTTTTAAAAGAAGATATTTTAAGTTTTTTCTTTCGGTTGCAATGGTTACCAGAGTTCTGCATGGAATTTAATTCTTTGAACAATTTTTAAAGGTGACCACCAAAGGAACATTCCTGTGAAGTTTGGATGAAATCGGCTTAGTGCTTTATGAGGAGATGTCATTTCAAGTAAAAGTTTACGGACGGATGGATAGACGACGGACGGACGCCAGACGAAAAGCGAATCACAAAAGCTCACCCTGTCACTTTGTGACAGGTGAGCTAAAAAGGCCGAACAGTGATACTAAGCTCTTTTCAAAGATAAAATTACTGAAATACTAAGTTTGAAACAACACAGAATTGTTTTTCCAACAAAAAATAAATTCTGAAGGCTGCTTTAACATGCTTGATCCAAAATTGATTTGCCTTTGCCCTGAGTTTAGCCTGAACAGGGTTATATACCTTCATTTGCTAAATGTTTGTATTTTGTTATTGAAATTTTTGAACTTTGAAACACAGAGGAAGCCACTAAAGGAGAGGAAATGAAAAGAAAAGTACATAACAGATTTGAATTAACAGAAACTAAATACTAAAGTATTTCTGTAAATGAATGAAATAAAATGTGATATAATCCCTTCTCAAATTATATCTTTCGTCATTTCTTCATTTTTAAAGCATTATCAAAAAATCCTTAGAAATCCTATTTTATTAAAGTAAGGTTTCAAGTAATGTTATATAACCTTTTTAAGTGTGGGTGTATACAATAAATGTTATATGAGTTTTTCAAACTAATGTTTATATAATTTTATATGAACTTTTTCAAACTAAGGGTTATGTTTTTAGTTATAGAGATTTTTGATAGCGTATATGGCCCTATATAAATGGTTATTTGTATATCGACTTTGGTTATATTGCAAATAACCATTTATAAACGGTCATATAACTTACTTCTCAAGAATCTTTATAACAAACATATTACACTGCAAACTTCCTTTATTTAGAGAAATAAAGAAATTATATAATAAATCTACTGCAGCCTTATATATAGATTATATAAACATTATAATTATTTAATGCAAAGGACGTTACAAACGTGCAGTAATATAAAATGTTATATGAACTATTTTTAAAAAGTATGGTTACTATAATGTTAAATGAAATATGTTTCATAGAAAAGGTTAAACATATATTTATGAACTTTTTAAAAGTAGAGGTCTGTCTAATGCTATAAGAACATTTTAAACAGTAAGGGTCATATGTAGTATTGTATAATGCTATATACAGCTTATTTAAAACAAGGGGCTATATAATGTTATATGAATCTTTTAAAAGAGATCTGTACCATGATATGAAATTTGTTTTTTAAAGTAAGGGGCATATGAGCTTTGTTTCAATGTAAAGATTTTATATAACGATATGTGTATTATTTTATAAATGAGGGGATCATAAACACTTGTATATATAACATGAAGTTGAAGAAATAAACATACAAGTTGTTGGGGACTCATGCTGACTAAAATTCTCTCTGCATTCTCGCTGTCATGTCGACTCTCCATGATTGCTAACAATAGCTTGGAGGCATTATTCTGAAGAAAAACAAAAAAACAAAAATAACCAAAGATTGTATAATGAAAGGTATGTGAAATAATTTTGATACATAAACATGTATTGCAAATATAATTTACAGATTTAATATTGTAAACAAGGCAATCCTGTTGTTGATCAGCACTCCATGGTCAAATGGAAATAGGATGGTTAAATGTGTCCAAATAATGTAAACAGGATGGTAAAATATACTTAAAAGGAATAAATATTTTCTTTTGGAGAGAGCAAAAATGGTGACTCAGGAGTCACTAGATACAGGGGGTCATTAGCCACAATCCCTTCATTTTGTCAATAAATATGTTTCCTTTCAGGTAAACAGTATGATTGTATAATAAGTTGGTATGATTGAATAATAAGAAACAAAGTTCATAATCATTACTACTTGCATATAAACAAAATTGTGATTGACTTAACAAAATAAAATTAAACTAAAATAAAGTACATGAAACCGTTTTTTACAATATTTTTTTTTTCAACTTTAAAATAATCAAATATTAGGGTCGTTAAACACATCTCACAGGGAGTCGCTACAGACGCAATATGTTTCGAGAGGGATATTACAGAATCTCACTACAAATAATGAGTCGTCAAACATCGAAAAATATTTTCTGAGTCTCTCATCCTGCATGACAAGTAGCTTTTTAATCCAATGTACAGGCAACATTTTCCTACTCATACTGCATTGAGTTCTCTTCAATTCTACTCTTAATTACTAGCAGACAAGTGGGATTTTCGATCTCTGGTAGTTAAGACAGTCCCCACCATATATCTAACATATAATGTATGCAACATTAATTCAGTACAAAAAGATGATTAATTTTTTTTCATTCAGATTTGTGCCAACAACATAAGCGTGCAGTCTGATCAGGATCCATGCTGGTCGCAAATGCACTTTGTTGGTTTTGTCATGGTGCGGCAAAAATGTATATTGCTTACCTTAAGTTCGAGAACAAGATCCATACTAATCTCGCTAAGGACTAAGGCTATGATGATATCTATTCCATTACTCTCATGCATGGCTATTGCATTCTGGGAAAATAATATATCGTATATACGTAATGTCATTAGTATTTTGAAATCATATCATCATATTTTATGGTTACGAGAAATGTACAGGCATGTGGACTAAATATTGAGTTGAACAATGATAAATGAGGCAATATTGTTGCAATAAAAAACCTGCCCTTACAATTGCAAAATTGTAATAAGAACTAGGATTTCCAATAAATATACATTTTAATTACACGTTGAAATGGTGAATACTATGGTACATGTAATATAAAACTTAACTCTTTAACAAGAACTCTCTGATAGAAAGCGCGCTTGACTATTCTCAGTGCTCGACAATTCAAAAAGGGGCATAACTCTGTAAGAAAGTAACTCCGAGTTAGGTGACCTGCACCCATCTTTATAGATAATCACAGAGAATAAGTGTGTGCAGTTTCAACACACTGCATCAAAGTGTGATAGGGACACCAACCATGGGGTGAGTACAACAGCTCTCCCACTTCTTCGAAAAGACGAGCTATAAATGAGTTAACTATTTCAATGACTACATAGAAATATAAATCAGTCAAGGAACAACAATCATCCCATATACATGTATAGTGTGTAAATGAATAAAGAGAAATAGTCAAACTTATACATACTAGTTTTTTTATGTTTTTTTTTGTTTTTTTAATTTGATAGGATATAATTACTATTAAGCAGATTTGATTGAATTGATTGCTATCAAAATTTACAAAATAAATAAAAAATATTTGAACATACTTGATTTTCGTGACAAGGTCCCTGACAGTACTCAGTGAGTGTTGTGAGAGTCTGGTTGATTAAGCCTCGGTTTGATTCATTAATGTACAACCCCAACAGGCCTAGTTTGCCTGTTGTACTTCCACATATACAGTCAAGAAACTGTAAAGTCTGTGTAACCAGATTGTACTTGTTCTTGTTTGCTGGCTGCTCACGAAGGTAATTCTATAGAATGTAAGACATATTTATTATTTCATATAAAAAAAAGGAGAAAAATACTTCATCCAGAAAAAAGCAAACATTCTAGCTACATCTCTTCTCCCTCTTACAATAGTCTAATTTTTAGTGTTTTTGAATAAATTGTTGTTGGCCATAATAACAGATAAGTCATTGTAATATGAAGAGAGAAAAAATTGGCTTTTTGAAAATCTTTGTACAGTATTGGTAATGGTAGGGAGAGAAGTTTTGTTTCCGTTTTTCTCTTGAGGGACTGAAGGTTATGTTGCACCAACACAGTATAGGTCATATGGCAACTTTGTAACTTTACTTATGAAGTAAGACATCAGATGGCCTTCCATGTATTATCTTAAACTCAAAATAACAATCAAGGACAAAACAATTGAGAACATGACACCGATACCTGTAAATCCCTGTTATGATTTTCACAGAGAAGTTGTAAGAATCTAAGGATTGGTTCCATAATAGCTATCTGGCTGGGCAACTTCTTCTCATCCTTCTCACGATTAGCCTTGTCAGCTAGAGCATCCTCCACTGTATGTGGAGCTCCATCTTCATCCTGGCTGTTACTACGCAACACCATCCCCTCTGGTTCTTCTGTTATATATTAACATAATAGTGTATTTAATTTTTAAACAAAACAAGAGCCATGTCAACATGGCCATCCCCAGCCGAATGTGTTTGCTCATTGGAAGAATGTATATGTAGTACAGCAGAATAATTCCATTTTAAGAGGTCTTTTGGTAATGAAAACTGATGGCTATAGTGATTACAGATTTGAAACCTATGTGAATACTGATGGCTGAAAATAACAAAGGGCAATAACTGAAAAATAATGCAGGGTAGGTTATCATTCTTGTGTGCTGCATCCCTCCTCAGTAAAATCTATCCACCTATGAAGTTTCAAGTTGATACCTCAATACTTTTTGAGAAAAAAATTGAATTGAAAAATTAAGTATGAACAATAACAAAGGGCAATAACTCAAAAATTATAAAAGGTAGAGTTATCATTCTTGTGCACTGCACACTTTCTGAGTTAGATCTATGCAACTATGAAGTTTCATGTTGATATCTCAAAGGCCTTTTGAGTTATGCTCTGGACATAAATTAATTTTGAAAAATAACAAAGGGCAATAACTAAAAAACTATGCAGGGTAGAGTTATCATTCTTGTGCACTGCACTCCTCCTTAATGAGATCCATCCACCTATGAATTTCAAGTTGATACCTCAAATACTTTTTTGAGATAAGCTCCGGACAAAATAGTATGAAAAAGAACAAAGGGCAATAACTCAAAAATTGTATAGGGAAGAGTTATCATTCTTGTGCACAGCATTCCTCCTTAATAAAATCTATCCACCTATGACATTTCATGTTGACATCTCAAACACTTGTGAGTTATGCTCCACTCGGGTGAAAAATTAGGTATGAAAAATAACAAAGGGCAATAACTCTAAAATTATAAAAGGTAGAGTTATCATTCTTGTGCACTTCACACCTCCTGAGTGAGATCTATGCACCTATGAAGTTTCATTTTGATATCTCAAAGGCCTTTTGAGTTATGCTCTGGACAAAAATTAATTTTGAAAAATAACAAAGGGCAATAACTCAAAAATTATGCAGGGTAGAGTTATCATTCTTGTGCACTGCACTCCTCCTCAATGAGATCCATCCACCTATGAAGTTTCAAGTTGATACCTCAAATACTTTTTGAGATAAGCTCTGGACAAAATAGCATGAAAAAGAACAAAGGGCAATAACTCAACAAGGGTGCCATAGTCACAAAATACGCCCGTTTACGAAAGCTTTAGATGGAGATGGGGGCATTATGGATAAGTGTTATCTAGCAAGCAATTTTTTATTCTTAGCACTGTGTTGTTAAATGAACCTTAAAACAAATCAGTAGGGAAGATATGCACAGGATGTGTGACCTTGACCTTGGTCGCAGGGACCTGAATTTTATGCACGACACTCAGCCTCACAATGATGAACATTTTTGCCAAATTATATTGAAATCCCTCTATGCATGTAGAAGTTTTGCTCCAGACAAGCGTTTTTCTATGAGCTCTAACTGTGACCTTCACCTTTGACCTAGAGACTTGGTTCATGTGCAGGGCACTACGTCTCATGGTGGTGAACAATTCTATAAAGTAACATTAAAATTCCTCCATGCATGTAGAAAATATGCTCCGGACAACATCTGGATATTTAATCATCTCCAGTGACCTTGACCTTGCAAATATTAACCTAAATTAAATGTGTCACACCTGTAGTCATGATAGTTACCATTTGTGCTACAATCCATCAATAAATGATGACTAAATGGTCCCTATACACATCTTCAAATTTTTATCTGAACTTTGACCTCTATGTGTAACCTAGCTTGACTTTGGTCGCAGGGATCTGAATTTTGCGTGCGACACTCAGCCTCACAATGGTGAACATTTGTGCTAAGTTATATTGAAATCCCCCTATGAATGTAGAAGTTTTGCTCCGGACAAGCGTTTTTCAATGAGCTTTAAGTGTGACCTTGACCTGGAGACCTGGATCATGCATGGAGCAATACATATCATGGTGGTGAACATTTCCATAAAGTATTATAAAAATTCTTCCATACATGTAGGAGATATGCTCCAGACAAAATCTGGATATTTCACCATCTTTAGTGACCTTGACCTTGCATATATTGACCTAAAGTACATGTGTCACAGCCGTAGTCATGATAATGACCATTTGTGTTACAATCCCTCAATAAATGATGATTAAATCGTCCCTATACACATCTTCATATTTTTATCTAAACTTTGACCTCTATGTGTAACCTTGACTTTGGTCGCAGGGATCTGAATTTTGCGTGCGACACTCAGCCTCACAATGGTGAACATTTGTGCCAAGTTATATTGAAATCCCTCTATGCATGTGGAAGTTTTGCTCCGGACAAGGGTTTTTCAATGAGCTCTAAGTGTGACCTTGACCTTTGACCTAGAGACCTAGTTCATGTGCGTGACATGGCTTCTCAAAATGGTGAACATTTCTATGAAATTTCATTAAAATCCCTCCATGCGTGTAGGAGATATGCTCCGGACAAAATCTGGATATTTCATCATCTTTAGTGACCTTGACCTTGTATATATTGACCTAAATTATATGTATCACAGCCATAGTCTTGATAATGACCATTTGTGTTACAATCCCTCAATAAATGATGACTAAATGGTCTATTATACACATCTTCATATTTTTATCTGAACTTTGACCTCTATGTGTGACCTTGACCTTGGCCGCAAGGACCTGAATCTTGCGCGCGACACTCCGCCTCACAATGGTGAACATTTGTGCCAAGTAATATTGAAATCCCTCTATACATGTGGGAAGTTTTGCTCCGGACAAGCATTTTTCAATGAGCTCTAAGTGTGACCTTGACCTTTGACCTAGAGACCTGGTTCATGTGCGCGACACTGCTCCTCATAGTGGCGAACATTTCTATGAAGTTTCATTAAAATCCCTCCATACATGTAGGAGATATGCTCCGGACAAAATTGGACGCCGCCCGCCCGCCAGGGGCGTCCCATAATACGTCCAGTTTTTCAAACGGGCGTATAAAAATTGTATAGGGAAGAGTTATCATTCTTGTGCACAACATTCCTTCTCAATAAGATCTATCCACCTATGACATTTCATGTCGATATGTCAAACACTTTTTGAGTTATGCTCCGCTCAGGTGAAAAATTAAGTATGAAAAATAACAAAGGGCAATAACTCAAAAATTAAGAAAGGTAGAGTTATCATTCTTGTGCACTGCACACCTCCTGAGTGAGATCTATGCACCTATGAAGTTTCATGTTGATATCTCATAGGCTTTTGGAGTTATGCTCTGGACAAAAATCAATTTTGAAAAATAACAAAGGGCAATAACTCAAAAATTATGCAGGGTAGAGTTATCATTCTTGTGCACTGCACTCCTCCTCAATGAGGTCTATCCACCTATGAAGTTTCAAGTTGATTACTCAAATACTTTTTAGAGATATGCTCCCGACAAAAATGTCGGACGGAAGGACGGGGGATAACAAAACAAATAAACCATATGCAATCAGGTTCTATGCTTTTAATGAATACAAAATGTATATACATTTACCACAATATGGTGACTGATTAATAAATGCCATGCCATAATTACGCTCCTTTCATAATACTCTAAGTTGTGTTTTTGTATTTTAGTGACAATGAGCAAAAAAACAAAAACAAAAAAACGTGCAATACCTTAATGACTTGGAAAAGTAGCAATTAAAACCTTTATTTTAAGGTAACTGATGGTTTAATGATATGTTACTGCAAGTATTTATTGTTATAATAACTTGTCTGTAAGTACACTTAGATAAGGAAAGACCCCAAAACTTTAGTATTCAAAATCAAAATTTAAGGCTGACATGTATATTTCACTCATTTGAGTTTTTACAAGAGAAAACAAACTTCAGTTTTTATAATCAGTGGTAAAGACAAACCTCTATGCCTTCCAAGTATTCCTGTAGGGTGTTTACTGTCTTCTACCTTCTTCTCAGTCAGTACCTCAGCTGTGCTTACCATGATTGTATTCTTGATCTCAGTTTGAGCTTCAAACATGTAGCCGTAAAACACACGGAAAAACACCTCAGAGTCCTTATCACTTTTTAACCTTGCACATAGTGATTGCTGAAAAAAAAATTTCTTTTGAGGTGCAATAATTTTAAGTCAAACAAAATGACTTAAATCCAGTAGTAATAATCATAATAATAATAATAGTGACTTACTGGCTTAATTGAGTAAGTTACTGGCTCAGTTGATTAAATTACTGGCTCAGTTGAGTAAATTACTGGATCAGTTGAGGAAATTACTGGCTCAGTTGAGGAAATTACTGGCTCAGTTGAGGACATTACTGGCTCAGTTGAGGAAATTTAGTGACTCAGTAGAGGTAATTACTGACTCAGTTGAGGTAATTACTGGCTCAATTGAGGAAATTACTGGCTCAGTTGAGGAAATTACTGGCTCAGTTGAGGAAATCATTGGCTCAGTTGAGGAAATAACTGACTCAGTTGAGGAAATTACTGACTCAGTTGAGATAATTACTGACTCAGTTGAGGTAATTACTGGCTCAATGGAGGAAATTACTGGCTCAGTTGAGGAAATTACTGGCTCAGTTGAGGAAATCATTGGCTCAGTTGAGGAAATAACTGGCTCAGTTGATGAAATTACTGGCTCAGTTGAGGAAATCATTAGCTCAGTTGAGGAAATTATTGACTCAGTTGAGGTAATTACTGACTCAATTGAGGTAATTACTGGCTCAATTGAGGAAATTACTGGCTCAGTTGAGGAAATTACTGGCTCAGTTGAGGAAATCATTGGCTCAGTTGAGGAAATTACTGACTCAGTTGAGGTAATAACTGGCTCAATTGAGGAAATAACTGGCTCAGTTGATGAAATTACTGCAGGGTTCATACAGATCTCCAATGCCAAAATTCAAGGACTTTTTAAGCACTATTTAAGCATGTTTTCCCATTTTTCAAGCACATTTGTTGCACATATACCGACACAATTTTCAATCGAAGATGGGTAGTTTATTTGCCATTTTTTGTTGAATACACATTTTCTGACCACAATTTTAAGGAATTTATAGAAGAACAAGAAAGGGTCATCAAATACAGATTAGTTCAAAACAACTGCAATTTGCCCACTTACTGTTACCTTGAGTAAACATTTTATTGATTTTGATACTAAATTGGATCATTTTCTTTTTACTTTGTTAATTTTTATCGAAACTATGTTATTCTGTGTTTCAAATTTTCAAGCACATTTTCAGCATATTTAAGCACTTTTTAAGCACTTTTAAAGAGAGTAATCAAATTCAAGGACTTTTAAGCACTTTTTTTCATTTTTAAGCACTTTTTAAGAAAGGGACTCAAATTTAAGCACTTTTTAAGACTGTACGAACCCTGTACTGGCTCAGTTGAGGAAATCATTGGCTCAGTTGAGGAAATTATTGACTCAGTTGAGGTAATTACTTACTCAATTGAGGTAATTATTGGCTTAATTGAGGAAATAACTGGCTCAGATGAGGAAATTACAGACTCAGTTGAGGAAATCATTGGCTCAGTTGAGGAAATTACTGACTCAGTTGAGGAAATTACTGACTCAGTTGAGGTAATTACTGACTCAGTTGATGAAATTACTGGCTCAGTTGAGGAAATCATTGGCTCAGTTGAGGAAATTATTGACTCAGTTGAGGTAATTACTGACTCAATTGAGGTAATTACTGGCTCAATTGAGGAAATAACTGGCTCAGTTGATGAAATTACTGGCTCAGTTGAGGAAATCATTGGCTCAGTTGAGGAAATTATTGACTCAGTTGAGGTAATTACTGACTCAATTGAGGTAATTATTGGCTCAATTGAGGAAATAACTGGCTCAGATGAGGAAATTACTGACTCAGTTGAGGAAATCATTGGCTCAGTTGAGGAAATTACTGACTCAGTTGAGGAAATTACTGACTCAGTTGAGGTAATTACTGACTCAGTTGATGAAATTACTGGCTCAGTTGAGGAAATCATTGGCTCAGTTGAGGAAATTATTGACTCAGTTGAGGTAATTACTGACTCAATTGAGGTAATTACTGGCTCAATTGAGGAAATAACTGGCTCAGATGAGGAAATTACTGACTCAGTTGAGGAAATCATTGGCTCAGTTGAGGAAATTACTGACTCAGTTGAGGAAATTACTGACTCAGTTGATGAAATTACTGGCTCAATTGAGGAAATTACTGGCTCAGTTGAGGAAATTACTGACTCAGTTGAGGAAGTACCTAAAGTTTACCCCTTTTGTTAATTTTGGACACATTTAAGGTTCCTGATTAGAATAACTTGTCTTCAGCCATCCAGGATAGCAAAAGGTTAGAGAAGGAGACTTGTAATCTCGATATGGATTAGATTCTGATGCAGGGTCAAACAGTAGCTGCAATTCTAATGCTTCAACCCATAAAAAGGCAACCCTTCAGCCACAAGGTACTAAACATATACAAAATAAACTTTCATTTTGACAATAAAAGCACTGAAATTTGTTTTTGACAATATAAATGAATGGGTAATGACTAAGAAAGGTTAAAGGTCTTGACATATCCTATAAATCGTAAATGAAAATATTGTTTCTGAAGTTATGAACCTTGTCACATGATGTGGTTGCATGGTAATAAGAAACATATATTTGAAGTTAAGTGTGGATGCTGACGCTAAGGTGAGAAGAATAGCACTTCGTAAACTTTGTGTAAGTCAAGTTAAAAATTAAATACAAATAAAATTTTTCAATAAAGACGGGGCTTGAATATTCAAGTGAAAAGTGTTTAAACAAAAATTTCATACCCTACATGTCCAAATGGTTAGATCTGATGGTAGCCTTATAATTGATAAAATTCTATAATAAAGCCTCCATTCATATAACAAAGTCTTTGGTGAGTATAGGACTCTGACAGATAGTAATCTAGAACAATTAAAAGGGCTAAACTAACCTGTATAACAGTATTGCCACCTTCAAGCAAGGCTATACCCAACTCTAGAGTCTCTCTAAAAATCTTGTAATTTGTGTTTTTGATTACAAGATCTACAATCAAATCAGATGCCCCAGCTTTGTTCAAATGACACTGAAAGAGAATTTTTTTTATCAAAGTTGGCAATTGTCTTATTAACTACAATCAAAGTTTGGCAATCGTCCTATTAACTACAATTATTATGAAAAACTTTCAGAATTTGCATCCTATATAACTTTATTCAAGTAAATATGTAGCATATAATCTTTCTTATAGACTGGAATTGTCCTCGGATCAATGACCGGTTGATCCATACCCTAACAAAAACACTAGCGGACTTTGGCCCAAAACCTGGACACTGAACGCTATTGAACTACAAGAGGATCAATCAACTTTAATTAGCAAGAAAGAAAATTTATTGTTAATGGCAGTTATTTTGAAGGAATGGTTGGATTTATTTTTCTAATAAGTATTTTTTCCTGTGTAATGCACTTTAGGCTTTTGACCTCCCATTGATCTTTGTAAATTTCCATCACAAAATTTTGATCATCCTATAAACCATACAACATTTCTTTTCCCTTTGTTACTATTGTGCATTTCAATGGTAAGCTAATATATTGCCAAGGTTGTTTGGTCATCAAGATAAGTCTCTCAAAGGGTCATATAACTTTGCAATTTTCTCTGTAAATCTGAATCCTCATTGCATTTTTCCAATGGCCTCAGTCACAAAATACAAGAAGCCAGCTGGCCTCTTCCAGTGAATAAGAAGACTACAGAATCTGTTATGTACAAATATATTCTCAGTACCCAATCTACAATGAACTTGGTCAAATAATACACAGGTCAAATCTACTTTTGTTGCTCTGCACATTATCACTTTATTGAAATACACACTGAAACTTTAAACTTGCCTTGGATGTTTGGTATAAACAATAAAGTGATTTGGTATAAACAACCCGTAAGTTCTACTTACAAAACTTTTACTGACTCTGAATGAAACAACAATATACTGACAATATGCCAGAATAAAGTTTATGTTGTATTTCCATCTATTATATTTTACTTCGGCGGTGGAAGGGGTGGAGGGCAACTAACTCTCACCTGAACTTCATGAATCTTCATCTCGGACCTCTGTGGTATAGTGTCTGATGTCCTATCATCTCTGTTAGAACCTCGCAGAGATATCGATGCCATCGAGACATCCTGACGATTCAAATTATGTTTCCCATAGTAACGAGTCAACAAACTCTGTCGCAGTGCCTCTCCCTGAAATAATAATCATGGTCAGTATATTGACATAGTCAACACAGAACTTTTCCAAGTTCAACTAAGAAGTGTCAACAAACAATAACACATGCACTTCTGAGAGGTTGGTGAACCCACTTCATAAGCATTCTTTTGAAAAATAACAATTCTTTACAAATACATTAATATACAGTACATGTTAAATCTCAAAATATATGGTAGTATTTGAAATACATGCATCAATCCACATATAGGAAAAAATTACATCTTTCTCTGTTGTCAATATAATTCACATCATCAGTATTTTACAAAAGTACTCAATATCTTTAAACATTTACTGAAATAAAATTGAATGAAGGAAGAAAATTTAAAAGATCAATAAAATAAATGATGAACAAACCAATAAACAATATATATGACTCAATTTACAAAACTAATACATTGTACAACATTTAAACAAAAAGGTGTTTGGTATTAAAACACATTTGTCTCAGCCCCATCATGACAAAACCAACATAATGCTTTTGCGACCAACACGGATCCAGACCTGCCTGCACATCCGCACAGTCTGATCAGGATCCATGCTGTTCACTTACCAACTCTATTACAAGTAGAGAAACTGATAGCGAACAGCATGGATCCTGATCAGACTGCGCAGATGCACATGCTGGTCTGGATCCATGCTGGTCGCAAACGCACTATGTTGGTTTTGTTGTGACGCGGCTCATTTGCTGTCAACAAAGATTCTTGTTTTGATAAGTAAATATAAAAATTATCAAGCCATTGTCAAACAGGTAGAACATTAGATATATTAAACTTGCCAATTTAGTTTAACTTTGTATGGATAGACAAACAGACAGACAGACTGACATTTCAATTATTATAAACCCTGGGGTATAAAAATGTGAAATTAAACACCCATACTATCATATCATGGCTAAAGGAGGAAAAGGATTAGAATATTTTCTACTTCCAACTTTTTGAAGGATCATTAAACAAACCTTACATGAAAGATTAGGGAGACAAGGATAGACCTTTAGTTTACATTATACAACAACATTAGCTAGATGGACAAAATGAATAAGTGCGGTCACAATACTGTAAAATCTGGTATTCAAATATAAGCATATCTGATTTTAACATTTTTCAGCCATTAATAGACAAGCATGCAGTTCCTTGAATAATAGGAAATCTACAACTTTCAACTCAAATGCTATGCAATTTGCATATTAATTAATGTAAGTTATTACATGAATCTGATAATGTTTCAACTAACTTTTCATTTACAAATAGCCAGGAAGAAATGGCATTAGACCAAATGTTATGAGCCAATTGCATCTTAAAAAGTAAATTTATTTTTATGCAATTCAAGAATTTGAAAAATACAGTTAAACCTGTGATAAAGGCCATCCAAATGAGAAACCTTACATGTCCTTTAAAGACAAGTGGTCTTTATTTGGAGTTTGTCATATTTTTTATCAATGAAGGTGTGCCAAAGAGTGGCATTTGTTTACAATATGGTCTTTATACAGAGGTGATGGCTGACTGTATAATGATTGAACCATATGAGCCGCGTCATGACAAAACCAACATAATGGGTTTGCCACAAGCATGGATCCAGACCAGCCTGCGCATCCGCGCAGTCTGATCAGGATCCATGCTATTTGCTTACAGACCCTATAACAAGTAAAGAAACTGATAGCGAACAGCATGGATCCTGATCAGACTGTGTGGATGCGCAGGCTGGTCTGGATCCATGCTGGTCTCAAACCTACTATGTTGGTTTTGTTGTGACGCGGCTCAATTATGTTTGTTGACCTGTGACTTATTGCTCACTGTCAGGTAACTTAAATCTGCTTGCAATAATATGTAGCACTGGTTTTTAAAACAAGAGGGCCATGATGGCCCTAGATCGCTCACCTGACTTATCAAACTCATCCAAACAATTACCTAGACAAGCATCATGACAGGTGAGTCAAAAATGTGGCCACTACAGTATTAACAAGGATTATCCATATTTCAGCAGTGCGACCTAGTTTTTTACCCAGGTGACACATATTCAAACTTGACCTAGAAATCATCAAAACAAACTTTCAGACCAATTTCCAGGATACTTGGATCAAAACAGTAGCAACTAGAGTGTTAACAAGATTTTTCTATTTTTAGCTCCGGTGACCTAGTTTCACATGCGATTTTGAACTCATCCAAGCAATTACCTAGACAAGCATCCTGACCAAGTTTGATGATAATTGAGTCGAAAATGTGACCACTAGAATGTTAACAAGGTTTTTCCATATTTGGGCGGTGTGACCTAGTTTTTCATCCAAGATGACCCATGTTCGATCTTGACTTAGAAATCATCAAAACAAACTTTCAGACCAATGAACGGAATATTTGGATTACAACAGTAGCCACTAGAGTGTTAACAAGATTTTTCTATTTTTAGCTCCTGTGACCTAGTTTTTCATCCGAGATGTCCCATGTTCGATTTATTCCCAGCAATGACCTAGACAAGTTTCCTGACCAAGTTTAATGACAATTGAGTCAAAATTGTGACCACTAGAGTGTTAACAAGGTTTTTACTATTTTTAGCTCTGGTTACCTACTTTTTCATCCGAGATGACCCATGTTCGAACTCATCCGAGCTATCACCTAGACAAGCATCTTGATGAAGTTTGATGATGATTGATACAAAAATGTGACCGCTAGAGTGTTAACAAGGTTTTTTCTATTTTTAGCTCCGGTGACCTACTTTTTCATCGGAGATGACCCATGTTTCAAAATCATCCGAGCTGTCACCTAGACAAACATCTTGACAAAGTTTGATGATGACTGATGCAAAAATGTGACCACTAGAGTGTTAACAAGGTTTTTCTATTTCTAGCTCCGGTGACCTACTTTTTCATCCGAGATGACCCATGTTCAAACTCATCCGAGCTATCACCTAGACAAGCATCTTGACCAAGTTTGATGATGATTGATGCAAAAATGTGACCGCTAGAGTGTTTACAAGGTTTTTCTATTTTTAGCTCCGGTGACCTACTTTTACATCCGAGATGACCCATGTTCGAACTCATCCAAGCTATCAACTAGATAAGCATCCTGACCAAGTTTGATGATGATTGATGCAAAAATGTGACCGCTAGAGTGTTAACAAGGTTTTTCTATTTATAGCTCCGGTGACCTAGTTTTTCATCCGAGATGACCCATATTCGAACTCATCCGAGCTATTATCTAAACAAGCATCCTGACAAAGTTTGATGATGATTGGGTCAAAAATGTGACCACTAGAGTGTTCACAAGGGTTTTTCTATTTTTAGCTCCTGTGACCTAGTTTTTCATCAGAGATGACCCATGTTCGAACTCATCCAAGCCATTGACTAGACAAGCAATCTGACCAAGTTTGATGAAGATTGGTTCAAAAATGTGACCACTAGAGTGTTCACAAGGTTTTTTCTATTTTTAGCTCCGGTGACCTACTTTTTCATCCGAGATGACCCATGTTCGAACTCATCCGAGCTATCACCTAGACAAACATCCTGACCAAGTTTGATGATGATTGGGTCAAAAATGTGACCTCTAGAGTGTTCACAAGGTTTTTCTATTTTTAGCTCTTGTGACCTAGTTTTTCATCCAAGATGAGCCATGTTCGAACTCATCCGAGCTTTCAACTAGATAAGCATCCTGACCAAGTTTGACGATGATTGAGGTAAAAAAGCGACCGCTAGAGTGTTCACAAGCAATTGTGGATATACGACGGACGGACGGACGGACGGACGACGGACATTCAACGATCCTAAAGCTCACCCTGAGCAAGCTCAGGTGAGCTAAAAAAATAAATTACATGATAAATCCTATATAATACAATTTCTTTCAAAGGCATTTAAGGGTAAAGAATACATGATTAAAAATACAAACAACAATAAATCAAAAATACTCTGAAATACAAAACAAATAAAAAATAAACAGTAGAACTTCTATGTGTTGAAATTTGATTTGTCAATTTTCTTGCTGTGTCTTAATAAAAAGAAAATCCAGATTTTTCCCCTTATATATTCATTATAAAAACCTGTATAATGAGTAAATTTCTTTATGTGTTTAAGTGTTTGATGTGTAGAAGATATAACATGGTCTGTTATAGGGTAATTTTGAGTACATTTAATAAGTCAAAACCCTATGATTTGTTATTATATCTTTTGTAAAATCCAGTGAAGTTATCACCCTTTGTTACGTCATTTTCTAATACGCCATCTAATAAACTTAAACAACTAAAAATTTTGTCAGTTAATTCAGACTGAAACACTGTAGTCATAGTCCCCTGTTCTTGCAGTTTTTAAGCAAGTGACCTTCAACCTCAACTTATCGAAGTTCTACTGTATATTCACCTATAAATTCTCAGTACAAAACATGAACTACATTAATAATGTAGCTCAGATAAGGCCAACGGCATTCAATCAGACAAAATATTTTATATCACATCTACAAGAAATTAATTGCAAAACAGAAAGCAACAACAACTATTATATTCAAACTATAAGGCACACAATTTATTATAATACTTCATAGACTTTAAGAGAAATAGCTTGCTCATTTCTGACTTGAGGAAAGAAAAAATATAAGAAAAACATGTTTCAAAAAACTACAACATATTTTAAATATCATACCATTCCATCTGCATATAAGAGGGAGTATAAGAAAAACATGCTAAGGTTAGTGAAGACTATAATATACCAATCATGCAGGACAGTCCATGTTTATATAGGCCTATCTACAGGGAATGCCATTACAACAAGTATTACATTGACAGAAAATTATCACTGTAAAAATCTTTACTGACTAGGGACTGTAAATTATATCTGTAAAAATCTTTAAAGGGAGAGCAAATTTTAAGTGCTGCAAATTCTTTACTGACTTAATGACCTGTAAAAGTCAAAATTTAGTAGGGCTATAAAAATCCTTACTGAGAAAAGACAGCAAAAACCATCCCTGTAAAAATCTTAAAGTACTATAGGCTGTAAAAATCTTTACTTTAAGCAGGGCTATAAAATTCTTTTTCATCGGAGATGACCCATGTTCAAAATCATCCGAGCTGTCACCTAGACAAACATCTTGACAAAGTTTGATGATGACTGATGCAAAAATGTGACCACTAGAGTGTTAACAAGGTTTTTCTATTTCTAGCTCCGGTGACCTACTTTTTCATCCGAGATGACCCATGTTCAAACTCATCCGAGCTATCACCTAGACAAGCATCTTGACCAAGTTTGATGATGATTGATGCAAAAATGTGACCGCTAGAGTGTTTACAAGGTTTTTCTATTTTTAGCTCCGGTGACCTACTTTTACATCCGAGATGACCCATGTTCGAACTCATCCAAGCTATCAACTAGATAAGCATCCTGACCAAGTTTGATGATGATTGATGCAAAAATGTGACCGCTAGAGTGTTAACAAGGTTTTTCTATTTATAGCTCCGGTGACCTAGTTTTTCATCCGAGATGACCCATATTCGAACTCATCCGAGCTATTATCTAAACAAGCATCCTGACAAAGTTTGATGATGATTGGGTCAAAAATGTGACCACTAGAGTGTTCACAAGGGTTTTCTATTTTTAGCTCCTGTGACCTAGTTTTTCATCAGAGATGACCCATGTTCGAACTCATCCAAGCCATTGACTAGACAAGCAATCTGACCAAGTTTGATGAAGATTGGTTCAAAAATGTGACCACTAGAGTGTTCACAAGGTTTTTCTATTTTTAGCTCCGGTGACCTACTTTTTCATCCGAGATGACCCATGTTCGAACTCATCCGAGCTATCACCTAGACAAACATCCTGACCAAGTTTGATGATGATTGGGTCAAAAATGTGACCTCTAGAGTGTTCACAAGGTTTTTCTATTTTTAGCTCTTGTGACCTAGTTTTTCATCCGAGATGAGCCATGTTCGAACTCATCCGAGCTTTCAACTAGATAAGCATCCTGACCAAGTTTGATGATGATTGAGGCAAAAATGAGACCACTAGAGTGTTCACAAGCAATTGTGGACGTACGACGGACGACGGACGGACGGACGACGGACATTCACCGATCCTAAAAGCTCACCCTGAGCAAGCTCAGGTGAGCTAAAAAAATAAATTACATGATAAATCCTATATAATACAATTTCTTTCAAAGGCATTTAAGGGTAAAGAATACATGATTAAAAATACAAACAACAATAAATCAAAAATACTCTGAAATACAAAACAAATAAAAAATAAACAGTAGAACTTCTATGTGTTGAAATTTGATTTGTCAATTTTCTTGCTGTGTCTTAATAAAAAGAAAATCCAGATTTTTTCCCCTTATATATTCATTATAAAAACCTGTATAATGAGTAAATTTCTTTATGTGTTTAAGTGTTTGATGTGTAGAAGATATAACATGGTCTGTTATAGGGTAATTTTGAGTACATTTAATAAGTCAAAACCCTATGATTTGTTATTATATCTTTTGTAAAATCCAGTGAAGTTATCACCCTTTGTTACGTCATTTCTAATACGCCATCTAATAAACTTAAACAACTAAAAATTTTGTCAGTTAATTCAGACTGAAACACTGTAGTCATAGTCCCCTGTTCTTGCAGTTTTTAAGCAAGTGACCTTCAACCTCAACTTATCGAAGTTCTACTGTATATTCACCTATAAATTCTCAGTACAAAACATGAACTACATTAATAATGTAGCTCAGATAAGGCCAACGGCATTCAATCAGACAAAATATTTTATATCACATCTACAAGAAATTAATTGCAAAAAAGAAAGCAACAACAACTATTATATTCAAACTATAAGGCACACAATTTATTATAATACTTCATAGACTTTAAGAGAAATAGCTTGCTCATTTCTGACTTGAGGAAAGAAAAATATAAGAAAAACATGTTTCAAAAAACTACAACATATTTTAATATCATACCATTCCATCTGCATATAAGAGGGAGTATAAGAAAAACATGCTAAGGTTAGTGAAGACTATAATATACCAATCATGCAGGACAGTCCATGTTTATATAGGCCTATCTACAGGGAATGCCATTACAACAAGTATTACATTGACAGAAAATTATCACTGTAAAAATCTTTACTGACTAGGGACTGTAAATTATATCTGTAAAAATCTTTAAAGGGAGAGCAAATTTTAAGTGCTGCAAATTCTTTACTGACTTAATGACCTGTAAAAGTCAAAATTTAGTAGGGCTATAAAAATCCTTACTGAGAAAAGACAGCAAAAACCATCCCTGTAAAAATCTTAAAGTACTATAGGCTGTAAAAATCTTTACTTTAAGCAGGGCTATAAAATTCTTTTACAGAGTAGAGACAGCAAATAATTGCTGCAAAAAACCAATACTGAGTAGTGACAACAAATCATTAACTTTTTACTGAGTTGGGAAAACAAATGATTAACTTTTTACTGAGTTGGGAAAACAAATTACTAACTTTTTACTGAGTTGGGAAAACAAATCATTAACTTTTTACTGAGTTGGGAAAACAAATCATTAACTTTTTACTGAGTTGGGAAAACAAATAATCACTGTAAAGCATACTTGCTGTAAAAGCTTTATTGAGTTGGATTAGCAAATTCTCATTGTAAAGTCATTATTGTGTGGGCTGTAAAATCTTTTCCTAGTTTGTAATATTTTGGCTTTTTGGTTACAAATTTTATATAATTAATGGATAGATAGATATATGCAATCTTATGTGTATTATTAAAGTCTATTATTAATTGTCAATAATTAAGTGTTTTCATTAAGGCCTTATTGTTGGGCTTTAGACTGTCATATTAGCCTGTGGCCTCAGGTTAAAATGACAGTCTTCTGCCCAATAACACGAACATTATGAAAACACTTAATTTATATTAGCATTATATCAATAATGTTCCCACTATAATTAAATATTGAAGAAAACTTTATAATGGCAATAAAACACACCTGAATTAAAACAAAAAGAACTTCATTTTAATTTTGCCATAGCAATCTAAAGGAAAAACTAGAATAAAATTGCTTCATGAAAAATACTTGTGAAAATATACACCTTATCATGCACACACAAGAACTGAATTCCAGTGATCTGTTAAGTTTATCAATTAAATTATAATCTACTTTACTTAAAGAAATTTAGCAAAAAGTAATACCATATTATCACTCTGGGAGGAACTTTTACATGTAACCTCAGTCTTACTTTGATCAATTTCAAAATTCAATTACATTTCAAACTATTGTTAATTATAACATTATCATTGATAAATAAAAGGATAATATATTGCACTTAAATACGTGCTGTTTTTATTTTTCGATATTATATCAGAATAATTCATAGAACAATTCTACTGACCTGTAGCATGAATGTGCATGATACAAATAAAAAATTGCCACCAAACTAATCTATAAGCAAAATGCAAAGCAGAATCAACAATGCAGATCTGTAAGTTAAATCTTTACCATTGTTTTCATGTTTGATAATTATTACGCATACAAAGAATGCATTAAGTTTTATACATTATTTGTGATACATTGTAAGATCAATTGGCAGACGCTGAAGCTTATCTGGTGGATCCTGTCAAGTTATGAGTGTGCAGGCAGGACATACCACTAACTATCCAGTAAAGTTTAAGGCTATAACATTTCACCAATTAGCATTGTCAGTATGGACCCATTACTATGTAATATTACCTCTGTATCATCAACTGTACATGAAAATTTCCCAACCCTAAACCTGCTGAATTTCTTAAATCGACCAATCCAGTTTCAATATTTGGAACTGACCATTATCAATGGTGGGGATATCAAGACAAAATGTAGAAGTAAGTCAGCATGGATGTTCCAGTTGGTCTTGCTCTAGACTGGTACCGAAGGTTAATTGTTTCACCATTCAGCAAGTGTTTCACCATTCAGCAAAGGTTGAGTCGCAGCTTGGCCGGCCGATTGGTTAATGCGTAGGACTAGTAATCTAAGGATTGCTGACCGCGTGGGTTCAAACCCTATCAGGGAGAAGCCATTGTTTCCTTGAGCAAGAAACTTTACATTCATTGCTTAGTGCTGGTTGATTCCAGGAACAGCCTCAAGAGTGTTTCAATAAGCTAATATCATCAAACTTTCAACAAAATCGAACTAAAATAAATTTGTATAAACTAAAGGTTTCACCATCCAGCACTAAAGGTTTCACCATCCAGCATTAAAGGTTTCACCATCCAGCAAGATATTAAGGGTTTAGTATTGACGTCTAGGACAATATAGATTTCATGCAGTTTTGAACACCCAAATTGTCTTAAGAAATATTTCATAGAACTAAATCATAATGATTTCATTGGGCTTCAAACATTTCGTATTCCTTTTTTTCCATAAATCTCATTGGGACATGTCAATGTTAGTTTATATGTATTGAAAAATGTAATCTGTTAAATATACCGTAAGCACAAAAAATATGTCATTAGTGAAATGCTTGGTTTGTTACCAAAATATCAATATTAATTAAACATAATCAGAATTTACTTTTACATGTGGAACAATTTTGATCTCTAAAATACTGGGACAATTATGTTCACTGACTATTGACAAAATATATGATACAAAATGCAGATTACAGGATTCATGCAGTGTGACAATACAAAGCGATGCGACATTTGACTCTTACCCTATGATGATCATCAAGTTCTTTTTTCGTGAGAGTTTTAATATCCACCTTCATAAGCATAGCATGATAATAAGTGATAATAAATGATAATAGAATGATAATAAAGATGTAAAATAATGAGTTTGATAGTATATATATACATGTATATTAGTGCAAGGGTCAGTCAACCACTTCAAAACATTGTTTTTTCCATATCAAATCTTATAAAAATGAAAGGGAGATATTTATTATGACACAATGTTTTCTATAGAATTTTATGCATGAAAGGGTAGGCAATGATTTCCTATGGAAAGCATCTAAATACTATGGAAACTCACTCAGATTAACAGATCTTTAAGCTTCTATTATATCTAATAGTAAAACATTTTAAGTGCAAGGGATACTATTACCTCAAACACACTGAATTTTATAATAAAACCTCAATACAAAATGGAGGGTTCATTTCAAATTCACATATTAAAGGAAGGCAATCACTTCAAATCCAAACATTTCAAAGTAGAACCTTTTATATATAAAGGAGACAATTTCTTATCATTAGCAGATAATCCTAAATGTCTAGGGGTTTAAAACACCTGAATTCCTACCGTCCCTAGGTGCTGAATGATTTCAAACATAATAGCATAACAACTCTATACATATCAATTTGCCAATTTTGTTTTCAAATGATTTGATAAATCTTTAAAAGTATAAAACTTATAAGGATCAATGTAATCCAGGAACTGATGATTAATTGATAAATGAAGTCCTAAAGTCTTAAATAATGAGTGTCATATGATATTTTTGCACTCATGATGAGCTATGAAATTCAGTGTTAATTGGTGAAAAATATGTGAAGGACCCATTATCTCAATTGCAAAAGAGAAGCTACTTTATTTCATAAATGTACATTAACTGATCAAAATTTGTTAATTTCCTATCATTTCCAGATTAATAGACTGTCAGCCCCTTCCATTATAAATGACACTGACAACAATTCAATAATTTTTGTGCTTTTCTACATTTTCTTACTGACATATCTTTTCAAAATTACTGGCCAAGCTTTTTTACATCAAAATTAAGCTTTATATATATTAAATGTTAATGTTCCTTTTGTGTCATATATACAAAAGTTTAAGGTTGATCATTTGAATACATTGCATGCCAAATTTGTTATAACGTAGGATATGAAGATGAAGTAAGTTCCAGGAATCAAAACAACATTCTAAATGAGCCGCGCCACGACAAAACCAACATAATGGGTTTGCGACCAACATGGATCCAGACCAGCCTGCCCATCCGCGCAGTCTGATCAGGATCCATGCTGTTCGCTATCAGTTTCTCTACTGGTTTCTCTAAGGTTTGTAAGCAAACAGCATGGATCCTGCAATCAGACTGCGCGGATGTGCAGGCTGGTCTGAATCCATGCTGGTCACAAACCCATTATGTTGGTTTTGTCGTGAACCGGCTCAAATAATTTAAGAGTGGCCTCAACCTTTGAGTAAAGTTTTCATCCTCTAGAGAATAATGTATACATGTAAAGAGTCAATTACATTACATACATAGGGATACATTTTACCAGTATATCTGAAGATATATAAATACAATCATAGTGAACATTTCAGGATTATGTATTAAGCATAGTCATTAGCAGAGAATTTCCACAACTTTGCAAAAGCAGAAAAAAATACATGAATTTGCATTAAATTGCGGGATTCACACACAATTATTCTTAAAAAGTGTCAATATCTAAATATTGTAACAATAATTTTGTTCACAACACTCCAAACACTGTCTTTCAGGTTTGAAAATATTGAACAATCGAGATAATTAAGAAGAAGATGTTTGAGGCTGACATTAAGGTATATAACACTGGGTGTAGAATCTAGAACACTGACGGGACATTTAAAGCGACGTCAAAACCTGTTAAAAGCCCAACTTTGAATTATTTTAGATTATAATGATTGAAAGCTCCTTCAACAACTGTAGGAGAATGACACAGTCAAATCTTTGTTTCATTAGTAATTTGTTGAGTTACTAAGATTGGAGAAATATTTGTACAAGACTTTGGTGGTAAAATCTGAGAAAATTCAATCCAACACCTGAATTTTCAAAAAAAAAGACTAATTTAAAATCAAATTTATCTGATCATGAAAAAAACATAAAAATATTGTTAAAACAGAAGCTGTATAATCAGGAATATAATATGTACTCTACCCCCTTTCCTTCCGTATAAAATCTTTATCTGACATTAAAAAAGAAGTCCCTGAGTGCACTGTAAGTAAATGAGTCCCCACTTCAAAACATTTACGATCAAGAGATAAGCGTGAACGATGACAATATGGATAATAAAGTCATCAAGTAGCTCTGTTTCTACTTCATCATAAACAACATAAATCATTTACTTTCCTCCCCGATGACTTATCTCTTTAGAAAAAAGTGGGTAACAATTGAATATAATATTGAAACAAAGGTTTGACTATGTCATGTCTATAGGCTACATTTGATTCTTATTTCTAGCAGAAGTGCATCTACAACGATAAGAATTTTAAAAAATTGAGAATTTGTTCTTTCTTAAAACAGGAAACTTTATTCATAATTTCTAGAGCAGCCAAAACTTCAAAAATTAAAAATCTATATTTAAAATGGCCCTTTAAAAAAAAAAAATGGGAATAATAGATGACAATTTTAGTCTGGAGATATGATAAACCTATGATGTGAATCAAGTTTTAGCCTATATTATACCCATGTTTGAATCTCATTTTATTTAACATTTTGTCTCCCATATAAATGTTTCAAACATGTGTATATTAATACAGTTAACAGTGTAACCAGCAACAATTAAATATGTTGTATTAATAATGTAACGTGGGTAACTAAAAACATGTTTATTTTTGTAACAATGCCTACCCTTTTTCTGGCCTCTGCATGTATATGCAATTCTTTCTTAGCTGGCTGAAATTCAGTGTACATGCACTTTGAAATATTAAGCTTACTGCTTACACTCATTATAACAATTTTTTAATTTCTTTAACAACACAAATGTATATTTTTTATGATTTTTTTCCAAATATTAAAAAAAAAAAAAAAAAAAAAATTCAATCAAGCTGCTGGAACATAAATTTTCTGTTTTCTATGTCATAACAAATTTCATGTACAAGGATTTTAATAAAACATATTGCTATAGATAACAGTTAATACACATCTTTTTACCATTGATGCTAAAAAAAAACTAATAAATAAAAAATAATAAACTAATTTAATTCATTTACTGTCGAAAAAACTACAGTTTAAAAAAAAAGAAACTATTCTTTAAAGTTTCAACCTATACCTAAACATAATTTCATTGGTTTATATAAAACAATAGAATTCTAAATATTTCCTACACAAAGCCCACAAGAATTAAACTAAATCCCACTTGAGAGTTGACAATCATAAAATTATAAACAGTTAATTGGAAAATTCATCTGAACAAGTGCTCTTGACGTCTCTAACGGTGTAAAATGACTCAAATTGTTACCTCTCTAGTGCCTATTATACTTTTATGACATCATACTCATAAGTGGGACTTCAAATCTCAACGACAAGAATTACTTTTCAAGGACGATGATGAGCTGCGGTTTTTGTTAGGATGAAATATGTTATGACGTAGAGCAATTACCCCGACCACTTAGTGTATGACGTTATTAAAATTCTAAGAATAAGTTTTAGAATTAGAATTGTCTTGTTTAATCAAATCCCATCACAACCCTATGACATCCAGTACGTTAATAACATGATTGAAATAAAATGAAGATGTTTTGATTATAACATTTACCATCCTAACTTTATTTGTAAAAGAGATGGCATTGTTATAACTTTCACTTTAAACCAAAATTGTTAGTAAAACAGATTTTCAAAATTAAAACCCAGAAAACTGTGAAAATAATAGGGAAGAGCTGATTCAGAATGCAAACCCTCCTTGTCAAAATCCACCCCCCTCTTTGTCACCCAACAAAATAAAAAAGGTAAAAACCTGCAAAAATTAACTTCCTAACCCCTGTTAGTTCAAAGGCCTCAGTTAAAAAAAAATAGTTCATATCAAAATGAATTAAATTGTTTTCTTAAATTATGTGTTCCAAAGATAATTATAATAAAGCCACACCAATCTGTTTATATAAACACACTAAATAGTGGATAGAAAAAAATAATGGGAAAAAAACATTTCATATATTTCAGCTTATAACTGCCGAACACATTCACTAATTTCAGAATGTTTTTCATAATTGTGTTTACCTTGTCGCCATAGTCATTTTCAAGCTTCATCATCTTCTTAAGCGTCTCTAGGACCTGGATGCATAGTTTTTCCTGCTTTTCTTCTAAAAGCTTCTCTGTGTGCCGGATTAGCCTGGAATATTTGAAAAATAATTTATAGTAAATGTTTTTATCAATCATCACGTTATTTATCTAGTATTGCAGACAAATTCATTCTCTACAGACATTATGTAAAGGACTTGTCCTTTCAACAGAACCTGTACATCCTTCAATGTATTTCCATGCACATTGGTAAATAAATAAAGCTGTAAGATAAAAGATACACAAATATTGATATTTGTTATATAAAATTTTGCTAATTAGCAAAAGTGAAAAACTCTATTTAAAGCACAAATGACCTTGACCTAAGTGACCTCTTACTATACTAAAAGGTAAAACAAATTCATGGTAATATGTTCCTCTCAAATATGAAAGACATTTGGTTGATAAACAAAAACTGTATAAAAGAATGTGTAACAAGCATAATCAAGCATTGTAAAGGGAGATAATTCAGAAAATAAGTAATGTTGAGTTATATTTCTTTGCTCCTCCACTCACAAGCTCTATTCAATGAGATATCACAGTTTATGCATTAGGACAAACAGCATTAAACTTAACTTAATAAATAAAACTTAAGGGAGGTAATCAAAACATTAAACAAGGTAGAATTATGGTTCTTAGACATGATCCTTCCACTCACTGAGTGAAATTTATATTAATAGATCTACTTTGATACTTTTTTATATGACTGTATGTGTTAAGATGTGTTTTTTCTTCTTATTAGAGTCTAACTTAGCAATTGGCTTACTTTTCATAGGATGAAAAAGTAGGGGCAAAAACTCAAGAACTTTTTCTTTGATCTTTAGATGGTTTTTTCCACATAAACCAATTCAAATTACCAGTTCAACTAATGGTTTATGCCTGGAATGAAGCTCCTAAATGTATATTACACTGATGGAATGATCCTACATGTCTCTCTGGCAAAGCTAAAAGACATAATCACATTGCATTACTCTGACATAGCCTAATTACCATTTTCCCTGCCATGACAGAGAACAAGGGCGCAAAGTTTTAATCCATTCCCCTTTTGGAGATATTTACTTGTATGCTAAAACTTGACCAAAGTGTGATGCCGACACCAGCGTGAGTGGAATACTGTATGTGTAGCAATATTCGGCAGTCAACTCCGCGAATTCAAAATAGCTTGAATATTTCTATAGACCCCCAAAATGGACCTTTCTGCAAAAATTCGCTCCTCAGCGAATTTAAATACACATACAGTAGCTCTTCCTTTTCTAGTTAAGCTTAAAAAAATCATTCTGCAGTAGTGTTTAAATCTGCCCACTTAGAAATTGTAGGATTGCAATACAGTAAGATATAACAAATATCTATCTAACTGTGTAGGATGTAACATTTACCTAGAAATAAATCCACCACTTTCACATTTCTTGCGCTCTTCAGTTCCTGCAGCAAACAGCAAATCTGGCTGATGCAAAACATCTACCAAGACAGACAACTCTGCTTGAACCAGGGGAGCTAATTGGTCTTCCAGTAACACTACTATGTCCTGAAATATTTAGTTGAAAAAATACTTACAGCCATGCATACAAACTTTACTAATACTCTATGCTTATAAACACAATACAAAAATCATTTCAATAAAAATTTAGAACAAAAGTGAGATTGTTTTTTTAAGTAACTTTGACATTAAAAACTGCATGCCTCCAGATGAGCAAATATATTTCAAGATAAATCAAACTTGTGGAAAAAGTACTAGAATTTTAAGACAAGAGATGTCTGTAGGACAGCAACTCTCGACTATTCTTAGTGCTTGATAGTAAAAAAAGCCTTGATTAAAAAGTAAAATTTTCTCAGTAAAGAAAAAAGGTAAATTTTTTCTTTAAATCCATATAACAGTTATAGGCATTGGAAAGAGCCCTATTATGCTGTCAAAGAAGAGTATAAAATTTCAACAAAGTTTCAAAGCCATATGTCAATGAACTTTGAAAATATTTGAGGTATTACAAAAACTTTATCGTAAATTCTAAGTCGAAAAGGGGCATAATTCTGTCAAATTGCTTGATAGAGTTACCGCCTCCTGTCTACAGGTTGGGATCATGATGGTGAACAAGTGTACAAAGTTTCAAAGCCATATGTCAATGGACTTTGAAAATATTTGAGGTATTACAAAAACTTTAACGTAAATTCTAAGTCGAAAAATAGGAAAAATTCTGTCAAAATGCTTGATAGAGTTACCGCCTCCTGTCTACAGGTTGGGGTCATGATGGTGAACAAGTGTGCAAAGTTTCAAAGCCATATGTCAATGGACTTTGAAAATATTTGAGGTATTACAAACACTTTTAACGTAAATTCTAAGTCGAAAAATAGGAAAAATTCAGTCAAAATGCTTGATAGAGTTACCTCCTCCTGTCTACAGGTTGGGGTCATGATGGTGAACAAGTGTGCAAAGTTTCAAAGCCATATGTCAATGGACTTTGAACATATTTGAGGTATTATAAAAACTTTAACATAAGTGGTTACGCCAACGCCGACGCTCGGGTAACTACAATAGCTCTACTTATTCTTATCGAATAGTCGAGCTAAAAAGTAAAAAGATACAAGATTCAAGTAATAATTTACAAGTTATATGCGATAAATGACTGATTTTGTATTAAGGGATATTTTTGCATATTTTGACCTCTTTTGGAAATTTACGTGGAGTGCAAGTGCAGTCAACAAAGAGTAAATTACTTTCGTTGTTCACTTCACAGTATTATACAATTTAATAAAATTTCAAAATTTTCATGAAAATTAGCATGAAGCAGTAGGAATGCTGCTTGAAACACACCTGAAGACCCTCTATAATATTTTTGTAATCACGTGATACACACGCCACTGACTCGCGTTTCTGTCGCTGACCACTCAACCATTTAGCCGTGTGCTTTTTCATCATGTTGGATTTTTCAAACATGGAGTGAACCTGTGTGTCAAGGTCAGACGGTATGGCAATCCCACGATTCTTTGCTGAAATATAACAATAAAATATCTAGTTATATTCTGACTTCATCTTTCTCATTTATATCTATATTACTTCCTACAAATTATATTTTTACTTCTATATTATTATTTAAATCATGTTTTAACACTAGAAAAAAAAACTACTTTAATTCGAAATTATAACATGAAAGATTAACTTTATAAATATCTATTATGTCACAAATGCTAAATAAAAAGAACTTATATAAAACTGTTACTTTATTTTATGTATGGAAAGCAGAGAAGTAAAACTTACAGCCCATTAAAGATATACAATGGTTTACTAAACTGAACTTAATCATAAAAAGCAAGAACTGAATTTTAAATCTATTACAAAATTTAGTGTCACTTTAAATGCCCTATGCTACCATACTGTATATTTATGCTATTAATTTAGCTAACATATGCTTTAAATTTCTGAATATCTAAAATTTATAACCAAAAAAAAATCAGCTGAATATGCATATCTAAAAATAATCGCAAACAGCTAAATGCATTATGATAAAATTGACCCCATTCACCTATTTGAAACTTCTTGATATTTAAACTTTCAGCATAAAAAAAACTAAAATCTAAATTTGCTCTAAATTAAAACACCTGTGTTGACACGCAAACAATTTTACTTAAGAACAAAGATTTAAAAGGTGAATTAAAAAAAAATGAAATTGGTGTTAAAATTTCTCTTTCTTTATGATCTAGAACTTTTGTTGAAAGAAAAGAATTCTGTTTTCCAAATACTTGACTTAAAATAATATTCCAGTAAAGCCAGATGTCATCTGGGAATAAGCGAAAGGAAGTAATTTGGGATGCAGTAGATTTTTCTAAGTGCAAGTGTTCTTGATCCTTTGTGCATACCTAGAATACCATTACAATGTGTACACCTTAAAATCAGAAATTTTTAACATTTTGACGTTTCAAAACCTACAATTTCAAAATAATTTTCTTTATTTTTCCTTTTCTTTAAAAAAACAAATGAAACCATCATTCAATAAATTATAAACATGATCCCTGGAATCAATGATGTCAGTAACCAATTTGCCAAAAAGGTTTACTTATTAACTCAGTTCAGGAAGGGGAGGATACTCAAGAAATAGTCTTAACACAGTTGTCTAACTTGAAACAGTCATGACCTTCTGCTCTTGTCAGAAAAAAATTGTAAAGTGGCATTTCATTGCTATTTGATAAAGCTGAAAAATATTGAATGTGCCAAGAAAGGTAAATCAAACATTCATAAACACAAGTGCCTTAAGGGGAGGTAAATGGAAATAAAAGGAATATCACAAAGTTATGTAACTTGCAAGGATTCAGGTCTTATTTTGATCAGTAAGTATGCTAATATTTTAGCCACTGGTATTAATACAACCTGAATCAGTAAACCATACCTTTCTTAAAGTGCATAAAATCTTTAATGTGCATAAAGGAAATAAGAAGAGGCAAAGTTTCGTCACTTATACCAGGATAAGTATTTAGTAAGCAAGTCAAGGATTGTAAAGAAATCATTGAGTATATCACATGAAACTAAAAGATATCAATAGTTCTTTTTCTCAAATGTATCAAACTTCTTAAAATTGGATTAACCTTATGTATCTTTTAATGTTAAAATAGGGGTAAATGGGGGAAAAGGGGAAATATCTGGGAAGAAAAAAATAGATGCATCTAGGAAAAAAATAGATGCCTCAGCAATATTGTTTGCCAAGTCTATGGACTTTGTATTTTTAATTAGGTGTGTAAATAATGTAGCCATTCTTACAGACATAACTTAACATATAAATTATCCAACTTGCTGGGGTAGGTTAACTTTGTTAGGACATACAAAGCAAAACTTCAATTACTACATGCCTGGGGCATATAAAAACACAATTGTATTTCCTTATTTTTTCTCACAAATATCTGTTTATTAAATATATATGAAAAAAACCCTAACCCTGTGAAATAAATCATTTGAAAATAGTGTAAAAAGCAGTGCAGTCAGTCATCACAATTAATACCTGCAAATCGTATCAAATCATAATCTCCTGCATAAAATATAGTAAAGTAAAATTTATGGCCCTTAATTAACAAATACATGCAAGGGAAATGTATGGAAAAAAACAATCACCCTAAATAGTTATACAAATATTTGATATGTTAACTGTAACAACTGCACATTTAGAACAAAAATGTAACTAAAGTTGATTTTAATAAAATAAAGGGTTGTGGCCCTTGTGCCCATTCTGAACCCCACTTTGGTGCTAAGATACTTTACATTCAGTACTAAAATAAACAAAGTAAGACTGTAAAATATATCTTATATTTTAAACCATGAAAAATTCTGATATCTTTAGTGAGTGCTCTTCCAAAATAAAATAAGGAAAAAAGTAATTCATGGTTGTTGCCCTTTACTTATTTTCAAAGCTTGGTTATCTCCCTTTTTTATGTACTATATATAAATTGTAGTCACAAAGGTGGTGAAATCAAAGAGTGTACTTACTAGCTAATTCAGCTTTAGCAAAAATATATGAAGATGATTTAAAAATATGGTAAAACAGAACTCACAAAAAAAGAAAACAAGCATTAGGTTCACAAATTACAGAAATGAGCTTTTCACATTTTTATGTTACAAATACTTCTATGACTAACTTTTAATAAGCTATTGAAATTATTACATTAATGGACCAACTAAATTGCAGATAATTCTTCCATAAATGATTTTATAGAATTAAAATATAATATTTTATATTCAAATTTAATTTTAAAACTGTCAAAGGCAATAGAAGTATGAAAAGAACATTTCTATAAATGTATGCAATACATGAACTTAACACTAATATAAACAACAGAATACTAGATATCACAGAACAAGATAAATTCAAGAAATATCCATTATTTCTTACAGCAGCACACTTCCCAGACAATGAACAAATAAAAAAAGCTATATCTAAAACACTCAATGAATAACAAAATTAAAGTGTTCAAGGCAGGTTAGACTATTGCAGGGTAAATAGCTTTAAAATTTAACTATCTTTTCCTATATTTATTTATTTGTGTTTTACTATTTTGTGCTGCAAAAATTGTTGTTGTTGTTTTTTTTTAAATTAAATTAAAAATTTTATAATTAATTTGCAGTTGAAATTAAGACATTTATTGTCCCAGAAAATCATGAGCTGCACCAAGGATTTTAACTTAAAGAAGAGATTATTGGACAGAATACCTGTCCACTTTTCTTGACCTTGAAGGTCATAGATGTATATTGCACTTCAAATAAAGATAGATGAAAGAATGTTATTTGCTGTGCTCACTCTAGCTATTATTTTTAACCCCTTCATCCATACACTTGTATATATTAACTTTCTTGCATTTTAATATAGATCTGTCCATTTTACAACATTAGGAAATCATAATGATTACAAATAGCTAAAATTAATAATCACACCACATGAACAGCTGGTCTGTCCATATGATAGTGAGTGGCAATTTAGCTGCCTTTCTCAAAGCAAACACTGAAAGGGTTAAAAATAAGACTTTTAAAATCAACATAATCTTAAAAAGCACTAGGGTTACACAAATTGATAAACATCACTTATACAGGAAACTGAACATTCTGCAACAACTTTCTAGCATAAAAAACAAAATATGAATCTTTACCTTCAATGAAGATAATTGTAAAGCTGATTCTATCATAAGATGTACATGTATATATGAGCAGCTCCATGATAAAACCAACGTAGTGCGTTTGCGACCAGCATGGATCCAGACCAGCCTGCTCATCCGCGCAGTCTGATCAGGATCAATGCTGTTCGCTATCAGTTTCTCTACTTGTAATAGGGTTGGTAAGCGAACAGCGTGGATCAGATCGGATGCACAGGCTGGTCTGGATCCATGCTGGTCACAAACACACTATGTTGGTTTTGTTGTGACGCGGCTCATATTGTTATTCTTTTAATAGTTTTGTTCTTTTTCTCTGTTTGGTAGGCTTTATAAGCCCACATCAGTCACATGTACTTAAAAAGTGCAGTAGAAGAGACTGCACCCTTACTGACAACAGTCATAAACAACTATTTGAATTTAATTTGCACATTTAATAAAAGTGACTTTCAAAAAAATAGGGATGAGGTCTTTTATTAAATTTCCTATAAGGTAACAATGAATTTATTGTCTCCACTCCTTTAATTTCTACTTCTTTTTAATATCAACTTTGCAAATAGTTATATGATACCCCACGATGGTTATGCATGTATATAAATTCCTAAACAATAAGGCCTTACTGTGGTGACAGAGTGACTTTTACAAAAATCATTACATGTGATTTTTATTTGTATATCAAGTATACATTATGGGAAATTTTTGTTAAACATGCAAGGACAAAGCCATGCATGTCATCTGTAACAAATAAGAAAGATGGCAGACTTAGACGGATACTACTATTAAATTTTATAACATATCAGATCATTACCAAATTTTGTTTTGTAAGCAATAATTATGATAGTATAATGAATATACCTTTAGAAATACATAATTTTAGACAACTTTTTACACAGCTTGATACAAAACATACATGTTTCAATTATTTCTTGCACTACTTGTTTCCTGCATATATTTTGTAGTGCAGCTAGTGTTTTTTGCATTTTTTTCTAGTGCAGATTTTTGAATATATTTTGTCGTGCACAATTTTCAGAACAATTTTATTTCTAATCAGTACAGTATAATTATCATGATTAATGTGTTGCACAAATTATGTGTAACTTATACATGTATATTCATTGAAGGTAAAGGTTCAAACCAAACTATCATAAAAGCATTTTAAAATCTATCTCACCCTCAAATTGTATAGCTATAAAACACAACATGCTTGTAAAGCAAGAATTCATAGTGTTCATGCATAGACAAGTCAAATTCCTGCTAACAAATTCATACACCATCTTATAATTTACAGTCTAATCAAAGGACAGATAAACAACTAGAGATTGTTTAACTATCTCAGAACAATTACTTAATTATCTGATAACAATTAATTAATTGGCTATCTGAAAACAAATAACTGGGTAACTAAAAACAATAAACTGACCTTCTAAATACATTTAACTGGCTAAAATAATTGACTGGCTTTCTAAAAACAATTAAATTGCTATCTTTATTACATCATAAAGTTTGAAAGCCTTGATAAAAAAAAATAAAGAAAAAAGACCTTCAGTATTAAAGGATCATTTTGAGATAGGGTATCCCATCTCTAGATTGTATGTTATAATACTACTGATATCTTATTTGAAGATAAAATAATTAACTTACCAATTACATATCATGTTATGCATTACAGGATGCAAATATTAATTCTACCTTTCAGGCTTATTTGCTAAACTTCAATTCTGCTCCCAACAGAGCATCAACCTTTGGATTACTTGAATCCAATTGATAGATCCCTACTCTGACCTTTTATTTGAATAACAATCGATTTAACCGCAAACTCGGACATTTTGTTCTTTCGGTGAAAAAAATTTGTGGTGATACATATATATATTGTATTCCACTAATCTGATAATTAGAATTAAGACAGATTAGGGATCTATGTCATAAGAATGTGTAGGGAAGTTCCAAGTCTACTAAACAAACTTTCTAAAAAAACTTTGTTTTTCTTAAGAATTTAAAAGTCTATAGGCTTAAAGTGAATACTAGTAATTATTTTAATAATAACTCAAACTATCATGCACATTTTACTTTGTAAAGATTGACTTCATATACATAGCAATATCATAAAACAAATCATCAAACATAAATTCAAAAATTGCATTCAAATGTTAAGCATTCACTAAAACAAACAAAAAAGTGTGAAACTTAAGACAAATTCATTGTCAAGTGCTTAGCAATTTCAAACAACATTTGGGACGTGGAAAGTGCAATTCTCACTAGAATTTTAATACATTTTTTATCTGTTTTCATTCAAACTTGATAGGATCAAGTCTTAAGATGATGTCTCAAGGATAGAAAGACGGACAGACAAACAACAACCAATGGTCACAATAAGGTAAGCTTTACATCCAGAAAATTTTAACATTCACTGCATTCTCGGGTAAAAATGCATTATAGAGATGTTGGCAGTGTGCCAAATGATAGTTGCAGCATATTCTATTCTGTTGGACAGTATGAACATTATCATTAACTCATTGCTTAATTTTGATAGGGCTTTTAGGTAGATATGACTATAATGTACAAAGTTTCTACGTAAGCTCTAATGGCTACTCTAAAAAACCTCTGAAAACTGCTCCAAAACATCTCTAGCTAAAGCATGGAGATCAAAAGAACTTTAAACTTCCTTAGAAAAGAAAAATTTCCCTGCTAAATTCATACAATGGATTTTTCTTTTTGAAACTGCAATTGCAAGAGTTTCATAAAAAATTTACTACACTGAAGCAGTCTTAAATAAACATAGCAGAATGCGCAAAATGATGTTGCTTTACACTGGAACAATAATGGCCTGTTGCCATTAATGATTATAAAAGGCAGTAACTCATATTGTAAATATCATACTGACATAGTTTGCATTATCAAGGGAGTTGCCATTATCACGGGAAGTAAGACAAAGAGTTGCCATCATCAAGGGAAGTAACATAGAGATTAACCATTATCAAGGGAGTTGCCATTATGGAAGGTAACATGAAGAGTTACCATTATGAAAGGAAGTAACATAAAGAGTTACCATTATCAAGGGAAGTAACATAAAGAGTTCCAATTATCAAGGGAAATAACTTAAAGACTTTCCATTATCATGGGAAGTAACATAAGGCGTTGCAATTATCAAGGAAAGTAACATAAAGAGTTTCAATTATCAATTTAGGGAAATAACTTAAAAGAGTCCCCATTATCAAGGGAAATAACTTAAAGACTTTCCAGTATCAAGGGAAGTAACATAAAAAGTTGCCATTATCAAGGGAAGTAACAAAGAGTTGCCTTTATCAAGGGAAGTAACATAAAGAGTTACCATTACCAAGGGAAGTAACATAAAGAGTTGCTGTTATCAAGAGAAGTAACTTAAAGAATTACAATTATCAAGGGAAGTAACATAAAGAGTTACCATTATCAAAGGAAGTAAATTAAAAGAGTCCCCATTATCAAGGGAATTTACTTATAGAGTTGCTATTTTCATGGGAAGATACATAAAGAGTTGACATTATCAAGGGAAGTAACATAAAGAGTTACCATTATCAAAAGAAGTCACATAAAGAGTTGCCATTATCAAAGGAAATAACTTAAAGAGTTATCATTATTAAGGGAAGTTACTTAAAGAGTTGCCATTATCAAGGGAAGTAACTTAAAAGTCCCCATTATCAAGTGAATTAACTTATAGAGTTGCCAATTTCATGGGAAGTTACATAAAGAGTTGCCATTATCAAGGGAAAGAACTCACAGAGATGCCATTATCAAGTGTATTGGTACTATGAAAGAAAGTAACTCACACAGTTTGAAAAAGATCTTAAGAATGACATTTTTATAGCACTTAGTGACTTTGACGTACAAAAGGCAGCGGTGACACTCAATGCAATCTGAATACATGCAAATTTTCTTTTCTCTTTTTGCGTGGACAAAATACTTGAAGCTCGGAATGTATGTTTGCTGCCAGTGCCATTTAGGAAACAGAAATATAGAAAATCTAAACAATACTTAACCTAAGAAATACTGTTTGGTAGTATCTATGTAAAAACAGCAGTAAAAAATTATCATTTAGCAAGGCAAATAACAAACTTGAATATATAAGGTCTCTAACTTAACTTGCTTGCAATGTAAGTAAGCTAAATGTTTGAGAGAACCATCATAAAACATGTACTCTATTACCTTAGACCAAAATCTAAACTCATCAAGAGGCTGTTGTTTCATAACACATGATTGGGGATGATGAGCAATTTAAAGACAGTTTGTGCATCTATTAGTATTCATAAAGAAATACCAATCCTTTGCTATTGATAGATCCCTACTTTGACCTTTTATTTGAATAACAATACATTTAACCAAAGGCATTGACATGTGCTCTTTTGTTAACAAATATGTTATGGTAAAATTCTGATAATTAGAATACGATAGATCAGGGAAAGGATAGTTTTGTCAGGTTTTCTTTTTTGGCTAAAATAGATTGTTTGTAAATCTCAACAAATAACATTTCCCCCAAAAAATAACTATAAGGGAAGGTAAATACCCTTTGTTGAGAATGTGTTGATTATGGGATTGACATTTATTCCAAGACAAAATAGGAAAGTTTTTGTAAAACACAAATGCCCCCAGCCTAGATACTGTCAGTAAAACGTTTTCAAAACATTTACCCATTCCATGGCATTTTGTAATTGTGAAAAATTTAAGTTGGCAAGTCACTGCTATTTGATGAAGTATAAAATATTCAACTTACAAATATAAAAATTTATCAAATAAAATATGAATGAATAACCTTGACTTTGAACCAAGTGGCCAAACTTAAAGGACCAACTGAATATGTTCCTTCTAAACATGAGAAATTGGTAAACAAAATAATACAAAGGCTGTTTAACAAAAAAGTATAAAAAATCCTATTTTAAGGACATGTGACATTGACCTTGTGACTCTCATCACAGGACCATATCCAAGGCATGTTCCTTCCAAATATGAAAAACATCATCAATAGATAAAGGCTGTAAGATTCAGCAAATAGCTAAAGAAAATGTTAAGACATCTATAATTGGCACCCATGACCATTCAATCTAAAGGTCAAGAAGACAGACAATGCAAGTTATATTCCTACCAAATATGACAGACATCTGTCAATAAAAAAGGCTGTATTGTATTGTAGTGAACTTTACCCAACTGACCCCTTACTCCTTCCTAAGGTAGAAGACTTCTCAATTTATATTCCTACCAAAAATAAAAGACATCTGTCAAAACAAAAAGTGTTACAAATGTGTAAATTTTGTTGTTTGTTTGTTTTGGGTTTTACGTCACATCGACAGAGTATAGGTCATATCGCAACGTTTCAGCTTTACTGGTGGAGGAAGACCTCAGGTGCCCTTCCGTGCATTATTTCAGGCACGATCGGGCACCTGAGTATTCCGTAAGCTAGCTGGATAGCTTCCTCACATGAAAGAATCAAAAGTCCCTGTCGGGATTCGAACCCACAGTGGTGAGGACAAATGTGTAAAAATATATTTTTGGTATTGGTGACCTTGACCTTGGACTACATGACCTCTAACTAGACCCAAAAGAAGAGGACTTATCTAGGCAAGTCAGTATTAAACATGAAAGACGTCAACTTAAAATGAATGAAAATGTATAAATTCAATTTGATAACAGTGACCTTCACCCAAGTGGCCCCCTTACTCCACAAAAAGGACCATTGAAGGATTCTACCTTAAACAAATATGGAAGATATTTGAAAATCTATGAAGTAATTAGGAGAAAGTCAATATAAATCTAGCTTGCCTGAATAGGTTAACCAATTACAAGGCCCTATTTTCAAAGTGTTAAAGAGGGAAATAACTGGGAAATATGGATTGCACAGCCATATAACTTGGCAAAAGCTTATATTTTGTATTGATAAGTAAGTATGGATATATTATGAAGCCATTTGTACAGGTAGAACTTTAGATATATCCAATTTGCCAACTTAGATTAATCATATTCTAAGTGGTGAAAAGGGCAATAACATGGGAAAAAATGTAAGCCATAGTTACATAACTTTCTTAGATCATGTACTTTGTATTGATTTAGTGTGTAAATTATGAAGCCAAATTGCTAATTTAACCTTTTACAGATGGACGGACAGACGAAAAGTTCAATTACCATATGCCCAGAGGCATATAAAGGGCACAGTCATTGTTATATAGCTATTAATAATGATGCTATTTTAAGCACTAGATAAACTAGTCTGCTATCCGGTGAAATGTATACCCCATCGCCACCTTTAACTATATGAACTTAACGTCTGAAGCCAAATCAAAGGGTATTTACTATATGTAAAAATATTATTCAACTGAAGGTAAATTTGAACTAACCCTGCATTTCATGATTTAATATCTTTGCACATAATTATAATCCATTGCCTAATCTCATTCCTAAATTTAGTTATCAACCTTTTTTCTTATTTTTCATAAAAGAGACTTTGACCCTAGGGGGCCCAAACACAATCCAAAGAAAGTCCTTCACATTACCTTTTTATATACCAAGTTTGATTACTATATCTCATTTGTAATGGAAACCATTTTCCTAATTTTTGGTAACAGGGGGCCCCCAAAAGCAATCTCAAGTGAAGTCCCCACACATGCCAGGTTTTTACCAAGGTTAAGGTGATTGGCTTCAAACCACTTGCCTTTCACTGCTGTAGGTTCGAGCTGCACAAGCGTCTTTGAATTCTTACATATGAGAAAGCTATCCAGCTAGCTTACGGAATGTTCGTGGTTCTACTGAGGCCCTTTTTCACCAGTCAAGCTGGAGAGTTGTATATGACCAAAACTGTCTTGGTACAAAGTAAAACCCAATTAAAGAAAAATATTTATACCAAGTTTGATTACAAGTTTTCTTTCTTTAATTATCATCAGGAAATGATAAAAATCATCAACAATAAAACAGACCAACCAACAGACAAACACACTCACTTCTATATACCCTATGTACCCCTGCCCTAGAAAAAACTTTGTTTGTGGGTGTGTGCTAGAAACCAGCACACTGAGTATTGGTCTGGAGTTTTTTTGCAAAACACTTTTCAGCATAATTAATATGAAAAAGCTTTGAAAAACAAATGACTTTGAAAACATTGATGTCAACAAAACTACATTGTTTTGCAAAAAAACTTATACAAATTAGTCAAACAAACCATCCAATCCAATATTTATCTTCGTAAATATGCAGGCAAGTGGAAAAAACACTTTAAAGAGACCATATTTTCTCATAAAGGTAAACTTGCTCGAAAAATAAATCAAGTTTTAAATGTGAATTTTATAATCACAAGAAGAATAATATCAGAATACAACCCAAACCATATCTGAATTTTCCTGGACCTGTTCAACGCTGATCATATATATATATACACTTATAGGGATATTTCACTGTTTGCCTTCTATAAGAATACAGTCTGGTTAGACTATATACACAATATTCAGCCTCTGTCTGGGTCTGTACTGGTAATAAACTCTTTACAATTTCAGTTACCGAATAGTTACCGGTCAAAATTTACAAAAACTAATGTTACTAACTTTAATTTAGTAATTCTATGCAAAAAATATATCTAATTTTGCCATTCCAACCAAGTAACAGTCTTCTGTATACATTGAACCAAACCTTTACATTGTATTAGTGTAGCTTAACAAAATATAAACTCTTTTTCTATGGCATGACAAGGTCAAGTTATAGCGTAGTTTCTGGACAATTAACATAGCAACTTTTAAGGTAAAAATAGGACAAAAACATTGCACTCTAAAACTCACTTGGATCAAACTGAGTAGCAGCTGTAAGAAAAAGTAAAACATAAAAAAGTACAAAATTTGCTTCGTTTCCATTAGCATGCCGGCCAAATACTTTATCTCACAAAGAAATGTGATGCTCTTACATTCAATAGCTTTGTCAATTTTTACACACAGCGTGACGGACAATTTCAGAAATATATCAATCCTCCGGTCCCCCACACCCCTCCCCATCCAGGCAAGTAACGACGACATAAAAGAAAATCTATAACAAATTATCTGAATTCAAACTTTAAAGCAATGATTCATTTATGCAGATCGATCTTTAATCAAATAACTGTTACATACAATCTTCTTTTTTTCCTTTTCCATTTTTTGTCTCATGAAGAAAGGACTTCTTTTGTTTTACTGAAGCAAAATGAGTATCTTGCAAAGGTGGAGGTTACCCAACGTAGAGTTTCAATATTGCTAAGTAAATAAGGATTTCAATCGAAACTTTTTTTACGTATTGAACAGTATTAATTTTATTCATAGGGAAACTCATGAAGAAGATAAAAGCTGTCAGCAAGGTTTTCATTTGCCAGTACATGTCTAATAATTATGCTGTAACGCTGTAAAACGGCCATAAAAATAAAAATGATTTCATCACATTATTATAATTACATTGTAGTTTACAATGCGCATTTCAATGCTGACTAAAATAACCAAGGAGAAAGTGTGACGAACAAGATGGCCAATCCACAAGATATTTTTGTATCATGTTTACTTATAGCATCATTCAAGGAACATTATAAATTTGTCTGTAAATTTCCATCAGAAAAAGAAAGGAAAGTCAGTTCTTCCCATTTGAATAGCAATTGTTCTTTTTCCTAGAGGACATAATTATTGTGTAATATTTATACTATGAATACATAAGTTGAGTTGACTAAAATAAGTAAAGGATATTTTTAAAAACATGTTCAAAGGAAGAAACTTGGTTTTTTTTTATTATTATTATTATCAATTGAAAATCTTTCAAAAAGTCACAAGAAATGATTTCCTTGTGTGAGCTATACCAAATATATCAGTTAGCCACCCTGGTAAAAATACAATTCAAAGAGATTATATGAACTCCACCAGTTCAGATAAGCACATGTCATGCCTTTCTTATTACAACAGAAGGCATTGTAAATATACATGTATAGAAATAATGACTGTTGTCAAGTTATAAAACATTGCCACTACTATCATGCTATTAGGAAAGCTATGTCATCTAAATTATTACAGAAGCAAAACCTAAAATGCTTTTTTTTCCCTTTATAAACTTTTCCCCATACTAGCATTCCCTTTTTTAGCTTTAATTCTTAGCCTCTTGCTTGCTGCACCTGAATATACCCATGCCACTAGTGCAGACCAAGATCAGCTGTCACATCCATGCCATCTGATATGGTCTACACCATTTCTTATTCAGTTAGAACTTATTTTGAAATTTTCCCTCAAAATGATGAATGGCATTGTCCAGATTGAAAGATGGACAAGTCCATTTAAGATATTTAGCAAAGTAAGGGTTAACGCTAATTTACAGACCAAAAAACTAATTTATTACTTTAATAGCATCTTTTATCAATACTATAAACTTTGAACTTTTTGTAAAAACTGAATATCTTATATATTTCATTTCATGAGTTCTGGGAACATAATTGACATTAATAAGTCATCGAATTTAGCACTGGCCCTGTGGACCATGGCCGGTGTAAATTAGTTTGGGCCAGTGTAAATTTTAAGAAAATTAAGTTAATCTATATAGTACATGTAGAATAAATTCAAAACATGAATTCGGGCCAGTAAATACAAAAATTTTAAATTTATTGGCTGCAATAAAAACCTTGAATACATTTTAAAATCTCTCAATATTGAACAAAGATACATACATTGTAAAAGATATCGTAAATACATTAAACAATTAAAAAAAATATGAACAAAACTTTTTACCAAACACAATATCTATGATAAGGCATCACCAGACCATCATTGAGAGATTTTAAAGATGTACTAGTATATATTCATGATAATCTTGTTGTCATAGTAACCAAACAAAACAACTATGTGACCACAGTAGTGTAATAATCTATTTTAATGAGTTTTGTGGACGTTAAGAAAGTGGTAACATAAAAATAGCGATAAAAAGAATGTTATAAATTGATAAAAATAAAATGACTACATTAAGAACTAAAATGTATTGTTCTATATAAGCTATACAATATATGAGAATAATATTAACATGGTAACATAACCTACCTATATTTGACAATGTTTTAATGCAGTCCTGTACGCTCAAATTTTGTGGTCCAGTAAGCCATGAACAGTGAGATAACCTGAATGCCCCTTGTAATAACTTAACAAACATCGGCTGTCTCGACTGAAAAGAACCATTTAACAAAATATATATTTGCCTGTTATTTTTAGTCTTATTTTTTGCCACTAGTAGTAGTATTTAGCAAATTCTGTAGCCTTAAAAACTGAAAAGTTTTAATAATTGTACACATTTTATTAAGCTGTGCTGACCTTTCCCCTGATAAATTTATGTAACAGACCTTTTGTTCTTTCAACAGTAGTTCCGTAACAAAAAAGCTTTAAATACCAAAATTTTAACATTTTTTTTTTAAATACCAGTATGTTAAACTACTGCAGTCATCTATTACATTATGGTCAGAGTGGAAAAATGTACAATCTGGCCTTCTACTGTGTACCTGGCATATAGGTTTTTACCCCCTTGCCAAAAGTGGCAGCCCTTTTAGGGGTCAATATTCTATATAATGTAATTGACAAAATTGCAAAAAAAAAATCATTTTAAACAGCCGACTTAGGTAAATTATCAAATTCTTTTATAAATATGAAAGATTATTATAGCATCAATATGTAAAAGATTTTTTATCAATTTTTCTTTAAAATGACAGAATTCTGAGAGATTTTTATCTTAGGCCAGCAATATATAAGCCTGGAAATGGAGACCAGGGGAGGTAATAATTCATATATAAAAAGCATCTATACCTGTATAGTAGTGCTCTGGTCAGAGAAAGGCGAGTTGAAGAATGTAGATATAACGCTCATCACTGTGATTGTAACATAGTTCTCAAGGGCTGTATCAGCATGCTTACGATCATTGGTGGCATTTGACACCTGTAATGTAAAATATCTCAGTCATTGTAATTAACAAAATTTTATACTGTAATCTTATTTAAAAATATGCTTATCATTTGGTAAAATATTTTAATAACAGAAATTAATTGCAATCTATAAAAGTCTTAGTGAAAATGTCAAACCTGACTATATAGAATGAATATACTATGTATAATGTATGGGAAGCTGCATTCCGTATTACAGGTCAAGTACAGTTTGTCCTTTCTAGAAAAAAACCTGCCAGTTGCTTTACTGATACTATATGTTCATATTGTGACCATCTATAGTGTGTAGAGTTTTAATCATAACATATCTACTTTGTATGATGTCAAAACATGTTTATTTTATATTTACAAAGAGATGATATGTAATACTTTCTATTATCAAATTTGAGTGAATATATCTTTAAAACCATTTCCAAAAACTTTGTATTTGCCTTACCTTGTAAATTTTAAACATATCCATTGATAATTATAGTAATTTTAAGATCAAAATTTTCAAAAAATCAGCTATCAATACAATTAATGTACATAGATGTGAAGGCTGAAATTACTGCTATATTATACATTCACTTTGATATGCAATCAAAGTGTTTATTCAATGGAACCAAATTCCTAGGAGAACTGAACACGAGTTATATTGAATATGGTGAATATTGTCCACTTTTAGTTTAGATCTGACATTATTACAAAATATTGTTTCTCACTAAGTTAATCATTATCATTCATGAAGCACCAAATTTTCATGATTTTCCAGGATTACTGTCTTGTACCTTAACCCTTTCCATATTAAATATCTTCAATGGACTTTTCCACAAAACCAATAATCATTTTCAGGAATAATTTAAAAATAAGTACTTATAGATTAACAAACAGTGCAGAAAAGGATCAGAAGAGGTGCACAGGTGTGCACTGATTGCATGGGTAAAATCTGTACGCTAAGGGTTAAAGAAAAATCCACATTTTGTATCATTATCTCATCACTAAGACAGAAATGACATCACATTACTCTTGACTATCATGGACATTTTGTGTTACATTTACATCATTATTTTGGTTAAACAGGCTCCTGCAAGCTTGCCTGATAACAGTTTCAATTGAAAACAAGTTTAAAGTTTCATCTGGGACTCAAACTTATAGCTGAAAGAGGCAAGTATCAGGAAATCAATAGACTTTAACTGTTATAGGAGCAACTAATATGAAACTAATCTAAGCTATCATGTCATTAAAAGGACATGTAAAATAGATATTAAAAACTCACAAAAGCCATATCAAGAAGAAAGTTTTCAAACAATGTCCACATATGACTACTGGTATAAATCTCCTTCATTTCTACCTCTGTGTCTATATAACAATGGTTGAGAAAGTTGATGTAGGCAGACTTTACCTGAAAAATAATCATAACACAATCATTTTTTTGTTTTTTTTGTTTTTGTTTTGGGTTTTACGTCACATCGACACAGTATAGGTCATATCGCGACGTTCCAGCTTTACAATCATAAAAGCTTTTCAATCCTTAAAAGATAAAATGTACAAACTTCTTTTCTCCAATGAAATATATTACGGTATCATCAATATAACCTTTAATGAGGAATTCATTCTTTGATAAGCAAACTAAACAAGAGATGTCTATAACACAGCATGCTCAACTTTTCTCAGTGCTTGACAAAAACAGGGGCATAACTTTGTAAAAAGTTAACTTAGAGTTATGGTACCTGTGCCAATCATGTTTGATAATCGCAGTGGAACAAGTATGTTAAGGGTTTCAACTATTCCCTTTAGTATTTCTGAGATAACAAGTAAACATACATGCAAAAACTTAACAAATGTCTGAAGGCAATGCTGAAACCTGGTTGAGTAAAACAGTCCCTCATTCTTTAGTCGAGCTAATAAAATTGAGTCATCAATTCTTCCTTCTTCTTTTCCTTTTCATTTGTACTAACGGCCTAACCTGATAGCCTTTTTTTAAGGGTATTACTGTATTTTAGAATTCTAAACATAATAAACATCAATGCACCTCTGGAATACAATCTTTATGTGTCACCACTCTAACAATGTCATCTAACGGTAGTAGAGAATGACACTTTATCTCTGTGTATACATTCTTGCCCTCGGTACACAGTGCCAGCAGCTGCACGAGATTGATGTGATAGTTAAGGACACTATTATCATCATTCCTCAACTCTTCTGACTGCATCAAAGACACAAGATTTTGGAACGACAGTCGGTCATTGTAGAACAGAAGAACTTCTTCACCAACATTCACTAACTGTCAAATAATAGAAATAGAAATATAGTTTCATGAATATCTCAACAATATTTTTAGCATCAATTGCATTGAATTATATACAATCTAAACCATTGAGAACTTTAGAGTACAAATGAGTTAATTACTTATGTAATAATTTTGTTTTAAATTTTTTTAACAATCTTTTACATTTATTGAGCAAGGGAAGTAACTACATTTTTCACTTTAATGTTTTTTGTACAACAGTTGTTTCCCTTCATATTTTCATACACTAGCACTATATGACATTTTTCAAGATCTTAAATTTGACACATATTTTAGCTAACCCTTTGTGTAGCCATCAACCTTCAAGGAAAGAACAGCTTGCCCCTGACTGGATTTGAACCCACACCACTGACAATCCTTAGATTACTAGTCCTAATCATTAACCATACGATAATTTTGACCTATGACATATCTATCCTACTGGTGAAGTTATATTACCTCTGCCATGACCATATCCTGTGTTTTCCTGATATACTGTCCCTCTGCCTTCACTACAGTCTGTAGGAATTTCAGATACTGTACATGTCTACCGTTAGTTTCTATAGCATGTACAAAATGTTGTATAACATTATCTGTTATCTCATTGGCTAACATTGCATTGTCCCTGAAGATTGCCGTGCAAGTCTGTGTCTCCAAAATCTACAATATACATAGTAATATTTATCCCCATTAGCACACAAATTTTTCGTTTAGATGAGTCTTCAGTCCTGCTAAAATTTAATACAAATGAAATGTTTGTCTCTAGCAATCTTTGATCATGACAACTCAAGAATGCTTTAATTTCAGATATAAAATACCATTGACCCCTAACTATCCATAACATAATTTCCCAGCATATTAAAACCTATTAATACACTTGTTACTATATATAGTAACAAAATTGCCTATGATTTCAACTGATTATGAGTGTCACGTGACCTATTATGAGTTTGCGGCCCGGGGCCGAGAACTAGTTATCAGTCCTCAGAACATGTGCACGTGCACAAACTGTAAACAATGACGTCATATTTTTACGTCATCAAACAGTTAACTGGTAAAAAGTGAAAGTAAGGATTGTCAGCACGAATCGCTTTAATTTTTTAATTATGAGAGCTTAAGCGTATTTAGTGCAAACACATTTTTTGGTTACTATTGAAATTTGAAGAAATAAAATCGAACAAATTCCATTCCGAAAAAAAATGAAAATAAAACTTGCTGTTCTAGATTCTACTGCTTTGGAACACACAAACAGTAAACATCTCAAGTACAGAAAGTAGTTAGAAGAGTAGACAAGAATTTTGAAACGAAAGAACTTTGTTGTTGGTTTTTTTTTTTTTTTTTTTTTTTTTTTTTTTTTTTTTTTTTTTTAAATGCTTACTGTTAGATCTACCGAAGTGTATTAAAGACATTAATACACGTCAGAGTAGGGCAGAAGGTGATAATCGGCCCGCAAAATGAATAATGGACCCGAGGGCTATGGGGGGGGTGCCGAGGGCCATATTTCCATCAGGGACGATTATCACCTTCCGGCCCTACTCTGCCGTGTATTAACCTCTTATCAGGAGCTTTTTGACTTTTAATTAACAATTAAGTTTTTATATTACAAAATACAGCGCTAATATCACGGTAACTAGGATTAAACACATAACATCTTTACCTACAGTTCACTGCTTATCTTATTAGTTCTGCTAGGTTTTTACCACATCAAATAAAATTTGTTAAATATTACAGTGTCTACTGTGTTTTAGCAAAAAACTGTCTTTAATTACTTATATAGCCTATTTACAATGTACCTTAAACACTCAGGGTGATATTCTGTGACCACTTTTATGTTACTGTTTGTTAGCTGATATTCATCAATTAAATCATTTTATTTCATGCTTTCCAGTGTTTTATTGTAATATACCAGATGATTATATTCTGATAAACCACTAGTGAAATTTATAAAATATAATTTTTCACTGTAGCCGACATATCTGAATTGCGGATGAAGAAAATTTAACTTAAATGGAATAACAGCCAGAAATAAATCCGGTTGATACGTAATTTTGCTTCTTTAGGAAAAGAAATTCTGTAATAGAACTTATTTTTCATTCGATGATGTTTTGACGTCATGAATTTGATGACGTCACAAAGGGAATGCGGCGACGTTACGCGGTAAAAGTGCAGTAAAAAATACTTAAAAAATCACTAAAAAAGCATGAAATAAAAAGAAAAATTTATTTTGTTTTTACATATAAGGTTGAAGATATATTTCATTCGTGAACAACACAGCTATTATAATTTCACTTCGGGTGGCTATACGCCACTCGGTGAAATATTTGCAATTCTGGTGTTTCGACTCAGTGAAATTATATTTCAATCTTACATGCAAAACAAACAAATATCCTCTATATAATTTTCATTCTGAACAATGAAATATGAAAAAATGTACAATGTAAAAGACCTGAAATTGTGTGTGATACATGGCCATTAACAGCTGCTTAAAGTGAGGCAATGCAGATTAATGTCTTTTTCAAAATAAATTAGCAACTTTCATAAAAGATTTCAATCCAGAACATCTTGATCCCAAAACAAATGAGCTACTACTGGACAACTGGTCCCCAATTTGTAAAATAGCTATCAAATTGCTCATTTCAATGTTTATTTCGTAGAACATAACATTTCTGTACATACCCCAGAAGTGAGGAACAGTTCCAGACTTTGATGAAGCAAAGCTTGATTTTGTTGATTCTCCAGACAAAATGATTGTAGAAATTTGTGAGCTAATTTCATCAGCTCCATCATCCTGATGTCAGAATGCTGAAATAATACAGAATATGCTTATATTATAAAATATTAAGACAGGTTAAATTACCTTATATAAATGGTTACATTGCAAACAGAATTTATATACGGCCATATAACCTGTCAGAAATATTCATAACAAATCCATAATACAGTAAGTATCTTATTTTGTTTTTTTAAAAAGTGAAGTTCCTTCATAAATTGCCAACAGTATTGTATTAATTGCCATTTATATAAATCTATATAAACATTGTAATTATCCAATGAAAAGCAATGTTACAAACATGCAGTATTATAAAATCAAATACATGTATAATGATGTCTGTTTTCATTATCAGAGTACAAAAATCCATATCAAATCCATACTGTACTAGACGCTACATAGTTCTGTCAAACTACTATAAATTGGTAAAAAGGTTATATACATTGTTGAGTACAATACTGATACTGACTGGACTTGTATACAGCTGCAAAAACAAAAATGATTCGACTTGTTTCTTGGCAAATATATCTTTGACAGCTGTGAACTCGTCCAATAGAATTTAGTATTGTATTTAACAATGTATAATAACAACAAAATATGACACTAAATCATCATGTTAGTTCATTAAAAGTTTAAGTGCATAGAAAAGTTAAAAAATTTAAAGCACTTTTATAAGTTCAAGCTAAAATGTTTATACTACTGAAGAACACCGCTGCTGCAGTCAACAATAAATTCTTATTTCAACCACAGAAAGAACGTGACTATATAGCATTATAAATTCATTACTAAAGAGACTTGACTGAGACTTTTTGACAAGACACAACTAGAAATATTTTTCCGAGATTTATATGAGCCGTGCCATGACAAAACCAACATAATGGGTTTGCGACCAGCATGGATCCAGACCAGCCTGCGCATCTGCGCAGTCTGATCAGGATCCATGCTGTTCGCTTACAAACTATATTACAAGTAGAGATACTGACAGCGAACAGCATGGATCCTGATCAGACTGTGCGAAGCGCAGGTTGGTCTGGATCCATGCTGGTCGCAAACCCATTATGTTGGTTTTGTCATGACGCGGCTCATATATACTATTTGCTTTCTCAGTTTTTCCAGAATAATCATTTTTACCTAAAAATGAAAAGGATTTAAATGCTTCCAACTCAAATATGTCTATTAATGGTACTAAATATTTATTCTTCAATTTAATTCTGAGTATATTTTTTTCATATTTTCCATTTTATACCATCATTGACATATGTAATATAGTATTTTAAATTGCATGTATGTTTTTAGGCCTTTGGACCTCAGTTGCGCTCCTTTCATACCTAAAGAAAACAACAAAGGATCAAACATGAGTATTAATTTACCTTATCATAAGGTATCTGTAGCAGTTCAAGGACTACAGAGTAAGCACTCATATTTCTCAAAAGTCTCTGCTCATGTTTGCGTGCCTTCACACCTTCTGATGTATTATGTACACATAGACTTGTCAACCTTATCAATATCTGCAAATAAAGTCATCTTTAATCAAGCTTTCAAATTTATAAGACTCAATATAATTTTTTCTATGTTAAAACATTCAACAACTCTTGATTAAATCTGATTTTTTTATAATTGTAATTTGGCCAAAGGAATATCATCTGGACATTATTTGAATTAATATTAAGGTATGCAAAAGATATTGTTTTCTGTTTTACCTGAAATTTATTATCTAAGATTACAATGTATGGTGGCATGGCAGAGTGGTAAACGCTTCAGAGAAGTAATTAAAGGATCGCTAGCCATGTGGGTTCAAAGCCCATCAGGGGCAATCCAATGTTTCTTTAAAGAAGAGATTTTACAGACACAATCAAACCGAGTCTGCAATTTTCATGTAATTTTGTTATGATTAATGCTTCCGAGGGATTACTCTTTCTAGAGATATTTCACTCATTTCTCAGTACTGGTTGATTGGTTCCAGGAACGGATTTGTTAGTGTACTGGTAACCTAATAGCTTCCTATACAATTGAACTAAAATAAATTCTGTATAAACTAAAGTGTAAGCAATATTTTATACATATAGATGCAAGATTGTAAATATATGTACCCTCTTAATAATCCTGTAATTTTCTGCATGTTTTTTGTCAATAGGTGGTCCCAAATCCAGATCAATAGCTGAACCTTTCTCTGATGTAAAAGGTTTCTTCTAGAAAACAAAATAATCAACAAAGTGATTTTATAATACATATTTCAACAAAATAACCAGTAGCAAATATACCTATAAAAAGAGTACAATATCTTTGATAGTTTTCAAAATATTTTATTGAAAAACAATTTAAACAAAAATACCAAGTTAAAAAGAGACATAATATCGCCTCTAGGACAATGCACTTGTTTCATATAACGGTGAATTATCATAATAATCATTAATTCTAAGCGTTGTGTTAATACCTTGCATAATTCTTTTAATCCTCCTTTATCAATAAGCAATTTTGACTAAAATTCTAAGTTAAAAAAAGGGGCATAACTCCAAAATATATAGATTACAGAATATTGTTGTTCTCCGATTTACATCTGTACCTTGTCATGATTATTTAGTATTCAAGTTTTGTGTTGATGTCTTTAAAAGCTTTTCTTAGTAATGAGCTACATTGCATTACATAACATTACACAACAACAACAACAACGTTGATAACCAAGCAAACATAATAGCTTGGACTCTTTTTGCAAAAGCTGTTAAGCTATAAATTATAATACTACATCAAAGCTTAATTGTTTAATTGTGGAAACATCAATATATATATATATAGAAGTGTAAAGTCTAAAATTATATAAATAATACAACAAAGAACAAATTACATTCTTTTTATCTCCTGACTTTTTCTTTTTAGAGTCGTCTCCCTTCTTTTCCTTATATACCCAGAGTTCTGACTTTTCAACAAGGTTCCGTAACTCATCCAGATCTGTTTTAATCTGGTTGTAATTTTCTACATCACTGTCTGTCACCAGTAATTGTACCTGCAATATTTTATCTTGTTTTGAAAACAAAAATGGATAAACAATTAACAAGGGACAAATTCTGATAAGAAGCAAAGGCTTGTCCCTTGACACAATTGTCTCAACAGGTCGCTTGAGATGTTTGCCTTGGTACAATGCTTGCTGTCTGTAACATTAAACAGAATCATGAAGAAATTTTCAACCAATCAGGTAAGGTTAACTAAATATTCTTAATCTTATCTTCTACATAATCATTTATAAATAAGGCAGATGTATGTGACTAGTTCCATGATAAAGTTAGTTTTTATAACCTAATAAAAGTATAGGACTGTGAATCCAGCAATCCGGGTTTGATTCCCAAACAGTGCAGGTCACTTTGATTGTGATTGATAATGAAATCATTTCTTGGGTCATTCCCACTGTACCTCTGCTCTGGTATGTACAGAAGTTCAGTTCCTTGTGAAAGTGGAGGCAACTAGAACTGGTAAACTGCTTGACATCCTGCCCAGGAACGATGAGGTTGGTAAACTGTGCTATGGTAAATTAAATGTGGCTTACTGTCCTGATCCGGGGTGAAAACTACCTACACCACCATCACCTAATAATAGTCTATATATCATAACTATCAATATTATAATATCACACAAGAGTTTTACCTGTTTGAAGGCTTGTAGAACCTCTCTCCTCTGACTGAAATGTCGGAAGAGAAGTTGTAGAGCACCGGAGACAAGTGCCGGGTAATTATGCATGACAAGGTTGAGCAATACACGTAGAAACATCTTCCCTCCCTGATCATCTAGGTCAAGTTCAGCTGTCTCAGCACTGTAACATGACAACATACATATAAACAATTATTTCAAATCCAATACTTGCTTCAATAACTTAAAACTTCTTTTTCCAGTTCAGGTAATACAATAAAAGAGAGATGAACTTTTATTTGGGTCATGATCAGTTTTATTCTACTGACAGCCAGCTGAAGCAAGTTTTAACTAAATACACACATTCAGATGACTGCTGTTAATACAACTATTTTAAAATGACAGCTAAGTACACTAGGTATACTTTCAACAAAAAGAACAGATTATTAACATTTTGGTTTTGTTTAAAACAACTGTAAAGCATATTTTTGCACATTATTAATCATAAAAATTTGTCCATATTATTTTTAGCTCCAAGCAAATGCATAATCACTTATTATGATGTAAATACAATAAAAATTATGCTTTTAAACACAATATAATTTGCAGAATTGCAGTTATGGCCGTTTGAAGTCATTTCAAAGATGAATATCAATATTAACCCGCAGCCCTCTGATTCTACCCATCATGGTCTGCACAGATCACTATTCAGTTGGTACATAATTTTCCCAGAATGTTACATGGTTTTGTCCAGTTTGAAAAATAAGCAAGATTTATTAAGGTATTAGGGTGGTATTAAGGGTAAATTGGAAAAATCTTCTTTTTTTGTATCTTACCTTCCACCAAAAATATCCTCAGCCTGCTGCCCTATACTCTCCAAATCTAAACCTGCAATAGAACAAATATTGTTAGCCCTGATTCATCAATGAACAGGTATTATATTTCATGTTAAACTAACTTAATTGTTACTAGATAAAGTAGATAAATACAATTTTTTTTTTTACTTGATTTCATATTGCAAAAATATCATTTTCTCACTTTAATAAAATAAATGACAATTACATTAAATGATCATAATTATATGTAATATTCATCATGGTATATTGAGTAAATAAAGTCAATGGTAAATCAAGTATTGATATTGATGAATGACATGGTGTTTTTAGAAATGAAATTCATTTTATTTTTTCGAAATAAAATTTTACTAAAATGAAACACTACTGTTTAATACATGTAGCATTATAAATATATATTCCATGCATTTCTATAAAACAAACTAGGCAGTCTAAAGGACAGCAATATTCCCCTGTTGCAGTGAAAATGTTTGTGGATTTTTTCACCCTGAACAGGCAGAAAGAGGCCATTCCTTAAAAAAAATCCTCAAAAAACCCTTACTACATTGCAGCAGGGGATCAATAATGACAGGCTGTTATTAAATAACAAAAAATCAAAATTCTATTCTATAAAGCATGCTCATGGGAATTCAAACTATAACATAAGTTAATGAGTACACAGGCATAAATGAAATCACACGTAAGTTGTAATAAGATATTTCCAGGTTAATTGGAGGAGCATTATTTCAGGCAATAAGGGGCACACTAGTAGTACCATCAACCTTCAACAAGCAAGCTGGAAAGATTTTTTCATACGGAAGAATACAATGAGCAAGTTATCTGAAGTCATCAAGCAGCCTTAAACACTCATGATGCCTGTCAGAAGTCACAATGCTAGCAGAAGAGCTCAAACTTATGTTAGGCAAAAAGGAGATGTAGGTAGATCCATCAAATCTCAATAATTGTTTAGCTGAATAAGTGTAAAATCTTCCCAAGAAATAAAACAGTAGTTACCAACTGTTTGTGACAAAACCAACTACTAATATGAATCTGACAGCAGTGTAAAAATAAATAAATGAATCAACATATTATTATGAAATTAAATCAAAATACTTATTGCAAAACTACACTGTTATACAAAAATGAAAAAAAATATACAAATGAAAATGGTAGCCTACCTAATTAAAAGCATATTTTGGAAAATAAAAGAACAAACAAACAAATAAATGCCAAAAGTAATGAATACATTTATGCAAAGAATAAAGTTTCAAAAAAAAGTAAAATAAGTAATATTAAAAATATGATTGCCCCCACCTCTCCCCTTAATAATGCTATGTACAGGATAGTGTGGTATTAAAATTTAGCCCAGTAACATTAAACTATATGGGTAATGGAATGGTAAAATACATTGTGCACATTAACTATGCTCAATATCCTCAATATCACTTTAACTTTGACTTCAATATCACTGTCAGCTTGACCTCAATATCACTTTCACCTTGACCTCAATATCACTTTCACCTTGACCTCAATGACATTTACACCTTGACTTTAATGTCACTTTCACCTTGACCTCAATGTCACTTTCACCTTGACCTCAATGCCACTTACACCTTGACCTTAATGTCACTTTCACCTTGACCTCAATGCCACTTACACCTTGACCTTAATGTCACTTACACCTTGACCTTAATATCACTTTCACCTTGACCTCAATGCCACTTACACCTTGACCTTAATGTCACTTTCACCTCGACCTCAATGCCACTTACACCTTGACCTTAATGTCACTTTCACCTCGACCTCAATGCCACTTACACCTTGACCTTAATGTCACTTTCACCTCGACCTCAATGCCACTTACACCTTGACCTTAATGTCACTTTCACCTCGACCTCAATGCCACTTACACCTTGACCTTAATGTCACTTTCACCTTGACCTCAATATCACTTTCACTTTGACTTTTGAGTATCAGATCAGAAAGATAGATGGACATTGTTTCACCCTATCCCTACATTTTTATGTACCCATTCACTATTATTCTTAATTAGCATTCATTTTTTAAGAACATCTGACATTCTTAAAAAATAGCTTTTGATGAGTAGGGTAACAAAATTTATCTATGAATTTATGGCAACTGTGATAATAGGATTTTTAAACAAAACAACCTATGGGTAGCTGGCAAGACATATTCTGATTAAGTATACAGTTTGTTTTTCTCTCTTAGGAGTACTGTGTAGGGGCATAATAGGATTTTTAAACAAAACAACTTATCATTATGGGTTCTTAGCAAGACATATTCTGATTAAGTATACAGTTTGTTTCTCTCTGGGGATTTTTGGGTAGGGGCATAACTCAAAGTGCATTTGTGACACCAGCCTTATAATGTGTACATAAAACAACATTTATACACAAGACACATTTTTTTTGTGCAAATCTCACGAGAGCGATACCGACTGTGTATATCCCGCTGTACTTTAAACACAGTCAGGATAACGGATATTCTATAGTCCAGTCGCACTGACATGATAAACTGAAACATGGTCACAATGGTTGGTTAGTTCAAGCTTATGATTACATCAATCAGTAAGAAATGCTAAGTCAATGCTAACTGACTAACTAATATGTTTCTGTAGTGTACTAATGAAATACTTTTAATCAAGAAAATTAAAACTCTGATGTTTCTTCTCTGTGACTGTGTTGATGATGTCATTTTTTTTTTTTTTTTTTTTGCCACTATCAAAGGACACCTGCTATGTCCTCATTTTATTAATTATGTTTCTATGACAACAGTTTAGTAAATCAATTAGCATTGACAACAGATGCATGTAGCTCTGGCAGGTATAACTGTCAACAGTGATGAAATTCCCACAGCTGATATTACAATATTTTATCATTATTATTAATAACAGAGTTCCTTCCTACTGAGATACAAACATATTAATACCTTAACATTTTTTTTTTTTAATTTTTATATAAGAATGAATGTACTTAATAAATGAGGCTGGACAAATTTTTCCTCTCGAACTTGCATCTTCATAAATCAAATGAATCCTGTTTGTTTTTAATTTGAAATTCAATAACCAGTAACATTTCAGGAATTTCATCACAATGAAAACAATAATACTTTAATTTGAAGATCTTCAGTTGGTAGAAAACATTTACACACCATGCAAGTTATCATAATTTAGCTTCGCCCCTGTGAGCCCCCTCCCCTCTGCACATGATGAACAACATAAGATTAGGATATGATATGATTGCTGCATATTTCAGAGGTTCATTTTGTACCCTGAGCATACATGCTTCTTATACTGGTTCAGTCGATCTTCAAACAAAAGTTCATTATCTAAAGTTCAACAAGGAACATAAACATATAATCTCAATACATTCAAGTATAACATGATTTTTTGAAAAAATTTGTAACATTTTTGATTTCCTTCCAATCTAACTTTAAGTAAGCTACGAACGTTCTTTCAAACCTTAATAGCAAAAAACTTTTTTCTATTACATGTACAGTAACTGATTGAGTGAGAAATATTTGTTCCTTGCAACTTTAGTATAAAATATAGATATATTCAATCATTATAAAAATGCTCAAACAAGCTTTTTTCTTTTTTTTTTCAAAAAAAAAAGAAAAAAAAAGCTTAAACAAGCTCAAAAACTGCATTCATTTGATTTCAATTGAATATTACCATCAGTATCTCTTGGAGCATTATTCTCGTCAAATTCTCGTTTGAAGATTGAAAGCAAACATGTGATTCTATAATCTAGTCTCACATCCAAAATAAACTGAAATTGGGCAAAACGAAATAGTAATAATGCGGCCATGTTTAAACAAAACAAAAGATAGAATTCATATATATTACAGTGCTTTTTAATGCCAAAGGTAAGACTAAAAATTTTCAGCCAAATACTCTTTTTCCAGAATGTATATGTCTTTTTCCTCCTGCAAGAACAAATTACTCATCAAGTTATCTGGTCAGTCATTTTCTACTACCAAAATTATTGACTTATTTACAGTAAGAGAGAGGTAGTCTCTGTAAACTAAATGAGGAATTCAGAATTGAAATTCATGATTTTCCATATCCCCTTAATCCTCCTCTTCATCAGGATTCCAGCTCTGTAACCCATACCCTGCCCCACTCTCCTCCCTAACATAATAGGGATTATCCAGAATCTCGTATTCGATAATCCTTCTTAAACACATCATCTAGCGGGTGGGTAGGTGCAGTTTAATCCGGTAAAGTAAAGTACGGAATTTAGACATACTAAGATACTCTTCAAAGGAGGCGAATCATTATCCGGGAACTTTCCGAAACAGTGACCTTCAAAAACGCACCGAAAAAGTTAAAATAAAAAGAATAAAATAATGCCAAAAAGTAAAACCAAGAAAAGGAGCGGGACAGATGCGAATGAGAATAGGCCTAAACGCAGCAGACAATCCCAAGGCGGTTTGGTGGAAACACCGGTTAACAGTGCCAGTCAGGGAGGCGGCGATGTAGAAGCGCGGGAATCACCATTACAAGGTACCCGGCCGTATGTTTCATTTCCATCGCCACCCTCATTAGATTATCAACCCTTTGATTCAGTAATGGTTCATAACTCGCCAACTCAACTATCAAATCCTGTAAACATTGATGAAAAATTTTCATAGTTTAGGAAGTACTATTCCTGAAAAAATAAAAGAAAAAATTTGGGCTGGAGAATTTACCGACCTGGCACTTCTTCTAAAGTCATCCCGCCAGCTTCAAGAGTATTCTGAAGAGGGTCAAATTGGGGAACTGCAATTTAGAAACGGGAGGTTATGCGTCACAAAGCCAAGGGGGTCAATTTTCAAAATGTCTATTGAACAATGGACATCGGCATTCATCGTTTTTATTGGCATTTACCTGGAAAGGTTTCCCAACAGATCCCAGGAGCTGTTAAAATACCTCCGCGGATGTACGCTTAGCAGCAACAAGATCAGACTCCTGGTGGAAATATGATGAACAATTCCGCCAGGTCCAATCAAACAACCCATCTAGGTCTTGGGGCACCATTGATTTAGAACTTTGGTTGCTCTATGTAAATGGTCAATCACCTAGAGTACCTGATTTTGCAGGTCAAACCAGGAGTACTGCCTATAATAGTAAAACAACATCTCAAATTACGGGCACCCCTGCAGTTAAGTTTAATAAACAACGTACCTCCAGTCCTAAGTCATTTTCATGTAATTACTTCAATTCTGGTAGTCATTGTCCTTTTACTCCTTGTAGGTACAGTCATGTCTGCAGGCTATGCGGAGGAAAACATGCACAGACAGTATGCCACACTGGTCAATAGTACCTCACCTCTTTATCAGATCGGCAATACACCATTAAATATCACTGAATTACTAAAAAGCTTTGAAACTTTACCCATTTAGTGCAGCAAAAGACCTTATCACAGGCATATCAAAAGGTTTTCCCTTACAATACGAGGGCCCCCGGGTACACAGAGACTCTCCAAAATTTTACGCAGTGCCAGGGAACTCCCAGGGGTCCTGCATACAAAAATAATTAAAGAAATACAAGTCGGTAGGGTAGCAGGCCCATTTTCTCAGAATCCCATTTCCAACATTACAAATTTCTCCCATTGGTTTAGTTCCCAAAAAAGGCGGTGACTACCGTCTAATTCACCACCTGTCTTATCCAGAAATAGATCTATTAATGACTATATTGATGAAGATCATTGCTCTGTGTCGTACTCAACAATTGATCAAGCGGCAGATATGGTTGCCAGATTAGGTCAGGGTGCCCTACTTAGCAAATCTGATGTAAAAGTCAGCATTTTCGCCTTCTCCCCATTTCCCCAGCAGACTTTGATCTGCTTGGTTTTAAAGTAATGGTCAGAGAAAAAGGTAAACCAGTTACTTACTATTTTTTATGACAAAAATGCTTCCCTTTGGGTCTTCAATTAGCTGTGCCCTCTGGGGAAAATTTGCTTCCTTTTTACATTGGGTGGTAGTTGCCAATAGTCATAACTCAAACATCTTGCATTATCTAGATGACTTCCTATTTGGTGAGTCATCTAATCATATTCAACCTGGACATACATTGCAATCTTTTGAAAATACTTGTAAAAAATTTGGTATACCAATTGCGCTTGACAAAAACATGTGCTCCATCTACATGTTTGGTTTACCTGGGGGTTGAATTTGATACTGTACAGATGTCAATGCGGTTACCTAATGACAAGCTCGTAGATCTTAGACAAAAAATTATCATAGCAATAAAAATGCTAAAAAAATTTCCCTCAAGGACATGCAGTCCCTACTAGGATCTTTTGAATTTTGCCTGCAGAGTTATTGCCCCAGGGCGAGCATTCTGCAGAAGGCTAATTGATGCAACCATAGGTGTAATAAAACCTCATCATAAGATAAAGGGTTTCTGCCAATATGCGTAAAGACCTAGGTCTTTGGTTACATTTCCTCCAGTCATACAATGGAATAACCTTGATATCTGACCCTATTTGGCTTTTCAGACAACACCCTTGAAATATATACCGGACAGTTCAGGTGGTGTTACAGGAGGGTATGGTATCTATTTTGCAGGCCATTGGTCACAGGGCTCATGGCCTTCACATTGGGTTATAGGAGGACTCACTAGAGACATGACTCTGTTAGAGTTTTTTCCAGTTTGTGGCAGCCATTGTTACTTGGTCAAATTCTTTTCGTAATAAGAAAATATTATTCCACATTAGATAATCAAGCTGTGATACATATCATTTCATCTCAAACATGTAAATCCGAGAGAATTATGAATCTAGTTAGACATCTAGTTTTGGTTATGCTAACTCACAATATCTCTATTAAAGCCACTTATATCCCTTCTAAAAAAACGTCATAGCAGATGCACTTTTCTCGTTCCACAGTGGGCCAGATTCAGACAGGCAGCGCCAGAGCAGACTGGCAACCCACACAGATTCCATCCCACCTGTGGAACATCTAGATAGTCTTGCACAGCTATTAATTTCTAATTCAGTGGCTGCATCTACCCGTAAAACCTATGCAACAAGCATTCAAAAGTTATTCAACTTTAGAAATAACTATCAATTACCAGACACTTGGCCAGTCCCTATTAAAGATTTACTTCTTTTTATTGCTTATTACGCCCAGCAAGGTCTGTCCGCCTCTTCAATTTCTACTTATATGTCGGGAATCGGTTATGCCCATAAAGTGGGTAGTCTAACAGACCCCACAAAAATCCTTCTTAGTGATTAAGGCAATTGAGGGCCTACGCCGCCTAAAAGGGAGGCATGTTAATGATTTAAGGGCTCCTATTACACTTACCTTACTTGATAAAATGATTTACAGTCTAAAATATATATGTAGCAACAAATATGAACAAGTCATGTTCACTGCAGCTTTCTCCTTGGCATTCTTTGGTTTGCTAAGAGTCAGTGAGTTCACAGTACCCAGCACTATATCGTCTAACCATAAACAGTTGTTTAGTTAGTGATGTTCATCTATCTAATAACACAGTCTTTTTGAAAATTAGATGGTCAAAAACTGATCAGCTAGGTCTATCGGTCACATTACAAATTAAAGCTAATGGTGGGATCCATTGTCCAGTTAACAGTCTATCAAAGTACCTTAAGAACCGTCCCCATGCAGCCGACAGGGATAATCTGTTTATCCACTTCAATACCAAGCCCCTGACAAAGTATCAATTTTGTTCATCAGGAGGGGGGAACCCGGGGGGTAAAATTTTTGAAGGGAAAAAGGATTGGGTGTTTAATTTTTGGGAGGAACCAAAACCTTTTTCCTGTAAAACTTTAAAACCCCATAAAATTTTAGGGGTTTTTCCCCCAATTTTCCCCTTTTTTAAAAAAAAAGAGGGTTTTTTAATTTTTGGCCCCCAAAAATGCAACCTTTTGGTTTTTGCGGAAGAAATTTTAAGAAAAGAAAAAAAAAGTGAATATGCCAATTTTAAAAATTTTTTTTTAAAATGAGGCCAAAACCATTAAAATTTTTAACCCCATATTGCTTGGGGGGATTTTAACCCCAAAATTCCATACTGTTTTTGGGAAAAAACCAATTTTGGTCCCAAAACCCCCGGTTTAAAAATTTTCCCCTTTTCTTTTTTCAAAACAATTTTACAGGGTTACGGTACTGTCTGGCTCTTTCTCCTGGCCTGACTTGCTTGAAAGCATGCAGGTTCATTGTATGTATTAGTTTTATGTATTATGGTGGGGTGCACTCCAGGGTTACGTTGGCACCCCCCTCCACCTCTACGTATGGAGGGGAGGCCCAGGGCAGGGCTACGTCCGGGACCCTCGTTGCTCAGGAGTCAGATGTAATCTTGGCAGCCCGCTAACACCTGTCCACTTAAGCGTGTTCAACTTTTGGGACTGACACCAGGTTGTAAACCTGGGTCACTGACTTGCCAGTGTAACAAGGCAGTTAGTAGTCTCCCCCCGGGACTGGATAAAATTTATGGGTTTTGCCCGTCTGCAGCCATAATTTCCGCCACAAGGTTATGAAGTACCTTAATAAAAGTATAATTGTCAAATTATCATGTTGTTTATCTGTTATTAGTTCTGGTCGCACACATAAGTGACTATGTGATGCCAAGTGTAAAATCAGTTATTGTAAACAGAGAGTAATATTCAAGTTCTCTTCAGAAGAGAAATAAAGATTGTGATAGCAGGGTGTCCGTAGTATTATAAAGGATGTATGTGATTTAAAAGGACCTCATCACTATTTTTCCTTTTATGTGAAAAAAAAGCACTGTAATATGAAACAAAAAGATAATCCATGGCCTTGAGGACAAATAAAAATAAAATTCAACTTAAAATGTAAAGGAGTCCTTTTAACAATAAAATAAAATTGTATTTTTCTCATATTAACTATTTTTATTTACAAGTATATTATGCCCATGTTAACAGTTATTTCAAAATGTTTCACAATAACAAACTCAATGAAATTCTAGACATATTTCTCAGACTTAATTCAACATTTCATTTAATTTTAATTAGACAATAAGTGCACATGTAAAGATGTTCCTTATGTCAAAATACCTCAGTGAAGTACCTTTAAAACCAATCTTACATTAACCCACACTTTTAGATATATTAGAGCATAATATACTTTTTTAATTTACCTGGGAATAAGGATTTTGCTGTTATTTCCATCATTATGTTCATTGTAAATCATATAACTAACAATGAAGGAATTAGGGCTCAAGCTACCTTGTTTAGTAAATAAAAAAAAACCTGTCTTCCTGGGTAGCAAGTGCTTACTACCTACCTTTCTCTAGTCCTGATTTCAAATGTTGGTAAAAACACAACTTTTGCATGTATTATTCAATAATACAATACAATCATTATACCTCACACAATTTATTTACTATAGAGCCATATGTTATGTCAGAAAACAATCTGTATTGTCACATGACATTACTAAATCACATGACATTACCAAACGACCTTCTCATGCAAATACCAGGTGCTTGGTTTCAGTTATAACTTATTAAATTCGAAATGTCTATCTTAAATATTGGTATGGTTGGTATAACAAGATATAAATATCACAATATGGATGATAGAACAAAACATTCACCCTTGACAAGATAATGTGAACTTGGGTGTTTTTTTGGTGAACATTTCCTTCTATCTCCGACTGTAGAAAGGGATATTTATATAGTGACAATTTATAACTCTATGTTATTTGTCTCTGGGTACTTATTGTACATTTAGGTTCTCATTTTTTACCAAACAGTGACCTACTTTTGGCTCAAAATTCATCACTATGGCTAATACTCAGTGAAAATTGCACGGAGGTAAATTATCACCACTTTGTGCTTCAAAATTTACCCTTTAAGGGCATGACTGATGACATGTCTGGGGTCAGTACTCAATAGGGAAAGCTGCTTTTATGTGCCTCTACAGGCAGATGAAACCTTATTTAGCATAAACTACTTCACTTGACTTAACTCTATGGCATATTCCTTTTATAATGCACATCATATATATTATTGTATCATAATAAAAACCTTGTATCTTTAACCCATTCTTTACTTATAATATCAACTTTAAAAATTATTTTCCTTTTCATTTTCATCCCTACAAATGGTAAATAATACAAGAGAGTGTGCTAGACTAGTTCTCAATGTTAAGAGTTATATGGGCAATGAGCAGTAACCTCCTATTATGACAAACAAGTGTGTGAAGTTCCAAGCCATTCCCTTCAGTAGTTTTGGAGATACCAACTTGTGGGTAAAAACTTAACCAAAGTGTGTCACCCTCGCCAGGATAACAACAAAAGCTCTCTGTATTCTTCTAAAAGTGGAGCAAAAAAATATCAAAATTACTTATTTTTGTTACATATCTTCACATTGTTTAAACATAAACCCCAACTTTCATACTTACTGATATAGTAGGAATGTTGAAGTTAAAAATTCAAAACCTATAATCATCTCCTTTAGGTCAGAAAATAAAGCTGAAACTTCAAATTATTTTCGTATATTTTTTCTTGACATTATTATTTTAAATACTGCAAATTTAATTATATATCAATATTTAAAAAAATAATTGTACATGTACCAAAGAAATGACAAGATTAACCTAGCCAGAAGACAATGTTAGTCTTTAAATATTACATTTCTCTTTTTCCTCTTATATAATTCAGAAAACTTAACCTGTATTTATAATCCTCAATTTACAAGTACAGTATTAAGTGAACAAAGCACAAAATGCTTATATTTTGTACATAATTACCTTCAAAATTTCTATAATTCTAAGTTTTGTATCCATCACCATTGTATCAGTGTCCTCTGTTCTTCTCTTTGTAGGCAAATCATCAGCAGGGTCTTGAAAATAGCAACAAAAATAAACCGTACAAGCCTAATAGGGTAAGAACTATTTCTTATAAAACTTAAACAAGAGCCGGTTGAACCGGGTGATGCTCCCCCAATAGGTTTTGGACACAGGAAGGTATACCTCTTGTAGTGTCAGAGTTATGTCACAGACAAAGTTCAAAGTGTAAAAACAACACAAATGTTGTGCATGACACATTGTCTCAATATGGTGATCATTTCTGTGAAATAGTTGTAAAATCCGACTTCAAATAACAAAGTTATGGGCCGGACATGATTTTGCTGCAAGGTCATGCTGTGACCTTGACCTTCAAGGTAGCGACCCAAATGTTGCGCGTGACACGTCGTCTCAATATGGTGATCATTTCTGTGAAATAGTTTTAAAATCCGACTTCAAATAATGAAGTTATGGACCGGACACAATTTTGCTGCAAGGTCATGCTGTGACCTTGACCTTCAAGGTAGCCACCCAAATGTTGCACGCGACACGTAGTCTCAATATGGTGATCATCTCTGTGAGACAGTTTTAAAATCCGACTTCAAATAACAAAGTTATGGGCCGGACACAAATTCCGGACGTACGTACAGACGGATGGACTGACGGACGGACAACCCAACGACTATATGCTCTCCCGAAATTTTTCGGGGAGCATAAAAAACAGAATAATCTATAATGTTCTCATGATCTCATGGTTGATTCCCAATAGTTGATACAAAAAATGTCTCTGTTATGTAACACACATAGATATTGTATGTAAACAGAGTAAAATCTTCCAGAATGAAATATTATAATGAAGGGTTTTTAATGTTTAGCAACAAATTGTGTGCTTCACTCACTGAATATATTGTACCTTAGATCCCACAATGAGACTGATCATTTATTGTTGCTGTTACCTATATTATATTTGTCTACACAAGTACCCTTTACGACATTTAGTATTTTTTAAATGGTCTTTATGATAGTTATCATGTAATAATTCATTTGTTTTTTTGCACAAGATAATTCATTTTGTTTTTTAATACAAGAGATTCCAGCTGAGCTCATATAGAAACTTGTGAATATAACTTTAAATGTAACTAACCCTCTGCTGTGACTGCCAGCTTGTTGACAGGTAAACCTCCCATATGTTCTGGTACATAGTCAAGTATAGACAACAGTGTCTTTGTTAGTCGTAACAAATCACTGAATGTGTAGAAACCAAAGTAGATCAATTCTCTAGCTAAATTCACAACCTGTAAAACAATAAAAGTACTTCTTCTTACAGTAAGTATCATCAAAAATAACAAGATATGTTTGTAAAACATGTATGCCCCCTATCAGCAGCCAATTATTCATGTGATAAGGTAATTATGCATGACTTCTGACCCAGTGATCAAACAATTAATAAGGGTTATCAAGTATCTACTGGTCATGACCTTGACCATTGACCCCTTGACCCAAAACTCAATAGGGGTCATCTGCTGGTCAAGACAAATCATCATACAAAGTTTGAAGTTCCTAGGCCTAAGCGTTTTTACTTAATTGATCAGAAACCGTTTTTACCTACAAGGTCAATGTGACCTTGACCTTTGACCCCTTGTCCCCAAAATCAATAGGGGTCATTTGCTGGTCATGACTAATCACCATGCCAAGTTTGAAGTTCCTAGGCCTAAGGGTTCTTTTATTATTGATCAAAAACCGTTTTAACATACAAGGTCAATGTGACCTTGACCTTTGACCCCAAAATCAATAGGGGTCATCTGCTGATCATGACCAATCACTATGCCAAGTTTGAAGTTCCTAGGCCGAAGTGTTCTTTAGTTATTGATCAGAAACCGTTTTTACTTACAAGGTCAATGTGACCTTGACCTTTGACCCCTTGATCCCAAAATCGAAAGGGGTAATCTGCTGGTCATGAAAAATCACCATACCAAGTTTGAAGTTCCTAGGCCTAAGCGTTCTTAAGTTATTGATCAGAAACCGTTTTTACTTACAAGGTCGATGTGACCTTGACCTTTGACCCCTTGACCCAAAACTCAGTAGGGGTCATCTGCTGGTCACCACCAATCATCATACAAAGTTTGAAGTTCCTAGGCCTAAGTGTTTTTAGTTAATTGATCGGAAACCGTTTTTACCTACAAGGTCAATGTTACATGACCTTTGACCCCTTGACCCTAAAAACAATAGGTCATCTGCTGGTCATGACCAATCACCATACCAAGTTTGAAGTTCCTAGGCCTAAGGGTTCTTAAGTTATTGATCGGAAAGCATTTTTACCTACAAGGTCAATGTGACCTTTCCCTTTGACCCCTTAACCCCAAAATCAGTAGGGGTCATCTGCTGGTCATGACCAATCACCATACCAAGTTTGAAGTTCCTAGGCCTAAGGGTTCTTTAGTTATTGATCGGAAACTGCTTTTACCTAAGAGGTCAATGTGACCTTGACCTTTGACCCCTTGACCCCAAAATCAATAGGGGTCATCTACTGATCATGACCAATCACCATACCAAGTTTGAAGTTCCTAGGCCTAAGGGTTCGTTAGTTATTGATCCGAAACTGTTTTTACCTAAGAGGTCAATGTGACCTTGACCTTTGACCCCTTGACCCCAAAATCAATAGGGGTCATCTACTGATCATGACCAATCACCATATCAAGTTTGTAGTCCCTAGGCCTAAGGGTTCTTTCGTTATTGATCGGAAACCGTTTTTACCTACAAGGTCAATGTGACCTTGACCTTTGACCCCTTAACTCCAAAATCAATAGGGGTCATCTACTGATCATGACCAATCACCATATCAAGTTTGAAGTCCCTAGGCCTAAGGGTTCTTTCGTTATTGATCGGAAACCGTTTTTACCTACAAGGTCAATGTGACCTTGACCTTTGACCACTTAACCCCAAAATCAATAGGGTTCATCTGCTGGTCATAACCAATCACCATACCAAGTTTGAAGTTCCTAGGCCTAAGGGTTCTTTTGTTATTGATCGGAAACCGTTTTTACCCAAGAGGTCAATGTGACCTTGACCTTTGACCCCTTGACCCCAAAATCGTTAGGGGTCATCTACTGATCATGACCAATCACCATACCAAGTTTGAAGTTCCTAGGCCTTAAGGTTCTTTACTTATTGATCGGAAACCGTTTTTGCTTACAAGGTCAATGTGACCTTGACCTTTGACCCCTTGACCCCAAAATCAATAGGGGTCATCTACTGATCATGACAAATCACCATACCAAGTTTGAAGTTCCTAGGCCTTAAGGTTCTTTAGTTATTGATCGGAAACCATTTTTGCTTACAAGGTCAATGTGACCTTGACCTTTGACCCCTTGACCCCAAAATCAATAGGGTTCATCTACTTGTCATGACCAATCACCATACCAAGTTTGAAGTTCCTAGGCCTAAGGGACCGACGGACCGACAAGTGCAAAGCAATATACCCCCTTTTTTTGAAAAGGGGGCATAATAATATTGGTATGATGGTATTATCTTTGAAAAAATCTGGTCAGATTATATGTACACAAATTCGTAATTCATATCTGTTGACAGTTATCAATGTCAGTAAACATTCATAAAAACAATTAGATGTATGTTTACACTTGGCTTTAGCGATGTTTTTTTTTCACATGCTATCTAATATCAATCTCACATCTGCTGATTTTTTGTTTGGGTCTAACATCACACCAACACAGTATAGGTCATATGGTGACTTTCCAGCTTTACTGGTTGAAGAATACCTCAGGTACCCCTCTGTACATTATTACAGACACAAACTGGCATCTGAGTAGAACCAACAACATTTTGTAAGCTAGCTGGATAGCTTTCTCACATGAAAGAATCCAAAGATGCCAGCACAGCTTGAACCTACAGTTACAAGAGACAAGTGATTTGAAGTCAACAACCTTAACCACTCTGTCACAGATGCCCCCTCACATTTTTTCATCCACAAATACACAAAAGGACCTTATAACAAGTAATATTTCAATTTAACCCTCAACATTACTTAAATGGATATACCCAGCTTCCATTTTGAGACTATCAATGATAAATTTGGGCAATTCAAGATAAAAACTTTAATTAAGTCAGACTCTAGTCAGACAGCACCAATTTTCAGGCTTGATGGGCATCTAATGGTTGCAAAAATTGATCCACTTTCTCTTCCATCAGGCCATGGGTTAAACCATGTAGAAGAATGGTTTTTGTCACTAAAGATCTCACCTCATATGTTAGTTTATTCTGTTCCCTATCAGCAAATGACCCATCCTGACTAACTTCCGTAAGGTAATCCTCCACAAACATTATTGTCTGAGCAAATGCTGGCTTCACACGCTCCTTTTCTGGATCCTTACCAATGTTGGATTCATAACTTAAAGCAGATGACACGATCATTAAAATATAAGTAAAATATCACCATGGTTAAAATGGAAAAATTTACTAAACTACCCATATTCAAGTATATGACATTATTTTCAGTCAGTCTGATGGTAGCAACAGATTCTACCCATGCAACAAGTGGTTCCAAGATCAGCAATCACGTAAGGTTTTATCTATACCATGATATTTTTGTATAATAATCTTCACTATTTTACTTGAAAATATATAGAGGATATTGAATGAGTGCAAGTTCAATACTGAATTTATTGCACAATTTGAATAAAATTATACGAATTATTACACAAATCTAATATTCTATTCATCACATACCTAAAATAAAGACCGTTTAATGTAAAATAAGAGTCATTTTTCATTGATGTGCCTATAGTATAACACTGACATTTAGGGCATCTTTACACTATGTTTGTATAACGCTAATGACGTCAAGTCAATAAATATATGCACGGACGTTCAATATCATTTTTATGGAGTCGCAAAATCAACGCGGATGTGTGATAAATAAAGTTTTGTTACATAGGGTACACATACTATGTTTTATTCATTAATACTTTTACATTCCAGTTACAAAAACACACACCAAAGGGGAACATATAATGAGTCTGATACATACTCTTCAATTGCAATTTGAGCAGGTATTTCCTTCCAGAGTCTGGCATATTTCACAGGTTTAACCGTCTCTTGTGGCTCCCTATCAACGTGCATGTGTAACATCAGACGACAGAAGGAGGCACGTAACTCAAATGGTAGCTTCTCATCTGACATACATCTACAAACACAAAAATAATGTTAACAATCTGGAAGAAGGGTGATCCCTCCGAAGCATTAATCACAACAAAATTACATGAAAATTGCAGACTCGCTTTGATTGAGTCTGTACATGAGGGATAATAAAAAAGTGCAACATCCCTCATGCCCCCTGTCAGCGGCTTGAGTGGTACTCAATTTTCAACACTTGAAAGTGCTGGAATCAATGACCGCGCAACAGGTCATATTTTCTTTGAAAAATAACTAAAGAGAAAAATAACTTATCATAAATAGTAATGGTAATTCAGATTACAGAATGAGCATTTGACATAACATTTAATTCTGAAAAAAAACTAGAACTATCACTAAATGTGATTAATACCCCCACAAGACTGCTTCGGAAATGAGGATGTTACTAGTAACAGAATACCTTGTAAAAGAATTGAAATATAGAGTTATGGTTGTGGGCAATTAAAGATAGTTGTGGTTCTTGTATGTTGCATTTCCTTTCAATGTGGTTGGCCATTGATGAAGTTTAATTGAATTACTCTGTAATAAGTCCAGAAAGACAAAGAAAAGGAACAAAGGGCAAAAACTCTATAAATACTGAAGATAGAGTAATAGTTCTTGTGCACTGCACTTCCTCTTATTGTGCTTGACCATTGTATGAAGTTATTTTGAATTCCAACCAGTACGTTTTAAGTTATGCTCCGGATAAGGAAAAGTATAAAAGGGCAGTAACTGTATTTTGTCAAAATGGAGTTATGGCTCTTGTGCACTGCACTTCCTTTTAATGTCCTTGACAACTGTATGAAATTGTACTGAATTCCAAACAGTAGTTTTCAAGTTATGCTCTGGAAAAGGAAAAGTAACAAAGGGCAATAACTCTGTAATTAGTCAAGATGGAGTTATGGTTCTTGTGCACTGCACTTCCCCTTATTGTGCTTGACCATTGTATGAAGTTGTTTTGAATCCCAACCAGTAGTTTTCAAGTCATGCTTTGGACAAGGAAAATTAACAAAGGGCAGTAACTCTGTAATAAGTCAAGATGGAGTTACGGTTCTTGTGCACTGCACTTCCTCTCAATGTGCTTGACCATGGTATGAAGTTATAATGAATTTCAACAATTAGTCTTCAAGTTATGGTCCGGAAAAAAGAAAGCAATGGAAAAGTAACAAAGTGCAATAACTCTGTAATTAGTCAAGATGGAGTTATGGTTCTTGTGCACTGCACTTCCTCTTAGGCCAATTTTTTTTTATATTTTGGTTTACTGATTTTTTCCAAAAAAAGGTAGGGTCGGCGGCGGCAAAAAAAAAAAAAAAGTTTTCATAACTATAAATGTGGTGCATACATATACATAGTACTTACTAGAGCAATGAAATTAAATACATCGCCGATTGTCTATTCCAAAGATTGTTTAAATACAAAAAAAAAACTTTTGCTCATATTGCCATTGTTTAAAAACACACATGAAATCTACACACAATGACTTTTGACAAGTGGCAAGCGAGCTCTTCAAAAGAATCTGTCATTCTTTGATGTTTACACACTGCTGTGTAATCTGAATCATCAAAGGTGCCGAAAATCAGCTGACTGGCACTCATTTCTTTATAGATCAGATGTTAAAAAAAAGTGTCAAGAAAAGATTACACAAAGTCATGTTCAATTTTGCCCATTGAGAAAATATTTTTATCGGATAAAAAGCAGGTCAATTTTTGACATAAAAATCTATTAAAAGTAAGTGCGGGCATTTTTTTATTTTGTTTGTTTGAAAACCTGTATTCAATCTGCTTTTAAAGACTAATTTTTTTTTGTTAAATCTGAAAATACTGATCTTGTCAATTGCAGCAGATTTCTCTCGCTCTGTCCTTGAATGTAATTGCTTACGTAATTTGGCGTGTTTTTTTTTTACATTTTTACGCATTTCGACCTTCAATGCATTGATGATATATGATCAAAGCCTAATTATAATTCTGTGAGAATGGCTTGACCCCATTTAACAGACATTCTTTCATAATACACCAAATTCAATAAACACTTTCCCCAACTAGCAGACGACAGGCTATTCTCGAGTAAAGATAACCGGTTGCGTATCTCACTGTATAAATCGTATGTAAAATAGTCTGGCATATGGTAGGTTTAACAGTTAATTAAAATACTTACCGCGACATTTCTTTGACAAGTCGTTATTAGCAGCGTATTTCAAGACAACACAGAATTTTTTTGGGGGCAGATTTTTTTTTTTTTTTTCATTTTCCCAAAATACAGAGTCGGCGGGTCAGTAAACCGACATATCAAAAAATAATGGCCTTATTGTGCTTGACAATTGTATGAAGTTGTTTTGAATTCCAACCAGTAGTTTTCAAGTCATGCTCTGGACAAGGAAAAGTAACAAAGGGCAGTAACTCTGTAATAAGTCAAGATGGAGTTATGGTTCTTGTGCACTGCACTTCCTCTCATGGACCATTGTATGAAGTTATAATGAATTCCAACAATTAGTCTTCAAGTTATGGTCGGGACAAAAGAAAGCAAAGGAAAAGTAACAAAGGGCAATAACTCTGTAATTACTTTAGATAGAGTTATGGTTCTTGTGCACTGCACTTCCCCTTATTGTGTTTGACAATTGTATGAAGTTGTTTTGAATTCCAACCAGTAGTGTTCGAGTTATGCCCCGGACAAGGAAAAGTAACAAAGGGCAATAACTCTGTAATTAATCAAGATGGACTTATGGTTGTTGTGCACTGCACTTCCTCTCAATGTGCTTGACCATTGTATGTAGTTATATTGAATTCCAACAATTAGTCTTCAAGTTATAGTCCGGACAAAAAAAAAAGCAATGGAAAAGTAACAAAGGGCAATAACTCTGTAATTACTTTAGATAGAGTTATGGTTCTTGTGCACTGCACTTCCCCTTATTGTGTTTGACAATTTTATGAAGTTGTTTTGAATTCCAACCAGTAGTTTTCAAGTTATGCCCCGGACAAGGAAAAGTAACAAAGGGAAATAACTCTGTAATTAGTCAAGATAGAGTTATGTTTCTTGTGCACTGCACTTCCTCTCAATGTGCTTGACCATTGTATGTAGTTATATTGAATTCCAACTATTAGTCTTCAAGTTATGCTCCGGACAAGGTAAATGCAACAGACAAAAAAAAAAGCAATGGAAAAGCAACAAAAGGGCAATAACTCTGTAATAACTTTAGATAGAGTTATTGTTCTTGTGCACTGCACTTCCCCTTATTGTGTTTGACAATTGTATGAAGTTGTTTTGAATTCCAACCGGTAGTTTTCAAGTTATGCCCCGGACAAGGAAAAGTAACAAAGGGCAATAACTCTGTAATTAGTCAAGATAGAGTTATGGTTCTTGTGCACTGCACTTCCTCTCAATGTGCTTGACCATTGTGTGTAGTTATATTGAACTCCAACCATTAGTCTTCAAGTTATGCTCCGGACAAGGAAAATGCAACGGACGTCTGGACCGACCGACCGCCCGACCGACCAACCGACCACCGGGTGACTCCTATTTACCCCCCCAAACTTCGTTTTTGGGGGTATAAAAAGAACTTTGTTTCTGACTGATCATATTGTCTGAATGGTAAGAACAAGCCATGTATTCATTCAAATAAATATGGTTAAAGCGCAAAGTAACACTGCAAAAAAAATTTAACATTGATGGCAATAAGACACTCAATCTTAAAAAAAAATTAATTGTAAAACTTTAAGTAATAAAATATCGAAGGCCTTGTTTCCTACCTGAATGAATATTTAAGTAAAGATATATTACCTGAGAATGAGATCAATGTCAAGGTCCTTGGAAAGTTCATTTATAGCCAGGTACTGTCTATCTAGACACATGTGTGAGAACAGGTTTAACTGGTGTCTGAAATATTTGAATATATAGATATAATACTACAATTATCTCAACAAAACCCATTTGGCATATCAATGACTTTGACAGTTTGTTGCATACCAAAATCCAATTTGTTGTCATAATAACAGTAACTTTTATCTTCAGCAATAAATAGATTTTAAAGTATGTTTTACAAGAGACACTGACCACTATTCCACAAAGACATGGTGAAATACTGTAAACTCGCTTAAATTCTTGGGTATACAATATACATGGTTTTTGTAAAATAAGAATTTGATGGTTTTTATGGATTCTTAAATTTGTGAATTGCTATTTTAGCAAAATCGAAAAATGCAAATAACATAATAAAAATAATTGTACAGTAGATGAAATAAGATTTTGTTGGATTCTAAATTCTTGGATTGACCTATCCACAAAAATTAGTGCCCCATGAATAATAATGATTATACAGTACTCGTCATATATATTGGGACAATCAATTATATATCATCTAAGAAATTATACCTGTAATATTTGAGTACAGCTTTATCTCTACTGGAAGGATCTTCTGCTGCATTTGTTGCTAGTGTTCTTATCTCCTCTTGTTGTAGTTCTCCGTTATCTTCCTTCCATATCACGACCACGTCTTCCTCCTCCTCTAATGTGTAGTACGGCTCCACGATACCATCATCGGGGTTCTCATCTTCCATCTCTACCTCTGTCTGCGTCTTTATCACTCTGGTGTTTACAGTTATATAGAGCTTATATCTATGTTAAATCTATGACTAGTATCAAAGAAATACAGCTGTAGTATGCAGCACTGATGGTCTCATAAAATCATAGTGACCGATCTTTCAGCTCGCAAACATTTTAGCAGCATAAGCTGAAGTCCTTTCAATGTTTGGAGCTGACAGGGAGGTCACTATAATGCCAAGAGGTTTGAATTACTATGCTGCTATTTCTTACATTATAAGGCACTTTACAAGGACATAATAGTAAATGTTCAACAAGAAAGGAAATCATATTGTTTAAATAACAAAAGTTTCTAGTAAAATGCACTGAAAACTGTTGATATTGTGCCTTTTCTAAAACATTCCTTGAAGTTACATGCCGCTAAATTTTAATGATCTGACAAAAACATCAAAGTATTGATCAAGTATTTTTCTTTTCTTTCATTTCAGCCACAGAGTAAAGCTTTTGACCATCTTGAAACTTATCTTATTTAGCTTCCTCACTTAAAATTTAAATTTAAACTTGAGTAAATTTCTATTTAAATTTAAACTGGAGTTGATTTATATATTCAAACTTATATCACTCAGAATTACACATCCCTGGCTAAACTGTGATTATCAATTCTAACAGTTTTGCCATGGAAGCCCCTCATGTATCAATAAATCATATTTTACATATTAATTACACATCACACAAACATATACTTTGACATGATTAACAGTCAAATAACAGACTTGTAAGATGTGACATTGTGTTATGTACCTGGTATCTATAAGAATGTCTTTATTTTCTTCACTAAGTAAACATTTACAGATTAGTTCCTGGGTAACTGGAATGGCAACTTTATTGGATACACACAGGTCCGACAAGTAATCCAAAAACCTGAAATAAAATATAGAATTCTAGTTATCTAGATGAAACCTTAGTGACTATATCAAATGGTAAGACATTGGATATTTGTTAGACCACTTTGTTGAATCTTTAATCACTCAATCAGAAACAGAGGTAGTTAAATTGTTAATTTTGATCATTGCTGTGCAATAGTATAAAGCCCAATACACACATTAACAATCTCAATGCATTACATCAGACATTGGATGTGCACCTGATAAGAACCACAAGCGTTCTGTCAGCAAGTTTCCTCACATAAAAGAAGTCAAAGTCCCTGGCAGGATTTGAACCCACAGCACTGAGGGGCAAGTGGTTTGAAGTCAATGACCTTAACCACTTGGCCACTGATGACTATAACCTCAGAGCTCTTATGAATTGGTAATATATATGCTGGCTAATATTGCTCAATACTACTGAAATAAACAAGTTATTATAATTACCGTTACAAAAATTATAAACGACAAATACCCACCTTGGCTCTTTATTTTTTCTGACCAGTTTAACAAATGTTTCTATTTCTGATGCAGTGATATGTTTCTCCAACAACTTCCTGTTGTTGTGTAATAACGCTGTGATTGTATCTTCCGCTAACACGTCGTAGCCTATCTGTCTCTGCATGAACGGGAAATTCTTCGCAATATATTCCTAGAATACAAACAAAATATATTAGACAAATCTCAAATACAAAATAGTGATTCAAAAAAAAATATAATTCTGTATACTGGTGCCTCATATTTCCGTGGTACTTAACTGTTTTACACAGACAACAAAAGTTAAGAGGATAAAATTCTGGAAAACACAGTGAATATTGTAGGATAGACATGTCAATTGCATCATAGTTTATTCCATTTAATGTTTACATGTAAGCAATTATGTATACAACATTGTAATTAACACCCATCTGCTGCCTTGTGAGTAAATTTGTGTTCTCATATTTCCAAGGCAATTACATTTTAACAGCTTCAAAAGCAAAACCAATAGTAAACTTTATTTATTAGTAAACCTATACCTAGGCTCGTCTGAAAGGGGCGATTTTCTCTTTGGCATTTATCAAATACCTCAATGGTTGTTTAACAAAGAAGATTTTCTTTAAAGGTATGAAATATAAAAGAAAAATGGTGAAATAATAAACTTTGCTCTGAATCTGAATAAAATAATTTTTTTTTAGCTCTATATTTAACATTTCGATAAAAATACAATAAAATAGTAAAAGTAAAACTACTGGCAGGTTCATGAAGTTTAGGAGGCACTTTAGACTGTTTAAGCCTAATACCTTGGAAATATGGGTACCACGGAAATATGAGGCAGCAGTATATCATCAGTAAAACAGAATTGGAACTTATTACATGTGTGTAACATCACAGGTGCCTGACGTGTAATATCCCCTTCATAACTTCTTATATCTGTAATAAATGTGTTCAGGTAGGGTAGAGGGATGTGTGTTAGACATCAGGCACCTGTTTGTCACATCATCATAAGACAATTTCCTTTTATAAATGAAAAATTCTTTTAGAATGAAGGTTTTAGATCTATATTTGCAATCATCAATTTTTCGGATTACCTTTTATTGATACATTTAAATAGAAATACACATTTATTCTTTGGATTGCTTTTTACTGATACATGGAAAGAGAAAGCAGAAACACGTTGAAATTTCAATTAATGTTTTGCTCTTATTTTAAATCTAAATTCTGTTTAAAACATCTTAAAATTGTCACAAATCAGAAATAAACCTAAACGTAATTTGACAACAAACGTAATTTGACAACAATCATTATAATGTCATGTGTTACCATGGCAATAATTCATTTACCTGCACTAGAAAATGCTATTTATAGTCTATAGATGCAAACTTTTCACAATAATAATCAAACATACCTGATTTTTCCTATAATCTTGCTGAGACAACTTCAATATTCTATAACACAGTTTACAGATCTGCCTGTAGGGGGCGTGTCTCTGGTCCATTATATCCTCCATCCGTAATGCTGGACCATCCCCGTGATCATTAAACGGTGCTTGCAGTATTTTGAAAACCTAGTCAAGAAAAAAAAACAGCTTTTTTGTTTATCGGCATGTTTATTCAATTCTTCTATAATTAAAAGTTCACATACTTTTTTTCAAATTCTTAATCCTGAGAAGTACCAGAAAATGTTTATAAAAATTTCACTATGAATTTTACAATATCAAAAGTATGCACATAATTTAAAAGATATCTAAAAGTCCACTTGCCCTTTCTTGAAATAAACAAGAGCGATCAGTAATCACATGTGTCGCCTCATAATGGCCAATTTCATGTTGGGACAAATTCTGTGACAGACGGACAGACAGACGGACAGTGCACAACTAGACTTGGTACTGATCAATCATGTAAAGTTTGGATAAAATTGCACCAGTAGCTTATGAGGAGTAGTCCGGACAAGCTTTTGCGTATCTGGCAACACACAGAAAAAGAAACCTTTTTATCAAAGGGCCATAACTCAGCCAAAAATCATTCAACCGGAAAACCCGTGCAATATGCGCAAGGACTTGAGCTACAGATCAATCCTGTAAAGTTTCATTGAAATTGCATAAGTGGTATAAGAGAACTAGTCCGGACAAACATTAAAAATAAAAATTATTAAAGGGCCATAACTCTGACAAAAATCATTGAACCGGAAAATGCTGACAATATGCACAACTAAACTTGGTACTGATCATTCCTGTAAAGTTTGGATGAAATTGCACCAGTAGTTTATGAGGAGTAGTCCGGACAAGCTATTGTGTATCTGGCAACACACAGAAAAAAACACCTTTTTATCAAAGGGCCATAACTCGGCCAAAAATCATTCAACCGGAAAACCCTTGCAATATGCGCAAGGACTTGAGCTACAGATCAATCCTGTAAAGTTTCATTGAAATTGCATTAGTGGTATAAGAGAAGTAGTCCGGACAAACTTTAAAATTAAAAATTATTAAAGGGCCATAACTCTGACAAAAATCATTGAACCGGAAAATGCTGACAATATGCACAACTAGACTTGATACTGATCATTCCTGTAAAGTTTGGATGAAATTGCACCAGTAGTTTATGAGGGGTAGTCCGGAAAAGTTTTGTGACGGATGGACGGACAGACGGACGGACAGACAGACAGACGGACAGACAGACAACGGAGAAGTGATCCCTATATGTCGCCACTACTCTGTAGAGGCGACACAATAAAAAGGACATAAATTTAATAATTAAATCAGCACAGGTATCTATGTACATTGTATCAACATGCAGTCTATAAAACAAAATGCCTAATAATTATTCTAAACTTGAGTATAAATTATATTTTAATAAATCGATCACTTATCACAGTTTAATACAGTTTTTATAAAGAAAAATCCACTAATACAATGCACTGTATAAGAACATACAAATAAATTAAAATTTTGCATATTTGCAAATGAACTAAAGTACTTTTTTCTCTTCCTTCAAGGTATAGCTGGACAGCTTCCTCCCATAAAGGAATCCAAGTCTGTGGTGAGACTTGAACCCACAGCAGTGAAAGGCTAGTGGTTTTAATTCAATGACCTTAACCACTCGACCACAGGACAACCCAAAACTAAAGTACTATAATTATTAAAATTTTTATTGTTGAAAATGCTGTACCTGTTTTATTATGTTTTGTTCTCTAAGCAGTTTCTGCCTCTCCCTACAGTCATTTGGATTGATCATTTCTACATGTAGGGGATCTGTGCCAGTGTCTGAAGATTCCTGGTTACACACAAAATATATCAGGTCTGACAGCAGCTTTGTTACATTCCTGAAATTAATATTGTAAATTACATTCCTCCATTATAACCTGGTTTAAGGTGAGATATATATATATATATGAAATAAACATTTTTCCATTAAAAAGTTGTATATTTTCTGAAATCTAATAAAATTTCTCTGTTATAAAGAGTATCTAAGCAACATCTATAAATTTTACATTATATCATATTAATACAGATGATCAGGTCAACCTTTTATTTTATGATGAACTTAACTACAAATATCACAATTACACTATAAAGTTTATATATAAGAACTTTCCAGCTTAATAGCTTAAGTAGGACTTCAAAGGCTCTCTGTATATTATTTCAGACGTAGGTCAATGAGTAGAAAGTTATCTCATATGACAGAATTCATAATTCATAGTTTAAGCTGTGAGGTAAGTCATCAACCTTAACCATTCAGTCATGGAGGTCAAGGGCAGGTCTCCTTTCTTGACAAATCCTACACATTAATTTGTCATACAAAACAATATTCACAATATAGTTTTTTAATCTTAAAATTCTATCAATAGAATTAATGATAAATTTCCATGCTGTTTCTACTTAAAAGTGGCATGGCACGGACAAACTGCTTGTACTGGTTACTAATCAGCCCAATTTATATAAAAGTAATTTTATACACATTAGTGAAAGCTAATTAAGATATGCTTTTAAAACAATGATTTTCTGTTCTTTTTTGTGTTGGTTTTAAAAAGCATCAACACAGTATAGGTCATATGGTGATTTTCCAGCCTAACTGACGGAGGAAAACCTCAGGTGCCCCTCTTTGTGCATTATCTCAAACACTAATGGGCACCCTAGTAGAACCACTGACATTCCATAAACTACCTTTCTCACATGAATGAATTTGAAGACGCTGGTGCAGTTAGAACCTACAGTGGTGAGAGGCAATTAATACAACCTCATTTTTACCAGTCAAAGGTAACCACAGACCTAGCATGGGCAGCAGTTACAGCTGGCTAGTACGTTACTACTACCTTTTCTCATTCTGTGTAATAGATCCTTTCTCCAGCTTGCTGGCTATTTCCCCAGCCACTTTACTTGCATCATTAGCAAAGTCCAGGTCCCTGACTTCACTTGGAGGTACGGGTACTATGTTAAAGGCCTCTTTGTCCTCCTTTATCTGTGCACAACCAACCTATAGTAAAATACATTAACACTTTCTATGACTTTATATTGGCTGATTATGTAGAATATTCTGCTCTACTCACACCAGATTGAATAGGAAGAGATAAATGTACCTTGTTAGGAAACATATCAAACTACACTCTCATTAACAAGCACAGTAATAAATGTCAAAGGTTAAGATATAAATTATACCAACTGTAACTGTAAGGAGTAGCTTTGGAGTACAGTAAACTTCACTTATAGTGAACACGGTTATAGCGAACTTCCGGTTATAGGGAACAATTTATTTTGGCCCGAATTTTGCCCTTCTTTATTTAAAATAAAAACTATACGGTTATAGCGAACACAGTTATAAGGAATTATCGTATATAAGGAACTCATTTCCTAGTCCCAATTTAGTTAAAAGTACAGAAAATTACACTTTTATAACGAACTCCAAAATACTGGCTACCCGTAAATAGATCCCGCATTTTCAACATTCGTTTTCATTGGCATGGATTAAAATTGGCCGAATGTACCGTTTATTGTTGTATGTACTTCCATACATGTAGTAAAATGAATTTGTATAGTTTTCTATTTAGGATATTTTTAGCATGAGCTCTTTTCACGAAGATAAAACGGTTATTCCTTTTATTCAAGTATTTCTTTTCTTCAATAGTTTGCCCGAGTAAAATAATTATAATAATTTATAATTGGTTTTCAACATAATCATGCTTACTTGCAAGCATGATCCATTGCAAACTGCAAAGTAAGCTTGATTTAAATGAAAACAGCCATATCTAATTTCATTAGTTAAAGTCACCCTTAAAATATAATACAAGATATTCAATATAAAAGATAGGAAAAATCGAAAATCTTGTTTATTCTCAATCATGGAAAGAAAACGAAAAGAGTTTAGAAACAAAATAATATATTTTATGAGAAATTGAGATAGGGAGTAAAACTTAAACTGAAATAGCAAAGGATTTTCAAATTCCAAAAAAGTACAATCAAATGCTCTCCAAAATGGCGGACGATGGTAAACAATCAGTTCGTTATATGTAAATCTGTTCGCTATAAAATTTCCTGATACCAGGAACTAATTCGCTATATGCTTACAAGGAACTCCGGATATAAGGAACAGATTTTGAATGTCCCTATGAGTTCGTTATAAGCGGAGTATACTGTACTACTATTTAACTGTAATGGTAAAGAATCAGTTATGAATGTATTTAAATTTGCATGCATTCAGTTCAGACAATTAAGTATTCAAGAGAATTATTTATCCAGTTTTCAAGAAAATTAGTTAATTTAGTATTCAAGAGAATTATTTCCCCAGTATTCAAGAGAATAGATTTTTTATTATCAACTTTTACTTAAAAGCCCTACAAGATTACCTTATTTTTCTCAGGCCTATCTTCATCTTTATCAATGGCTAAACATGATGTACTGTGAACCCATGTCCCTGTACATAGATGATGTAGACGTGCATAGGAATTCCTGAAAACAAGCCCGAAAATTATATATTCACACCATACCATTATAATCTATGCTTGCTAAAATTACCTCACCAGAAGATCTTTAGCTGAAGAACATGTATTTGTCATCAATTTATTGAAATATTGATTTTTTTATCACTTTTTTTCGTTTATTTATGTATTTATTTATCATTTTTATTTTTTTTTTTTGGGGGGGGGAGGGGGTTGGGGAAGGTGTGCGGTCATTTTGAATTAAAACAATGTTATCGAGTGGTGGGTGGTGATATTAAAATTAAATAATGTAATCAATCTGTTTCTAAATGTCAAATTACAGGACATCTTATTATTGCATTTATGGAAAAAACTAGAAATGTGTCATCATGCTACTGATGCCCCCGCATGCAGCCAAAATTTCAGATGGTGCATTAATTATTTTTTTCATTTTAAGTTCAAAGCCCTTAAAACTTTTCAATCTTAACACAAACCATTTCCATACAATGTTCAAGGCACTGAAATTATTCAGCCTTAACCTTTTAAAAATAGCATATTGCATATTTGTAGCCAAAATAATGGCTAAAAGAATGAGTGCTGAAACTGAAAGTTCAAAATTTTTCCAACATTCAGGAAAGATAAGTTTGTCTAAAATCATTGAACAACGACCAAATTCCAACTTAAACTGCTTATTCCTAAGATGTATCTATATTATTTTCAAAGTGAAATGGACATAACTCTGCCAAAAAATCATCAAACCATGACCAAATTCCAACTTGACCTGCCCATTCCATTGACATATCCATATGTCAAATTAAAGTTGAATATGTAACACTGTTGGGTAAATAATGAACAGAAACTGTAAATTTCACATTATTTTCAAAGTGAAAGGGGCATTACTCTGCCAAAAATCATTGAACTATGACCAAATTCGAACTTGGCCTGGGCATTCCAAAAACATATCCATATGTCAAATTTGAGTTGAATGTGTTGTACCATTGGGGAGATAATAAACGGAAACTAAAAATTTCATACTACTTTCAAAGTGATAGGGGCATAACTCTGCCAAAAATCATTGAACCATGACCAAATTTGAACTTGACCTGCGCATTCCTTTGACGCATCCATGTGTCACGTTTGAGTTGAATGTGTTGTACCTTGAGGGAGATAATGAACGGAAACTGAAAATTTCATATTATTTTCAAAGTAAAAGGGGCATAACTCTGCCAAAAATCATCAAACCATGACCAAATTCGACCTTGACCTGTATTTTCTCATGACATATCCATATGTCAAGTTTGAGTTGAATGTGTTGTACCGTTGGGGAGATAATGAACGGAAACTGAAAATTTCATATTATTTTCAAAGTAAAAGGGGCATAACTCTGCCAAAAATCATCGAACCATGACCAAATTCAAACTTGACCTGTATTTTCTCATGACATATCCATATGTCAAATTTGGGTTGAATGTGTCCAACCGTTCTTAAGATAATGAACGGAAACTGATGATGATGGAATGACAGAATGACGGAAGGACGGAAGGACGGAATGACGGAACAGGGTAACACTATATGCCCCGGCCATTACATGGCGGGGGCATAAAAACACCAGCAAATAACGTCTAGGAAAAAACATTACCTTGGAACAAGGGTGTCACTTCTAGTCATTGTGGTGGGGTCTAGCTCCCACAACGTGGCTATATCATGCCCATGTGGTACAGATACTAGGCAGTATACATTAGCGATAGGAGAGCCTCGCAACTTCTGTCTGGTTGGATCTATTCTTGGATCATTGTCAATCTAAAACAAAAATATATTACAATTCTCAACAATCACATACAATATTTCCTTTTGTCCTTTTTTTAATAAATTAGAATTTCACTACATGAAAATTCTACTTTTGTTGTGTTTTAAATGAAGTAAGATGTGTTTGATTTTTATATTAAGCAATATAACACAATAACTTTGACATATCTGAATTTCTTGTTACACTACCAACAACTATATTGCAATAAGACATTGAAGTTCTTCTAAAGAAAGAACAGGGGGATAAATTACCTCTGCAGCCAGATATTGTCCTGAAGCAAGGTGTTTGAACCGAAAAAGACTGTTCCAGTGACCAGCCCCTCCTTTACATGGATCATGTTGCACAACCTGTAAATGAAAACCAGAAATGAGCTGCGTCACGACAAAACCAACATAGAGCATTTGCGACCAGCATGGATCCAGACCAGCCTGCGCATCCGCGCAGTCTGATCAGGATCCATGCTTTTTCGCTTACCAACTCTATTACAAGTAGAGAAACTGACAGCGAACAGCATGGATCCTGATCAGACTGCGCGTATGCGCAGGCTGGTCTGGATCCATGCTGGTCGCTTACCAACTATGTTGGTTTTGTCTAACATGGCTCATTTGTCCTTATGAATAAATAGAAGGAAATATCAAAGGATAATTAGGAAATTTATTGATCTAGGTACCAATTTAATGAAAACATATTTCATACTCATGAAAATGACAGATGAATGACTCAGTTTATATAAAGAAATATTCCTCAGTTACATTATTATGGTGTTTTTTTCCTTCTAAGAAATTCACCTTCTATACTAGAGATATTTTTTTTATAAAAAAAGCTTCCAAAAAAACTCAATAAAGTAATTCTGTTGGGTTGTATATCAAATCTAACTTTTATAAAAATATTGTATGTTAATTTCTAATTGTATATATAACTCAGGATGACCATACTTCTGTATTTTTTATGTAATCTCATGGATACAAATGGTTTCTGTTAAAGGTGACTGCCTCTCAACAACGAGATTGCAGGCACAGGGCTCACGCTGTCGGTCGCCATAGTCGCCATTTGCGATTATTTTATAAGATTGGCGATTATTTTTGCATTTTGGCTACAAAATCTGGCGATTTTTTTTTACTTCCAACAGTGTTTATATAAGGTGTAAAAAACGATAATGAATGCAGTAGACCCAATTAACACCAGCGGGGTGCATTTAATTGAGTGTCAACTTTTTACCGGTCACGTGCTGCTAACTATATTGCCCGAGGTGATAAAATACATGCGAGATGTATTATTGTATAAGTACTTTAAAGATATTGTCCAGCATTTATAATAGCCATCAAATATCTGTCAATTAGCCACAAAAATCGTTTTAAAATTGATAAACTATATATTGACTTACCCAAAATTTACCGTGGATTCCAGTAATTGCAAATTTTGTTTTTTTTTGTTTTAAGCTACTTGACTAAATCGCCAGTGGAAAACAATGGTAAAATATTTAAAAAGTATTAAATTCCAAACAACTATTTGCACAACAACCAAAATTGTGAATATTTCTTCAGAAAACAGGAAAAATCCGATTGTCACATATTTTCGCGACACCGATAATTTTGATATTTCTTTAAAGGTGAAATAAGCTATGTTCTGTTTAAAAATCTTTACTACTATGGCAGAAAATTTGTATTACATTGGTGATGATGATATTTTTCAGTAAATTATTCAGAAAAAAGGTTGCATTCTGTGAATGAGTTTGCAAACTTGTGTTATTCTATAGGCTAATATGACCTAGATCTACTCCAGTTCTGTGTGAAATGTGGAAATTGACAGTGGTTATAGCTGACAAAATTTGATTAGAACAAACAAAAAAAGTTGTCTGATAACAGCATTATGTAAAGTTATAATGAATCTTTAATATTATTGTTATACAGTAATTATACTAATTATAACTTTTTTACTCTGTTCTATAATAACAATTAAAGTTGTGGTTCTATTTAAAAAAAGGTAGTTATCAATATACACAAATGTATCAGTTTATTTGAGAATCCTTATAAAAATGTAATGTTTATTTAATCAACTGCTTATGTTGTTAATCGCTAATTCGTGAATAGTCTGCTGAACTTTTGGCTATTATTTTTTTAAGTTATAATTATTGACTATTATTTTATTTGAGCCAGTGTGAGCCCTGCAGGCATAAATCAAGGCACTAATATAATTTGGTCACTTCCTCATTAGAGTATATTGATATGACCAATGTTAGATTTCATTAAGTTACAAATCTAGCCAGATAAATTTGATCTAAAGTTCTTACACCAATGTCCCAATTTCAAACTCAAATAATTGAATTTCAGCAAATTAAGTTAGTAAGGCAAATTGTCTACACAAATTCTTTTAATCTTTTAAAAAATTACCTCAATTTCCCACAATGCCTTTGAGCTAGTAGCAGACGTAGCTGACAATCTCTGCGTGGTCCTGAGAAAAACATGCTGCTGTTTTTTATATTCGTCTGCTGTGAGAAACTTCTGCTCTTCAGCATGGAACAGTCGTACAACATCTCCCTGAGGGGGAAAAAATCACATCAACATAGATATTGTTTCTTATTTATACTGACAAATGGAGAAACTTGGTTGGGGGGGGGGAAGGGTCTGGAACGCAAACTTTATCAAATAAAGATTGAAATTGATTTAAATGAAATATCACCAGTAAAGATATCAAATTAAATTAGCATCACAAAATTCCAAGACTGATTCTACTAGTGTTTATTATACTGTTAAAAGGAAAATTTAAAAAAAAATGAATTATTCATTTAAGTTAAATTATGTAAAATCACAGTAAAGTTTTAAAACTTGTCATAGCATAGTCTCAATAAACAAATTAGTGGCTATACAAGATGGCCAATACTTTCCCAGGCTTTTCGTTGTATACCTAAAACATGTGTTTGTACATGCACTGTTTCATAAGTTGCACATAAAGTATGCAAAAAAGGTGGGGCGAAAATAAACAACAAGATCTATGGTATTTCCATAAAATCCCTTTTTTTACAAAATACCTTTCAGGCTTCACTGGTATAGTAATCATCTAATTAAAATGTTTTACATAGGGTGTGAACAAAACAAACAGGAAAAAGGCCACTGCATACAGGTAAACATGATTCTTTTATCTACCCACTATTATGACATTCAAAATTCTTACTGAATCTTACAAATTGAATATGCTATTAACCCTTAGCATGCTATATATCTGAAATATACTTGTCCAGAATGAATCCAGCTTTCATTCTGGACAAAACCATTTATCATTTTTAGGGAAAATTCAAAAATATTGGTGAAATATGCAGACTATAATGAGAGTTATCTTGAAATATGCAGACTATAATGAGAGTTATCTTGAAATATGCAGACTATAATGAGAGTTATCTTGAAATATGCAGACTATAATGAGAGTTATCTTGAAATATGCAGACTATAATGAGAGTTATCTTGAAATATGCAGACTATAATGAGAGTTATCTTGAAATATGCAGACTATAATGAGAGTTATCTTGAAATATGCAGACTATAATGAGAGTTATCTTGAAATATGCAGACTATAATGAGAGTTATCTTGAAATATGCAGACTATAATGAGAGTTATCTTGGTCTGCACTGATGTCATGGTAACAATCAATTGCAGGCTAAAGCTTAAATACAATGTTTATTGTAAGTGAAAAATAAGTACCATTTTGATCCCTTGACAGTGAAAAATAAGTACCATTTTGATCCCTTGACAGTGAAAAATAAGTACCATTTTGATCCCTGGACAGTGAAAAATAAGTACCATTTTGATCCCTGGACAGTGAAAAATAAGTACCATTTTGATCCCTTGACAGTGAAAAATAAGTACCATTTTGATCCCTTGACAGTGAAAAATAAGTACCATTTTGATCCCTTGACAGTGAAAAATAAGTACCATTTTGATCCCTTGACAGTGAAAAATAAGTACCATTTTGATCCCTTGACAGTGAAAAATAAGTACCATTTTGATCCCTTGACAGTGAAAAATAAGTACCATTTTGATCCCTTGACAGTGAAAAACAAGTAACATTTTGATACCTAGACAGTTTACAGAGGCCATTTCAACACTAAGAAATTTACTGCTTCTTCACAACATCAATAAGCTTTTAAATGTATTGCTGTTGTTGCATTGAAACTTTCAAATGTTTGCCTGCAGATATTTCCACTACATTGATGATTAATGATACTACTTATAAAACTATCACTTACTACTTACTACATGCCAATAATACAGACTTGTAAATATAACTTGCGAATCAATAAGTAACCACTGACTACTTTATATCTGGTTCATTTAATCCTAAAATTGTCACAAGACAGTATTGTCGCGACTGTTTCATTGTTCTGAGATTTTATCAGATATTTACAGTCTTCAAGGGACCTACAATAACATTAGTTCTGTGATTTAAATTCATTCATTTTGTCTGGCTTTCTCTTAGCTAAAACAATCCTTTAACAAGCATCAACAAGCCTGCATATATATTATTGTCTATCTTCCATTGTTTGCAACTGTTTCATATCAATTGAACATCATGATAAAAATCTTTAGTAGTAATTTTTTTTTCTATATCTTTTAACAGCTGAATAAAATCCATAATAAGTACATGTACTAGTATTTTCCCCTAAAAATAATATACTTTCCCCTGAAATGCCCTGTGCACTGTTATCAGCTGGTTGATATATTTAATTGACTGAAAGACAGAAAACTGTCCATATAGATAGTTTCTGCTATGCACCATGCATGTTAAATTGAATTGAAATTGAAAATTTTATCAAATGTGTGAATTCTTAGTTGTTGGAATTTGATTTCAAGTTTCCCCTTTGCTGATTTATTGTGCTATATTTTCCCCTTTCAAGAGCCACAAGTTTTTTTGAAAATTGAAAAAAAAAATCTCTGGTTAGTCAGCTGTCAGCATAGAGCCTGGTCAGATTATGTATAATTGTTTATAATTGTGCCGCTTGAATATAGAACTTACTCCTTTAAGAACATCTTCCATGTTGTCTTTGAAGTCCATAAAGAGCACCATCTTCCAGCTGGTGTTACAACTGACAGAGTTGACCTCTTTGCACTCTGGGTTGTCAGGGAGGTCATAGTTACTAGCATGCAGGGGCTGCTCTGCATTCACCGGGTTTAATATCACCTTGTCACCAACAACAACCTGTAAACAATATCATAGTGTGTCTGACAATGAGTCAACTGTATTTTATCTCAAGTATGAAACAGTTTTCATAAAAAATAATCACAAATGTTTATTTTTACTTATTATATTTATAAAGTAAAACTAATGTATTAAAACCAGTATCCTGACAAAATGCAGATAAAAAATCCTGCTTGAGGTGGTCAACTATCACAGGTTGTTTGAAATATAAACTTTTAAAATAATTTGCTAAGATATTCTGACAGCTTTACAGTAAAAACCAAGAGCTGTCAGTAGGCCAGAGTGCTTGACTCTTCTCAGAGCTTGATAGTAAAACAAAAAGCCAGGATAAAGAATAAATTAAGTTCAAAATGGACGATAATTCTATTAGAAATCCATGCTAGAGTGATGGGCCTTGGATAGTGACCTCCTATTATTCTCTCAAATATGTGTTTAAAATTTCAAACTTTTCCCTTTGTAAGCTTAATAGATACCTTAACTTGCATGCAAAAACTTAACAAAAGTGTGACAATGACGCTGGCACCAACACCAATGCTGATGCCTGCAGGGTGAGTACAATAGCTCTCCATATTCTTTGGATGGTCAAGCTAAAAATCACTAAGAAGTTATTTTGAGAAGGTTTCCAGGAAAAAAGGTTGACATTATTTTTCATTCATATTTACTATATTATCTTGAGATATGAAGCAAATAAACACTTCCTGGTCTAGATTTTCTAAAATTCAGTTCATAGTATCAATCTTATCAAGATTGTTAATCTGTTGATTGTGTGAAACCACAATTTGTGATTTGAGATGTTCAAAGGAAAGAAAAAATGCTGCATGACCACATTACTGCACCAATTGAAATATGATTTCCTATATTTTATATACCATTTTTTTAATTAGTTATGACAATTTTTGACAGGTCATATGGCCAGGATAAAACAAAATTTTGTTATAAAACCTTACATATGTTTATACTATACAATGTAATAAGGACTGTTTGTAATGTCACTTTAAATCGTATAATTGTGAAGTTTATATAAACTACATATTGTAATCTATGTGCATGTATATACACTGCTTCTGTCACCTTACCAGATAATTTCATTTCTTTCTCGAATAAAGGAAGTTTGCTGTATCATAAATTCATTATAAAGATTCTTGGCAGTTATATGGCCTTATATAAATGATTATTTGCAATCAAACCTGTCAAAAATCTTTATGACTAATATTATAATACTGCATGTTTGTTTGTTTTTTCATTTGATAATCATGGTGTTTATATAATCTATTCTATCACTCCACGTGATTTTGTCACTATAGACAAAGAAGGAAAAAAAACTATGTTAAACTGCCAATAAACACAGGTTAGGGACTACTTGTATATGCAGCTTTAATGTTTTCACCCTCGATTATATAGTTTACAAAGCCTTTTAAAGCAACAATAAAAATTTTCATACAATACCGAAATAATATCTCACATACACTAACGCCACATATTTGATCCATATCAGTTAATAAATATTTTGACACAACGGCGCCAATCCGTAAGCAGCCTAATGACGTCATCGTAAGTAAACAACTCATTCATAAACAAGCTGACGTTATTTCATACATACAAGAATGATAAATGGGACACTGATGTAAACATAATACAACGTAAGTTTTTATTGTTGAAAACCTGATAAAATAACGTTTTTTCTTATTATTTATTTTGTTGTTTAATAATTTCTATATCTTTGCAACAGTACGGTGCGAAAATCGAACAGCGTTATACGAAAATTGGTACCAGAAGTTATTTCCGCTTGAAAAAATAACATTAGTGATCTCCCTTATTTTATCGTGAAAGAATCGAAATAACATCGGCCTGAGAGGTGTATATCGGCTATTTAACACCTGTTTTGTCGTTTTGATGCGAAAAAATTAACCACTCAGGCCTACGGCCTTCGTGGTCAATTCCTAGGCATCAAAACTCCAAACCGGTGTTAAATAGCCGATATACACCTCTCAGGCCGATATTATTTCTTAATTCACATGGCTTCAGTTGATTTATAAATCAATTTAATTTTTTCTCTAATAAGGAAAGTTTCCAGTTATAAAGATTCTTAACAGGTTGCATGGCTGTATATAAATGTTAACTAGCAACTGAAATGCAAGCAACCACTTATATAAAACCATATAACAGGTAAAAAATCTTCATAATATAACTAATAACAAGAAATGTCGAACAACACATATGCCCCCCTTTCTAGCCCTGGACTCAGATTATTGGTAATTTTGTTATAGAAACTTGCCATAAATGGAAACATGGAAGTGTTCGGAAAAAAGAAACATAATGAAGACTTTGTGATAAATAGTTTTCAAGATAATGAGACATTTAAGGCCCCTGTGACCTTGACCTTTGAACTAGTGACCCATACTCAATAGGGATCATCTACTAGTTATGACCAATCAATATGTGAAATATGTAGACCTTGTGATGAATACTTTTCAAGATAATTAGCAGAAATCATTCTCACATTTAAGGCCCTTGTGACCTTGACCTTTGCCTAGTGACCCCAAAATCAATAGGGGTCATCTACTAGTTATGAACAATCACTATGTGAAATATGATGACTTTGTGATGAATACTTTTCGAGCTTATCAGCGGAAACCATTTTGACATTTAAGGCCCCTGTGTCAGACCTTGACTTTTGACCTAGTGACCCAAAAATCATTTAGGTCATCTACTAGTTATGACCAATCACTACGTGAATTATGAAGACTTTGTGATAAGAAGTTTTCAAGATAATCAGCGGAAACCATGTGGTCTACTGAAGGACTGTGAGACCGATAGACAGACCAACTGAAAGACAGACAGACAGACCGACATTAGCAAATCAATAAATCCCCTCTTCTTTGAAGGAGGCATAATGATAATAGGCTGTTAAAACTCTTCATTTAATAAGAAACTACATTACAATGGCTCCTAAAACTGTCTACACTATAATAACTTACTTTATCTCCTGGCTGTCTTAGCTTGTAGAATGGTACAATGTAGAACCAGGACCCCTCATTGCCGGAACCATCTAGAGATACCCGCATAGCATTTCTCTCCAGTTGAGCTGGTAATCTCTTGTTTACTGTCAGATATTTGTTACTCTTCAGATGAAGAAGCTGGCAAAAAATAAAATCATAACAATATTAAAGGCCCATTAAAACATATTATTCTTTACTATTATTTTTATAAACTATCAAAAGCCTGTTATTTTGGGTGTTTCCAAAAACATATTATGTAGAGGTGTAACGATTCATTGATGCATCGCAATCTGCCCTGTCCTCCATATATGTATCATTATGAAATTACGAATTCCAATTTATTGCAATGCAATACATATTTCACCTCCAGATATAATACACTAACAATATCTTCCAGGAATATAATGACAAACGTATTTTTTGAAAGACTGGAGAAAAAATAATAGCATGGATGAAAAAAATGAACAAGCGCGACTATTATCATATCATCGTTGTCATCTCGTTTCCCCATGTCCGCAATCATTTAACGGTAACTAACCAAGTTTTATCAATTCTATATAAATGGGCTGGTGTTGTTTGAACTTGTTTATAATAAAAAAAAATAATAAGAGATCTATGCGTTTTCAACAAACATGAATTTGTAATTTTATTTAGTCGCACTTGATGTCGGATTAAAATAGTGATGATGACAACATTCCCATGTGATATTCGTCACGTATTTATACTTTCATTTCCGTTGACATCATTTTCCCGTAAAAAAACAAAACAAAAAAACAGAAAACTGTGATGACTGTAGACTACAAAATATTTAGGAGAAACTATAGTTAATCCTCCCTGATCATACAATTCAGAGTTTTGGGAACATTGTAGTTTGTTGGGAACCAACAGACAGTGTTGTATAATGTTGAAGACCGGACGTCGAGTGTTTGCAAAATTTGCAAACTCAAAATAAAATACTCTGGGGTTGAGCACAAATCTTTCGAGAAAAATGAGAGAGTAACTGATTAACTGTTATTTTCACAGTTGTTGACCTAACTGTAAATCACTTGTTACTATTTTTTCACAAGAAATTTTTTTAGTGGTGTATTGTAAGACTGAAATTTTTAAACTGTCATATTTACAGTAGAGGTCTTTAGTGTTAGACTAGTGTATATCAATTTGCTGTTATGGTATAATTAACAATACCTTTATTCCTTAAGTAATCAGAAAAGTAAATTGTTGAAAGATCAAAATCAGAAACCAAGTTAAAGAGTTTATTTTTTGTTATTGTAATAATTCTATATTATATTCGTAATTATGCTGTAAACAAATGGCCAAATTTTATGTACTAAGTCTGAAAGTTAGTATTGTGATACGTATCGCATCGCAACATAAGAATCGCAATATGCATCGCATTTTTTTAAAGTATGCAATACATATCGTGAATCGCATCGTTTAGAAAAACAAGTATCGTGATATGTATCGTTACAGAAAAAAATGGCAATGCACAGCCCTAATATTATGGAGATATATAATCATCAAGTCTTTGCTTTTTTTTCCATTTTTTTAGCAATTAGCACCATAGCGATTTTGTGTTTTGTATGCATACATATTTGCCCTCTCTAGCTTCTACAGGAAGAAGAATTCATTAACTTCTAAGGCTTAATAAGTACCTTTAACATTTAAACAATGTCAATATTTTCAGAAAATACCACACTCCAATCTTCAATTATTTATTTATTAGTAAAATCTTTCTCTATGCAGTAATATTGATGGAATTATACAATTATTCTATATTTTCAAAAGGCATCCTGTCATAATTTAAAGTTGCTCTAATAAACATACATAATTAACATCTAGTAAAGTTATCCCTTACCATGCCAGATATCTAAAATGGACTTTCAATCTAGACAAAAACATTCATCATTTTAAATATGTACCAATAGAATAGTAAACAGTGCAGACCATGATCAAACTGGAAATACCTAGAGCTGTCATTGATTCATTGTTAGAGCTGTTATTGACGATACATCAATATCAGATTACCAGTATATCACCGATACACCGATATAGCGATATTTAGTACTCAAATTTCTTGTATTACTTGTTTAAATGAATTTAGTATAATGTATGTTCTGTTCATACAAATATGTTGTGTCCTGTTTATAAATTTCCTTTGAATGATTTTTACCTAAAGCTGCGGTCTCACTTACTCCCGGCAGAGCCCAGGACCTTCCCGGTAAGTTACCGGGATGATGCGGGACGATCCGGGGTGAAATTATTGTTGCAGTCTCACTTACCCCGGCAGCACTACGGTAGTTCCCAACTAACCACCTAGGATGCGCTTCGGATCATCCAGGCAGAGCCCAGGTGAAGCTACGGTTCATGCCGGTGCTTCCCCGGTTGTTCCTGGATGACGCCGGAAGAGCCCCGGTTGACCCAGGCAGAGCCCCTGTTGATCCAGGCAGAGCCAAGGACGATCCAGGCAGAGCCCCGGTAGAACCCCAGTGGATTGAAAATGCCCGAAAATGATAACATTGATACATAATTATTATTCCGGAATAGTAATTCATGATGATTTTCTGAAAAATCCTTATGCCATACTGGATAGAAGGGAAATGGGAAAGGTTTTAATTAGGGATGTCATTCGGAGTCCGGATATCCGAACGTTCGGATAACGATTCAGTGTCCGGAGCCGATTTTCTGATCCGTATGTTCGTATAAAATATTTTAAAATATTGAGAAAATGTGATAAATACATGCATTGAGATAATCTAAGACATGGTGTTGACACCATATTGTATATTGTACCTTACTTTGACAATACACATCATAATCTCTGCAGACCACAAAAAATCAATAATTACTATAATAATTACAAGTCAATTATGACACATGTTGTTAATCAAATTTAAGTTTTGTAAGATTCAAGATGGATATTCTAAGTCCCGTGCGACTGTCATCGGCAACGATGTTACATTTTTTATGTCCAAATTTAAATATTTAATTAGGTTATTATTTTTATATATATTTCGGCTTACCGACCCGTCGACTCCTTATTTGAGACAATGAAAAATCTGCAGAAATAAAATAAGCAAATAAAGAAATGCACTTACGAATTATATGTTAATTATCACAGCTTTTATTGAAATTGATACGAAAATTATCCGACAAAATAACTTTCTCCTTTAGTATTAATCAAACATGTGCATTTTTTTTTAAACATTTTTTTTCACATTTCTTTTTTCACTTATGAACACTTAAAATGTGTGTAATTCATGTAAGTTTCGGCACTTTCTTTAAAGATTCGAATCAAACAGCCAGGGCTACATGATGGTAAACATCAAAGATTGGCAGATTCTTTTGAAAAGCCGGCTAAAGGTCATCGTGTGTAAATTGTATGCTTGTTATTGAAAAATGGAAACATTATATTTAATTTTTACGGGTATTATTTTGTTTTCACAAATGTGAGCGAATTTTATTGCGTATTATAGCGCTAATTGAGGAATTCAGACAATCGGCGGCGAATTTCGTTTTCATTTCATTTGAAATCGTAAGTACCATGCACACGCACTAAATTTATTGATAACAGCTAGTCGTATTCTATATAGAAGAAATAAAATTTATATCGGAAAATTTTTGATATGTATCATTCAATTAAAAAGGAAGAAAAAACGATCGAAATACTACACTTTGAAAAAGGTCGCGAAAAAATGGTTACGCCATATCAGACATCTAAGAATATAACAACGATCCGAACATCCTGATGCATCCGCATGTTTGATTCGGATATCCGGATGGCCGTTTCGGCTCCAGATGACATCCCTAGTTTTAATACAAACAAGTGCAATCATCGCAAATGGTCGTTATTCTTTTGAAATGATCCGGTCTTTGCCGGGGCTCTACCGGGATCAACCGTACCTCTACCTGTATCCTCCGGGGCTCTGCCTGTAGTTACCAGGGCTCTGCTGGCATATACAGGGGCTCTACCGTAGCTCTAGCGTAGCTTTCCAGCTAAATCATACCCCGGATCATCCACGGTTTGTGCCGGCAGAGCTACGGTGCTTCCCAGTATAACTCCGGTCGTTCCCGGCAGAGCTAAGGATGAAGCCGGCAAAGCTATACCTTCCCGGATCATCCCGGACCACCCCAGTGATATTAAATATTTTATTCCATCCGGGGTCGAATGCCGGATGTTCCCGGATCATCCCGGACGTTGCCGGCAGAGTTACAGATGTACTCCGGTTGTTTCCGGTCGTACCCGGATCACCCCGGATGTCTACCGGGGCTTGACGGGATGTAAGTGAGACTGTAGCTTAACCATTTTTTGTCATCACTGGCATGAAATATGTCCATTATGTAACAACAGCTTAGTGTTACACAATTGCCCACCTGCTTTTGTGTATGTTTTAGGTAAATTTTCATAATTCATAGACATTAAAATAATCAATCAAAATTATCGATTTTTAAAAATGTATATTGATTATTGATCGACAGAAAAATATCAAGGATGCACTGCTATCGGTTTAATCAATGACCGTTCTAGAAATACCGGTTGAGCTTGGTCTGCACTGGTTTCATGGGCAGCATCAGTTGCCGCTAGCCGGCTAAGGGTTTCAAGTCAGAACCCTTTGATGATAACAAAATAAAACTCTAATAATAAAACTTTAATATTTTGTGATCCCTGATGTTTGTTCAGTTCTCTCATTATGGAAGATATTGCTTTATACAGTTATCTTTGTAGAATCTCACTATGTCAGACATGCTAACTTTGATTTTTTTTTAAGTAAAGATGTTTTTATGTAAAAATGTTATAAAATTTGAAAATAAGCTAAGTTGACAAGAATTACTGCTACCTATGTTTATGGCATACATCTGTCTCTTTTATCTTAATCAAAACACAGATATTGATAACTACATAAATACAGAAATTTTATATTGATAACTACATAAATACAAAAAATTTATTCCCACAAACATATAATGGATGTTGTCAGAAACCTCTATGCTCAGAAATCAATCCAAAGAAGATTATTTAAAAATGTCTTAGCTTATTGTTCATGTTGCAATAAGAAAAAATCAATTTCAAAGTTTTCCCTGGAGTTCTACTAAAATACAGCTAAGAGACAATTTAATTATCTCACTCCATTTGTGATACTGAATTGCCTAGATCTGACTTTAATAGTGAGGATTCAAAATTGTTAAATGTTAACATTCAGCAGCCACAGTGCTTAGTATTTCTCTCTGTATTTGGGAAACACTTTGAGTGTACCTGTAGGAGGGAGAATTTCCGTGTTATTTTTCTGTTGTATTTTCATGTCACTTTCCTTTGTAAGGAGAATTTCAGGCAATTTTTGCTGCACATACATACAATAGTAACAATACTCAAACATGCTCTTAATTAATATAATTAAATTTTGCAAAAGCAAATTTTAAAAGGATAATGTTAAGGGTAACCTGCTTTTGGCACAGGTAGAAAAAAAAATTTCTAAAAAAAATAGGGAAAATATATATTAACTATTTTAGAAGGGAATGGTGAGTATTTTCGGCACTAAACTTCATGAATTGAGGGTTCTGGCAGCCTACTAAATAGTGTCTGCCTTAATCCTTAGATTATTACAGATGAGCAGATTTTCATGAAAAAATATACTACTATCGTAGCCTAAGCATTTGAAAGAACTGAAATGGCAGTGAATAATATTCTCTATAACAAAATTGCATGTTTGGAACTTTGTCTGATGTTTTAATACTTATAGCTGTTCATTATAGCAAGATTTATTATCATTCCAAGAAAATGTGCTTAATTCAAAGAGCAAAAACTATCCCACATATGTAAGTGGGGCAAACCAAAGATTTTGTGTTACTATAAAATAAGCTTGTTGGTAAATGTTGTGAGTTATGATTACACTTCGATCGTTATAGATATTTCTAAAAATCTAGTAGTCTACTTTTTCACATATTTCTGCAGACATTTTATGAATCTTTCAACACAAGCAGGTGTCATAGGGTGAGGGGAAAATGTGCAGTCTGATTGGGCATGAACCCGGGACCCTTAGAATACCATTCCGTGGCTCTATCGACTGAGTTCTTCCGCCACTTACATATCTTCTCCACTAAATAGTGAACAGTTCTGAACCGTGACACAGGTATGAAAAAATAGATAATCTTTTATTAAAAAGACCCAAAGATCCTGGGTAATTTATACAATGAATTCAATACAATTTTTATTGGTTTTGGGTGTGCTTTTTTTCCACATAGACACATAACATTGTACACATAATTATGGTGATCATTTAGATTTTATTGTAGTCAGTGTAGAACTGAAGAGTTTGCCCAGTATCACAGTATTTCTGACTAAATAATTATGTTATGACAGTCACAACTAGCTGGTTCTCAGCAATTTCCTTATAATATAGTATATGAATTTAATTTAGGGACTATTCCATTATTATCAACAATCACTGTAAAGCTATGGATGTCTCTATTAAATGCACAAACGTGCATGAATGTAAAAATACATTGTATTAATTTTTAGTAAGTACAAAATTAATGTACTTTGAAAACTGGCTTGGTAACTCGGAAAGCCAAGACCAACACAATTTTTATAAAATTGTGCAAGCTTAACCAACCACTATTCTGTTGGCTGCATATACAAAGTTATGAACTTTTAGAATATTGAAATTATATACGCTACAGTACAAAATGTATCACTGTACTTATTCAAATTTAAAGAAACACAGAAATTTTAAGCTAGGTCAAAGATAGCAGAATTAATACCTGTATAACACAGCCATATTGGACATCTTTACCAAGTTCTTTCTGATTCTCTTTTTCATTCTGTTTCTTTTCTTGTTCTGCTGCATGCTGAAAATATAAAATATACCTTCTAAATGTTGTTTAGTATTTTCACACTAATTTCTTCATGTGATTCAATTGTTTCATGAAAATGGATAGACGCTAACCAAAGGCAATGGAGAGTGGGGTAGGTAACTGTAGAGCAAGACTCCTAATCTGGCGGTATAGTCATTAAAATAACACCAGAGTTGAGATTCTTTTTTTTCTTTAAATCTTTCAAAAGTTAACCTGCAGAAACCAATTGTCTATGGATGGACACACCGTCATGCGACTGAAATGGGATAAAGGGCCATTTTATTTGTTATTTTCTTTTATTTTATAGATGGCCATTGCCTCCTTCTTGTATTGTAGTTCTATTTTATTCTCTTTGTGCAGACGGACAATGCCATACCATATTACGTTCTGAAGTTTCTTCAGGTGTATAAAAAGGGCCATAACTCTGTCCATGTAAGAGTTATGGGCCTTGAATAGTGACATCCGATTATGCTCTCAAATAATTATGTGTGTGAAGCTTCCACTCATTCTCTATAACCAAGTTGCAAAACCAACACAAAAACTGAACTAAACTGTGACACTGACACCCAGGGGTGAACCCCATTCTTTAGCTAAAATGTCAGCAGTACTTGTATTGTGAGTATTTCTTGCATAAACATAATATTAACATTCTCTACTTTTTTTATTTGTTACTCATCTGGTAACATATTATAATTAATCTTAGTATTAAAGCTGAGATTATTTTTTTAATATTGTTCACTGGATATAACTTATTTGCTATATTTCTTTTTGATTCTGGGGAAAGACAGAAAATAACACCTTTGTATTATACTGGTAGTTTTTTTTTTATAATTATCTCATCAGGTGTTATCAGAAAAAATAATGACTAAAACTGTCCTTTTTTTGCTAATCATTTCACAAAACATAAGTATAATTTGAATTGTGACAAGCAATTTAAGTGCTAGAAGATAATTTTAATCCCTTGTCATTTAAATAATATATGTTTAAGCAAATCAAATGACCTTTTGAATATTATGTTTGCTCAACATCTCAAATCATATCATTAATTAACAATGCATACACACTTTCAAAAATTGAAGAATAATTGGCTAATTTCTTGATTAGGTTCAAACTACAAAATTTTAAGGTTTTTTTTCTTGCAATGATTGTTTTGTTTTACAGTTTAAATCATAGGGTGCTGAAACAGGAAAGATGATTTTGGCATAACTGGGGTGTTAGAAACAAAGGAACACAAAGGCTCAAAACCACTTCTTCTGCTGATCAAGCTAAGTCTCAGTCTCATCATGCAAAGACTCCAATAATTCAAACCCATTTAGTCGCCTCTTACCGTGGCTGCAATTATTATGCCTCAAATATTAAAGGCAGCCTCTCAGCCACAAAGGACAATTCTTGCATTCAATCGAAAGTGATACAGAATCATAAATACACATATGGTTAGAACTCCTAATTTATAATCCCTAATTACTGAATAAACTCCCATTGAGGACACTCAGCGTTTTATTAATTTTGAGACTATATGTATTTATTACAATTTAGAAAACAATTATTTTAGCTTCATAATGACTGAAGAAACATGATATAGCTTATTTGACTAATGGCGAAGGATTATTACGTGTCTTTAGTCTATCCCAACAGGGACAATTGATTCCCTCATATGAAGAAGCTATTCAACTAGCTAAATCAAACAGATTTGCCCGGACCTCTGGAGAACGACTTACGTTCTGTAAGCTAGCTGGATAGCTTCAGCATTTGATCACATGAAATTAAGAATCCAAAGTCCCAATGGGATTCAAACTACAGAGGATGGGGCAAGTGGTTTGGAGTCAATGCAGTTAACCACTCAGCTCCAGACATCCCATGCAGCCAGATCTAAATTTCAAGCATATAAAGTTTTTTTATACAAAGTCAGTATTATCATCACTTAGCAAACTTTAATATCTCAATTCCATCTTCTGAAATTGCAAATTTATGGCAAAGTGGCTTTTGCCTAGGCATTGAATTATTGGAAATATTTCAACAAGAAAATAAATTTATCAGTTAGGTTAAATGTTTAGTAAGAAATATATATATATTTTTAACACAGCTGGTAACATTATATCATATCATACAGGTAAGATAATTTCCAGGTAAGATAAACTGGCAGCGGTTTTCTTTCAGATTTGAATCTTATATTTTAGTTAAATTTCTCATTGCATAACTGTAATATTTGCTATTTATATGTAAAAAAACCTGAAAACTAACTGAAACAATAATATATCTTAATAATTTAGCATTTGATTAGACTTATTTACACTTCCCATACTTTGTTTCAATGAACCTGTCCCACACATACTTATTACATCTCAAATGGACTTGTCTGAATTACTCAGAAATATCTAAAATGACCTCAATGTCCCACACTTACTTAAATATCTGAAATGGACTTGTCCCACACTTGCAATTGTCAAAGGTTGTAACTTATAGCTATGAATATACATCACACTGTATTCATCCGTTACAAACAATACAAAGATTTCAGATATTTATTTAGTATAATTATCATCATCATGAGAATTTTTTTTGATCATAGTTCTGAAATAGTACAACTATTATAAATATGTAACCTAAATTATGCTGGCTTGATCTCCATTAAAAAATATAAAACTTTATTTTCCACAGCAAAAACACTATCACATGAGATGGCACCATCATCAAGTATTTTATCATTTTTTGTAGTCAATTAGGAAAGCGGGTAATTAGAAATTCCATCAAGAGCTGTTATTATCACTGCAAGTGTTTACAGAAACTCTTGGCAACATCTCTAATTCTATGTTTATACAATGATAAAACAAAGTTTATTAAAAGCATCTCTCAAGCAAATATGCATTCATAAAGATTTATAGAAAATTGATTTTTATTGCCACCTTGTAAATAAACCTCAAACAGTTGTAAACACTTATTGCTTATGAGGAAGAAATTTGTCTCAAATTTGTTCAAAAGGGCATTAATATTTTATTAATATTTTATACTTGATTTATGTCTTAGACCTATTTTAGTCATTCAAAACTGAGAAACTGCATTTTGGTCGAATCTTTAAGTAATTTTAAGATTTAAACTAGGGGTGTCATCGATTCAATCGATATCGGTGTATCAACGATCTTTGTTATCCCATTCGATATCGATTCCATTTTTTAAATATCGGATATCGAATGCACATATATTTCTAGCTAAAGAGACTTCAGCGAACAGGTTTTATAGAACTGATAGACCTGTTTACTGTCGCAAAACGTCAATATAAAAGCGACATATTAAGTTATGAAAGCCAGAAACATTTTTTTTTTCTAAAATGAAAACGGAAATCAATGCCAAAGATACCTCCCAGTGTCTCTAACGAATGCTGCCTAATTTCGTTGTAATCTCGCACGTCTGCTAAGTGGATGTCAAGACCCCTCAATTCAGATTTTAAAAAGGGAAAATACCAAGAAAAATTTGTCAGTGTTTCTTTGTAAAAATTATGATTACAAAATGTTAAACTTTAATAAATATTCAGGTTCTAAACACTATAATTTGCCAATTAAACTCGGCTTAATTGGAACGGCAAGGAAGGGATTTAGCATGATCAGTAACTACGTAATAGCAACAACAACAACAAAAGTAAAATGGAAAAGGCTTTAAACTTTATAGTTACTAGTCATTAATTTTCATTTATAGCTGTATGATAAAAAAGAAACAAATTATTCGGTTTTCATAGTTTATCTTTTTTGCATTTGTCTTAATATAACTGCTTTGTCAGTGTCCTTAAGCTACAGTCTCACTGACATCCCGGCAGAGCCCCGGCAGAGCCCCGGTAGACGTCCGGGGTGATCCGGGAACGACCGGGGTACGACCGGGAACAACCGGGGTACATCCGTAACTCTGCCGGTAACGTCCTGGATGATCCGGGATGATCCGGGAACATCCGGCATTCGATCCCGGATGGAATAAAATATTTAATATCACCGGGGTGGTCCGGGATGATCCGGGAAGGTATAGCTTTGCCGGCATCATCCTTAGCTCTGCCGGGAACGACCGGGGTGATACCGGGAAAGCACCGTAGCTCTGCCGGCACGAACCGGGGATGGTCCGGGGTATGATATAGCCGGTAGAGCTACGGTAGAGCCCCGGTTTATGCCGGCAGAGCCCCGGTAACTACAGGCAGAGCCCCGGAGAATAAAGGTAGAGCTACGGTTGATCCCGGTAGAGCCCCGGTAGAGCCCCGGCAAAGCCCGGATCATTTCAAAAAAATAAGGACAATTTGTGATGATTGAAATTGTTTGTATTAAAAGCCTTCCCATTTCCCTTCTATCCAGTATGGCATAAGGATTTTTCAGAAAATCATCATGAATTACTATTCTGGAACAATAGATATTATATTAAATAAAAATTATGTATCAAAGTTATCATTTTCGGGCGTTTTCAATCCACCGGGGTTCTACCGGGGCTCTGCCTGGATCGTCCTGGGCTCTGCCGGGGCTCTGCCGGTGTCGACCTGGGCTCTGCCTGGGTCAACCGGGGCTCTTCCGGCGTCATCCGGGAACGACCGTGGAAGCACCGGCATGAACCGTAGCTTCACCTGGGCTCTGCCTGGATGATCCGGAGCGCATCCTGGGTTGTTACTAGGGAACTACCGTAGTGCTGCCGGGGTTAGTGTGACCGCAACAATAATTTCATCCCGGATCGTCCCGGATCATCCCGGTAAGTTACCGGGATGGTCCTGGGCTCTGCCGGGAGTCAGTGAGACCGAGGCTTTAGGAAACATTAATTTAAAAAGACTTGAAAGCTAAAATTTAGCCTGGCAATCGATATATCGCTGTATCGCCGATAATTCATTACCGATATATCGATACAAAAATCCTACCCGGGTGTAAAAAGTCCATGCTTTTCCAGGGATTTCCATGGAAAATAAAAGGCTGGAGTATTGGAACAAAATTTTCCAGCCTTTTCCAGCCTGAAGCTGAGAACAAATGGGCTGGAAAAACAGGGAAAAAACATGGAATATTTTCCATGCTGCATGGAATATTTTCCATGTTTTCCATGGAAAAACATGGACTTTATTCCATGCTTTTCCATGTACATGGAGTATTGGAACAAAAGTATGGATTTTTTTCCAGGGTATTCCATGTGTTTGCCAACCATAGAGGCTGGACTTTTTACCATGGTAAATAGTCCAGCCTTGATGGAAAAACATGGAAAAAAATCCAGCCTAATTCCAGCATCCCTGAATGTTCTTAAAATGTAAAATTCTCTGACGGAATTCAGCACAGGAATGTTTGGGGTGAAATTTTTATTAGTTTAACATGATCACATATTTCTTTCACAAAATTTAATACATATCCTTTAGTCCAAATACAGAACAGAACATCCTACATTCACTATAGCACAAACAGTTTTTTTACTAGCTGCAGGTTTGGTAGGTTCTGGTTGTCTTATAAATTTAAGCAATTATTTTGCTCTTAATCTGTCAATGAGAAACCTTTTTTAATCTTAAATTTGTTTCAAGTGTTTCTGATTATTTAAATTACTATTTCTTTTATTGATGTCCATTTTCAGTCCTCTGCCTGTGTTTCCTAGAACTTCTTGTGGTTGTGCTCACCTTTAAAGATAAAATTCATAATAAATTTAACACAGATGTGGTAATGACTTATGTTTTATTGCATATAAATATTATGCAGTTATATTTCGTATCTTTTAATAACATCAAATCTAATGTTTCAACAGTATTTACTATTTAATATTCACTTATAATGCTTATGCATATTCAAAAATACTAAAGCAATGCAGTATATCTTATTTCAAAGTGCACAAGTGTTTAAGAATTTCTCTCACAGTACATGTATAAGAATTAAGTAAATTTGTGACAATATTTATCACCCAGTATGTATTTTTTCAAGAAAAGACATGGAATAAAAAAGTACACGTATTGAGATTTAAAAATATACCTTTTCAGGATTAATACTGCACATCATTATTAAACACTGTTGGTAATTCTCTCAGTCAACACTTATGTCCAAGCCTGCAAGTTATGTAATTGTATAATGTAAAATGTAATCATTGAAAACACAACACATACATGTAAATAACAAATGATTATCATATGATGACCCTGTTCAGCTGTACAAAACTACTGATTGTACCATTTAGTCCTATTTAATCAAATTGATTTAATTTGTTTTTTTTTGTAGGAAATGAAAAAGATCTACTAACAATTGTCATTTTAACAATATACATTATAAAGAAATCATTGAATAATTTATATTTTACAGATTATACATGTATAGATTAAAAACAATTGTCAGAAAAACAAATGCATGAAGTTGAAAATATAAAAACAACCTTGATCTCTTGTTACAAATGTTGATAGTTTGATATATAACCTGTTTCTGCATTGATGTAACTTAAAGGTTTATAAATACCTGATTCTGTTGTATATCTCTTTGTCCCAGGTGATTCTAATTACTTAAACACTTTAAAGTCTTAAACAAAACAATATCTCCAAAACTGCTAAAATATCAAGTACAACCTCTATAATTTGCACTCATTGCTGGCCCAGATATCTTAGAATTCAAAATTTACAACAGTTACTGGACAGGTCTATCATTATGTAAAGCAGGGTTAATCTACTCATCATTTTAACTTTTATTCTTTGAGCCTAAAAGAAAATATCAAATAGCTAATAGATATATAGATTTTAAAGATCATTACAAATTTTTGTACAAAAAAGATTGCAATGTCCTTCTAGACACATTCTGCATGAAATTTATAATTTTATCTCTCCCCAAAATAATCACATGGAACAGCCTGATCTGAAATGACCAGTGGAGTAAATTAGTCATGCACAGATGGTGAGAAAATGCTGGTCAATGAGTTTTATCAGAGCTCTGATCTGTGTAGCGTAAAATCTCAGTGGATGTAGTATTTATTTTCCTAAATATTGGTCAATTTAATGTAGAATATAAATATATGAGGATTTTAAGCTCTTTTGTTGATTTATTTATTTATTGTTATCCAAAAACATGAATTCTTACAATTTAAAAAATGGCAAGCAATGCAATCCCATCTTGATTATTATAGTGTCTGAATGATTTAATCACAGACTTTAATTAATTTATAGTTAAACTTAAAGCCTGTAATTAAATGGATATTATTTCATTGTTCATAACTTCATGTAGATTTATTTAAATGATAATATGTATTTTGAACAATCAATTCATTTATGTCTTTGAGCATAGACATTTTTTCTGAGATACCCTTTTTCAACTACATAAAAAGTATAAAGTGTCAAATTTCAAAAGTAACTTGCATTAAAATAAATGATGATTGTATATTTTTCTTCGTAAATTTACAATATTGTGCTGAATATATAAAGTAAGATTTCTTGTTGTAATTTTTACAAGTTTTTTCCAGCGTACTTAGAGAAAGTTTAACACATTTCCAGCATCAAAAAAATCTAAGTTCCTCTTTCCATGCTACAAGGAAGTAAAGTCCATGGTTTTCCAGGCTTTTACCACAAATGTCCAGCCAATTTCCAGCCTATTCCAGCAATGCTGGAAATGGCTGGACAAAAAAAGTCCACATAGCATGGAAAAAATACCAATTTTCCATGAATTTCCATGAAATTCCATGCTTTTCCATAGTTTTCCAGGGTTTACCAGCCTCTCTTCCAGGCTTACCCTGGAAAATCTACACCCGGGTTATCGATGACACCTCTAATTTAAACACATTTAAATCAGTTCTAATTTTTATGATGATTTTTTTTACATTATCTTGTATACAGGTCAGAAAAATGAACAGATAAACCTGTTTAATAAAATTTTTATCAAGCCTGAATATGAATTAATATCTGCACTAAAATGCAACATAATTGGATTTTGAAAATGCTTTATAGATTTCCTTTACAATGCTCAGCATCAATATATATAGTTAAATGGTTTGATCATGATGTAAGCAAGCCAGTGCCTAAGTTTGATGCAAACTAATAAACTGGTGACTGTTGCCTGCTCCATCTTATTATACATTGTATTACAGTATTTTTTTTAACACAACTCCTTTTTAAGCTGCATGTCTCCAGACAAGTCAAAATATTTCAAGAAAATCAAACTTGATGAAAGGTGTTTTAAAGAAAAGTAAAAAGATTCAAGATTCAAGTAATAATTTAACATGTTATATGTGATTAATGACTGATTTTGTAGTGCATATCATCTTATTTCTACTGTGTGGCTAATGCAGTAAGGCCTATCTTTGCATAATTTTGGTATTTACTAATTTACTTGGATCGAAAGTGCCTTTAACTCTAATACACTTTAATATTTTCATGTAAATCTAAAGAAGTAATAGAAAGAGCACCGAAACACGAGGCTATCTGATTTGTACGAGGGGGCGTAGTATTAATCAGATTGCCGAGTGTTTTGGTGTTCTTTCTCTTTTGTATCATAGTCAAACATAAAAGCACGTTCCCTGTTGTCACAATATGAAACCCTGGCAAAAATGAACCAATGAACGGACATCTGAATATGACATTTTTGTCGCTTTCCCTTTCTCTGCCATCACAATATGTAAATTAAACCCCAGCAAAAATGAGCCAATCAATGGGCACGCTCTGGAGTGCGGGTAACTTATACCCGCACTCCAGTTAACGCACTGTGCATGTATATGTATACGATTTAACTCGGACACATTTTCAACAGAAAGGTCTCCAAACTATGATACAATGAATACAGAGAGCATGCTGCTTTAAAATAACAATGGATTTAATAGATAATGTTCTTTTAACCATTATATTGTTACCTTCGACCATGATTCCCAAATGTCCTAATTACATGTAATTATTAAATCTTAAATGTCTTATTTATTTCAGGTGTACAGTCATGATAAATATAATCAAATTTTACATGTTATAATGTAAACAACAATTATATTTAACACTTTGCACCCTTTAACTAAATTAAAATACCCTACAAAGATTTTGTCATCAGCAAAATTCTGGATTATACTTTTAATAACAACTTATTTAATCATGTCTAATCTACTATTTTCTTTTCATTATATTCTGAAAGAAATATCTATTGGAAACTGGGTAAATAAACCAGAACAAGAAAAAACAAAAATGTTATTGACAGTATACTGATATTGGTCCATTGTATCAGGACAATCAGACAAAATACTGGTTCATTTGTATCAGTATTATCAGTCTTATCTAATCAAGCTTGGCATCAAGTACAACACTGTACTAAGAACATAGTGAACAAGCAATAATGCCCATCCTGAGACTTTTGTTCATAATCCCGGAAACAACTGACCATCTTAAATTCTAAAATTGTTTGCTTGTTTGCAGGTACATGACCTTAATGCCCCTGTAATATCTAACTTCTTTGCTCACCGTTCGAATGGGGAAAAAAAAAACACATTTATATTGAAATTCTTCAATTTGTGAGGACTAAATGGTCAATATATAGAGGTAATTTTTACAGTGAAAATACGTAAAATGAAAATACACATTTTATTTTATCAATATTTCTCAATATTTCATTTAAAAGTATTTAATAAACTCTGATATTTTCATTTCCTTAAATTTAACCGTTCATCTCTACATGTGACCTTCACCTTGGCCACAGAGACCTGAATTTTGTGCTTAAATACTTTGCTTTATAATGTTGAACATTTGTGCCAAGATATATAGCTATCCTTAAATGCATGCATGTAAAAGTTTCACTATGAACTCCGACCTCTAAGTGTGACCTTGACCTTAGACCTAGACTACATCTCATTATTGTTAACATTTGTCTATTTATATGTACCTGAATTATGCTAGTAATACTCATTTTATAATTGTGACATTTTTGATATAATCCTAATTCAAGACTACAAAATTGTCTATAGTAATTGTTACACAAATTTTCATATTTCTCATCTGACCTTAGATCTCTATGTGTGACATGACCGACCTGAATTTTGCCTGCAACACTCGGCCTCACAATAATGGTAAACATTTGTGCCAAGCTATATATCAAAACACCTCATTGCAAGTTTTGCTCCAGACAAGCATTTTGCTTTGACCTCTAAGTGTGACACTGACTCTTGACCTAAAGGAGACACCATGGCATCGATGTCTCATATTATTATCAAGTACAGGTAAAATCTGTCCATGCATGTAAATGAAATGCTCAAGGCAAAAGTGGATGTAATGAGAAAGCCCGCCAGGGACAACTTTCCATGAAGGCAACATACAACATATACCTGTTTTTTAAACAGACATATAAACAAGAGCTGTTGGTAGCTAGGACAGCATGCCAGACTATTCCAAGTGCTTCATAGAAAAAAAAAAAAAGAGCCTGAATAATGTAGAATTTTCTTAATTCAAAAAGGGGCTATTATTCTGTTAAAATTCACTTTAGAGTTTGTAGTTTCAACCCATTCCCTTCAGTAGTTTGAGAAGAACCACATTGGACTTGCATTCAAAAACTTCACCAAAGTGTGACACGCCGATGCCTGAGACAGTGAGTACAAAAAATCTCCCTATTCTTCGAATAGTCTATTTAGAAATTATTGAATACTTCATTTGGTAGTTAACTGTGAATAAGACTCCAAACCTTTTTGAGAAAAATATAGTAAAACAACTAGACCATACTGTCAACATTTGACAAAAAAAGTTTTCACTGTCTTGCAACATGAAACTAGAAATGTGTCCATAGGACACGGGTGCCCCCACCGCGCCACTGTTCTGTCAATCTTTTTACTAAGTCAAGGGAAATAACTCTACAAATACTGGATAAATCCACAAGCGAAACCCCAGGTGCAAATCTAAAATATGCTGAGCAACCTGCCCATAAGGTTTAATGACAATGTCAAATCCTTTTTGAGAAACATGCGACACAAGTTGAAAATTGCAAAAAAAATCTAAGTCAAGGGCAATAACTCTGAAAATACTAAAAATATCCAGATGAAAATACCTAGGTGCACAACTGCACATGCTGATCAACATTCCTGTAAAGTTTCATGACTCTAGGTCAAATACTTTTTAAGTTATGTGCGACACAAGTTGAAAATTGCAAAATTTTACTAAGTCAAGGGCAATAACTCTGAAAATACTAAAAATATCCAGACGAAAATACCCAGGTGCACAACTACACATGCTGATCAACATTCCTGTAAAGTTTCATGACTCTAGGTCAAATACTTTTTGAGTTACATGCGACACAAGTTGAAAATTGCAAAATTTTACTAAGTCAAGGGCAATAACTCTGAAAATACTAAAAATATCCAGACGAAAATACCCAGGTGCACAACAACACATGCTGATCAACATTCCTGTAAAGTTTCATGACTCTAGGTCAAATACTTTTTGAGTTACGTGCGACACAAAAGTGAACGGACGGACAGACGGAAAACAGACGGCTGTTCTCACAGGACAGTAATTATGTGGCTACTCTATTGTTCTTTTTAGCCACGCAAAAGAAAATAGCCACATAAAAGCATTACGGAATGAATGACATCAAAGAGAACCTATTGTCCCTCTAGCCACATAATTACTCTCCTGTGAGTGCGGACGGACGGACAAGGGTAAATCTAAATGCCCGCCACTTACGTGGGGGCACAAAAAGTTTGATTGCCAGGATCAATTGCATTACTCAAGACAATTAATTATTTTAACCTTAGTTATGGCATCAAATCATTCCCATCATCTCTAACTAATATTGGCCTGGGAGATTTATTTCACTAAATTATTAACAGTCTCTTCATCTCATATAACTAAATGTATTTGATTTCCTCTGTTTTGACTTTGAAACTGTCCAATTTAGTTAATTTAGATTAACAGTTGACTATGAAACTCGCCATTCTAAGTTAAGTAGAAATAACAGTTGACTCTGTAACTGTCCATTGACTCCATTCTAACTTAAGTTTTGTTTGTTTGTTTCATTTTACGCCTTTTCTCAACAGTATTTCAGTCCTATAGGCGGGTAGTTTCCTAACCATCATTCCTGGAGAGTTACACCAGTACTAGACTGCAACCTTCCTCTACCAAAGCATCTCCCGGGGATCGAACCCACGCCAGAGAGGTAACTGGATTAGAAGTCATGGACTCTAACCCCTCGACCACGGAGGCGGTCCTAAGTTAAGTAGATCAACAGTTGACTCTGAAACTGTCTATTCTCAGTTAAGTATAGATCAACAGATTTCAATATCAAAATACAGAAATTCAGCAAATCAACAAGTAATTAGTCTGGTCATACAGACTACACAAATTTCTGCTTTGTCCGTATAATAACACTGATATACAAATAACATGATAATGATGAGTTAATTGGTTACATTGTTCTGGTGCCTGATAGACTATTAATATAGTTGGCTGACATTTCCTTGTTGATATGCCTCATGTTTTATTCTCTTATATACACTGACTGGCCACAGTTATCTTGTACCCATCAGAAAAACTCATAAATAACATATAATATTCATGCATTTCCACTACTGTAGCTTCATCATTCTGTTCAAAGCATCCAACATGATCAAGGTTAATACTGTAAATGAGGTTTGATAGCAATAAAAAGTACAGGCTGAAGAATTTGCATTTATCCTTAAGACCTTAACTTAAGATGCTTAACCCTTGTCTTGCTAAAATGTTGATCTGTTTTTAATTTAGAACTGTTCATTGTGGGTCATTTATCTGTCAATATAGATTCTGATCAGACTGGCACTTAAGCACAGAATAGCTAAACATTCTAATGGTGGCACAATAGCAGGTTTGTCAAAATCCTGATAATGATGATTTCACAGGTACAAAAGGTTAAATAATGACATGTTGCTTAGAATATATTTTGTTATTTCTATTTTATGTAAATGGTGTCAAGTCACACCAAGACTGTTAAGGTCATTATGATATTTGACTAGGACTTAAAATTCCAGTCCTTTCCTGGAGAAGGAACGCCTGGTGTCCGGGCTTTATGCAAAAGTGTCTGTGGCATAAATAAAAAAAAAAAATGACTTAAAATCTGAAGGAAAAACATTCTGCAATTTACAAATAAACATAAGTCACTTAAAAACTAAATACATATATATTGCATATTGCACACAATTCCCAAATAGCTGAAGCCAAAGTAATTTCCTTTCTTCCTGTTCTAGAATATATGAAAATAGAAATTTGTCTTAAATCGTTATTGAAATTCCTTCAACAATAAAAAGAAATAGAGAGCTAAAGCCAATTCAATTTAAGTCATAATGTCAGTAATTAATGATTAAATTGACATTAAGTTATACCAAGATCATTGCAACTTGTAAGGAATGATGTCAGCAGCATAACTATACACGTCAGCTATTACTTTTAAGATTCTAAAAATATGACAAAAAAAATTTCATTTACTTAACAACCTCTACTCTCTTGAGTTTAAGTGCTTGGATTTCTTTTGAAGTTTTTCATATAACTTCATCAAGTGTCATCAAGATGATCCAATATTTAATCGGGGGCTGTTTGAGATTATTTTTAAGAAAAATTGCTTCTGACCCATGCATGACTGTGGCCAAATTAATGTTTACCGACTTAAACGTAGGAAAAATTAGAAAATTTAGAAAATAAGTTTCTTCTACCAAGTCATCATGTTGACCATTTTGTGTGCAAAAACCTACTTTGTTAATGTGACCACCCACCAAACACAAGACCGGATAAAGTGAACAGACAAATTGGCTATTTCTGTGAACAAGAACATTCGTTTTTTTCTTTCAAGTTAAGACTGACCTTGCACCCTTTAAGCCTAAACCCTTGGTTTTGGCAAGTGAACATTTAATTGGCTTATAAGCAAAAACAATTTTGCATACAAAGTATTTATGTAGTTATTTTTAAAATCTGAAAGAAACAAGAGCCGGTTGTACCGGTGACATCCCCAAGTAGCATTTTGGACCACCAGAAAAGTATACCTATTGTAGTGTCAGAGTTAATGGTCCCAGGACAAAGTTCAAAGTGTAAAAATGAAACAAAGTGGCAATAATTCCAAAAATTAGGCCAAGGCTTGTAGTTACGGTTCTTGAACACTGCACATCTACTCAATGAGATTCTCATTCTATCCTACAAAGTTTTCATGTTTGATACCTTTTGTTACACCGCTTTGTTTCAAAGGTTACTGTTCCCCGGCGACAAAGAATAGGGAGAGGAAGCCGACAAAGCGGGTGACTTTAATATGCTCACCCTTTCAAAACCTTAAAAAAGGTGTTGACCTTGACCTTTAAGTTGGGACATAGTTAAATTGACATAGTTTTTGACATGAAGGGCACAAAAATTTTACCTTTTTTGAGTAATAACAAGATGTTAGTTATGTGATTCAAAGTCCCTTGTTTTTTATAATTTCCTGTAACCATAGCAACCAAGTTTTTTTTCACTGAAGAAAAATTAGATGCCATGCATAATCTCCATATGTTTTAAAAGTTTCATGTATTTCAACATTTGAGCTATGCAGAAGCTAGATTTCTTCGAACAGATGAATGGACAGATGGGCAGGTGAAAAAAATTAAAATAATGTGCATAAAACTCCATTGTGCCCTCTATTCACATTATGTTTTGAGTTATTGCAGGGTCAATTTTTCTGGGTTTAAAACAAAACCAAATTTTGACCGAAAGACATATGGAATGGACAGATAAAAACAAGAGCTGTCCAGAGAAGACAGCATGTTTTCACTGATTTAATACTGTATATAGCGATGCATGTGACCATGTCAGATAAAAAGTTAAACTTCACATTATCATGTCCCAAATTATGTTTACCACCCATCCACTGGATGAAGATGTTGACTCTGATTAATTTAGGGACACAACTATCAATTACACTGTTTAGGGGTTAAAATTCATAATCATTGATTTTTTGGATGTAAAAGTCATGACGCATTAATATCTTTAAGCTGGAGATCCTGATTTCTTGTCCAAATGTTACAATCCAACCTATTCAACAGACCAATTATTAAATTTTAAAAACCATTCCTTGATACATGTATACAGAATATGTTCATCCAGGCGAGCAAGAACCATCAATGCATTTTTATGAAGAGAGAGAGAAAGTTTTGAAGAGGTGCGTTGTGAGATTAAGAACCTGAACTTTGACCGTACAAACCTTAGGCCTTGCTGAGGCAAAACATCACCCTCAATGGTGTAACACCATCTGCGCTACGACATCTGATGCAAAAAAAATTAAACCCATTCTATGAGATATGAACCATGTTATGGGGCGCAGACCAGAACACCAGACAGACAACTATGCCAGCTTTCTAGCCTAAGAAGAAAACTTGCCCGGTTCATGGTCAGCTCAGTCTGGTGCGTGAGTGTGCGAGAGCGCGAGTTGCAAGTACTTTGAAAAAAATTTGAAAATTTTCGCGCGCGTTAAATGTAATGAAGTGAATTTCTTCTTCTAATTAAAAAAGATGGAGAAGTTGGCAGGTGTGTGTGAGATGAGTGTGTAGCTGGAATATGTCCCTAGTTTAAGAGAACTTGCTTTTTTTCGGGCGTGTGTAGGCTCAATAAGATTTCTAACATTTTCCAAAACCCCAAACCAGGAAGTGTAATTATCAGCTCAGAATTTTACAAACAGTTAGATATGAAGAGAATCCAATATCCTACACCTGCCCCCAGATTCTTCAATAAATGATCTCAACACTTTTTACATTTCAACTATTAATTATGGACTTAAATGATTTAAATAATCTGACTCCCTAGTAAAATTTATCTGCAACTAAACAGGCATTGCTCTTGTCGATTTTCTAAAGAATTACAACAATCTTTCTTTTATGTTTTTGGTTTGAAATCTAGTTCTCCAAATATCATATTTTACTATTTTTTAAATAAATTTATTTTTAATTTTCTAGAATTTTAAATGTGCCTTTCACAAAAACTTTAACGTGTTAAAACACGTATAAACAAGTAACCTGTGTATCTCCTTGTCGGTTATTTATATGAATTTCATCTACCCACTTCAGCGTTGTGAAGCTGCGTTGGTTACCATATTTACATTATTACAATTTTTTAGATTTTTTTGTTATTGTTTTTTGCTGGTATTTAGCAGAAAATAAAACCAAAATTGAATCTAGTGCCCCACTGTGAAATTAACCCTAAAGACTGGACAGGTTGTATAGATTCCTGAAGTCTAAACAATTTATATACAACTTGCTCAGCATGCGATAATTAACAGCAGACACATTATGGCCTTATAGCAAAGCAGAGGAATCTATTTGGCCCTAGAGCACAGCAGAAAGATTCTATGGCTTTAAAGCACAGCAGATTTAATTTTATGCGCTCCTTAAAAGCACAGCAGATAATTTATGGCCTTAAACAGCACAGCAGATAATTTTATGGCCTTAGGAGCACACGCAGAGGAATTATGGCTTTAAAGCAGACAAGAAAAATTTAATGGCCTTAGAGCAATAGTAGAGGATTTATGGCCTTAAAGCAAAGCAGACAGGATTATGGCCTTAAAGCAAAAGCAGAGGATTTTATTGGCCTTATAGCCACAGCAGAAGGATTCATTGCCTTTAAAGCCACAGCAGAGGATTTATTGCGCCTTAAAGGCACAGCAGAGTGATTTTACGGTTTGTTTAAAGCAAAGCAGTAGGATTATTGGTTACAGCACAGCAGAGGATTTATGGCCATAAAGTACAGTAGAAGATTCATGGCCTGAAATGCACAAGCAGAGGATTTTATTTTGGCCTTAAAAGTACAGTCAATGTATTTTATGGCCTTTAAAAGCACCAGACAGAGGCAATTCATGGCCTTAAAGCACAGCAGGAAGATTTCATGCGCCTTAAAGCAAATGCAGAGTTGATAAAATTATGAGCCTTAAAGCGCAAGCAGAGGAATTTTACGGCCACTTATAATAAAGTCACTTAATTCTTTCTATTTAAAAGTTTTTTAAATTAAAAAAAAAAAAAATTCTTTATTATAAAATCTTAAAATTAAATATAAAAATGCCAATATTCGACATCAGCGTTGTTTGCTTAATTGTTCGTTGTATTTAATTTCAACAAAAATACAGCTTATTAGTCTCAAACTGTGTGACTTGGTTGGTGCCCGCACAACTGAAAACTCCCTTCTGGAAACTAAATGCAACTGTTAGGAAATTCCGACTTCTAACATCACAGATGGGAGATCAGACAGGATAACATTAGGATTAGGCTCATTTTTCATATTACTGCATTTGTAAACTGCAACTATTCGCTATAACATTTTTATGGATTGTGATTTATCACATTAACAAATGTTTTTTTCTGTACCAATTCAATTTTTATACTATTTATCTATTATTAATGCTAATTAATATTTTATATAGCACCAATGTCAAGCCACTCCCGCAAGTAACACACAGAAAATATATTTAAATAAAAATAAAAATACAAAATAAAAAAAAAAAAATTACATTTTCAACCCATTCTTTCAAACCATCACACACTAAATCTTTCATGCTCAGATTGAATTATTTTTTTTAACAGTATACATCTAAATCTGGTGGTTTAATATTTTTATATATCTCATACAACATCTTTTATAAAAATCTAACATCTTTCCAGAGAATATAAGAACATTGGAACAAAAAATGTTAATTCAACTGGAAAAAATATTAAAAAAAAAAAAAAAAAAAAAATATCTTGATTTTCCGACAAAAGACTTTCGGTAACTCTGCCAACTATTTTCCTTCATCAAAACCTTATGTTTTTTAAAAGGATTCCGTTCGTAAAATAATAATTAAAAAAAATAAAAAAAAAAAATATAAAAAATTTAAAAAAAAAAACACACATTAAATTAACAAATTATCTTGTTGTGAGCATGCCAACCTCATCCTATCTACTACTAGTTCTCAAACTTTGTGACACAAAAAAAAAAACTTTTGTCGTTTCTAATTTCATTGCTATACTTCATTCTTTCCTTGTTCGGTTGCGGCCCCCACCCGCCCCCCCCCCCCTAAAGTATCCCGATTGGTGTTTCTTCACATTACCCTTTTTACAATATTAGAACTGGTATAGAACAAGTACATTGCAGGTGAGGACACCACACTCTGCACCACTAACAGACAAACACAATTGATTATCAGATTTCATATGTTTTTTAAAATCTCACACTAAACAAAAGTTTTTTAAATAATAAAATAAAACGAGGCGTGCGCGCGGAATAAATAAAGGGAAGTGGGCAGGAAACTAGTTACCTGCGCCTGAATCATATATGATGGAATTGTCAATTCAGTAGTGACTATTCAAATTTTGTAACAAATTTTTTTTTCTTCAATATGAGCCCTGCATTCAGACTTTTGTAACCCAACAGTATTTTGTTGATGGCTACCTATCACCACTTAGCTTTGCTACCCTTAACAGTACCTTCATTACGGTTTCCTTTTGCCACCCGTAAAAAGCGCACACCCCTTCGCTTAATTCTATTCTTTCCTTTTTTTTTGGCTTGCCCCTCAGCCAGCTTCCACTCAGCCTGTCTGTGTCCCTAACTCATTTAAACATCAGTAAATAAAAATTCTTTGATGGAATGCATCATCTCCGGTCTCTCTTCTACCATTCCGTCATCCCGCTCTCATACGTGATTTAATTAATCACCCCTTTCGTTTTTAGGTTTCTTTTTTTTAATTGCCTTTTTTTTTTGAAATTAAAGAACTCATTTTGGCTATTTTTTTTTCTTCCTTTTGCTCAGGGTTGTTCATTTCAGTAAATTTTTAAAACAATTTTCATCATATTGAATCAATATCTCTCTTTAAAAAAATATTGACAGGTTATATATGGGAATAGGAGGTGTTAAAAATTATATCACTGTTATATGCCACAGTTAGGCATGCCACATAGTAATAATTTCTCTTTGCTTTGTTTCCACATCAATTAAAAACTGTATCTTTAGTTGAGAATTGAATTATGACTATAAAAGGAAAAATAACTTTCACAGCATCTTGGCAAAAAAACTGTTTCATTTATAACAGAGGTTTAATGAGCGATTCTATTTCTAAATTTCCCTTTGCTTGATGAACGTTTTTAATAAATTAAATGTTTGTATTTACCTGTTAAATAAAGGAAGGTAGGCTTGGTCCCAATTTGATAGACAATACATAGGTACATATAGTTTTTAAATTCAGTTATTTATTTCAGCTTTTAAACGGAAATAAATGACTTTTTTATATGCAACATGGTTACCTGTGTATATGATAGCATTTAAGTTGATAATTAATTTTCTTTTGAGCGCGTTTTTTTTTTTCTACTTTTTTTATTTTTTTTTTTTTTCTTTTTATTTTTTTTATATCAATTATCTGCAAAGCGTATGTTAAAGCTTGCCATTAGCTTGACCCGTTGGGTCCTCCTCGCCTACCCCGAGCATCAAGTCTAGACCTCTGAGCTACATTTTCATCCGACCCGGATGTTGGAAAGTTTACATGTGCCCCACCTGCCACACAAAATTTTGACCTTCTGTTGACGCAGAACCGAGGTAGAGCAACCAGTCTTATACTTCATTATGCGCGTTAAGGCCGCTATGACATCATGCGGCCATAAATGCTGCCTTTTTTTTAGTCGCAACTTGAGGGGATGTAGGGGGGGGGGATGGGGGAGAAAACACCTCCTTCATCTATTTTTTGCTATATTGCTAATATGGCAATTACCAAAAACCAAAAAATGAGCTTCAAGAAACTTAATTTAATTAAAAGAAAATAAAATCATTACCAATACAGATCGAATCCCCTTTAAGTGAAACATGTAAAATTTATACCATGCCCTTTCACACCCTGCCACATCTTTAAATGATGTTTTCTTTTCTTTTTTAAACTCACCCCAAATATAATAAATTTTTTTTTTCATCAGCATAAAATTTATTGGCTTTACACCATTTTGTTAATTGTACCAGTCTTACTGCACATAATAAAATAACAAAAACACTTATAGGTGAAAAACTTTGCTGTTAGTCTACTAGAATGAAAATTCTTCCTGGTGCCAGACTGAAAATAACATGGAAAAGGGAACAAAAGGTTGAGAAATTCTCTTATTCTGCAACTGATTATAATAAGACAGCTGCTCCTATTTTACAGAACAATTACATAATTATGTCAGCTTAAAACCTCTAAGGTAATTGATTTGTTTATTGTGGATGATTGCCAATTATATTCATCTGAGAAACAAAATATTCTCCTGCCATTTCAATCACTTGCACAGTAATCAACAAAGTAAAATTTTCTTTTACCAAAAAAAAATATAATTTTCCCGTTTCTTATCACATTAATTTTCATAATTTTTTAAAGTTTAAAATTGATTTCCCCTAAAGAGAGCTTTCAAAGAAGCTTCCCCTTTAGCAACGTCCATAAGATCCCCCCCCCCCCCCCAAATGGATTTCGGTACCTGTCTTAAAAAACTAAGGATGGTGCAAGATCACTCCAAGAGGGTGATAGAAAACTGTCCCATCAAAAATTGATAGATCTATACAGTTTGCTAGCAAGCAAACAATCACAGTTTAATTTCTAATGATGAAGATTCAACTCAAGTATTATTTAACCTGACTTGTACTTAGAAATATCAGTTTGAAATTTTAGAGTAAAATATATATAAAAAGTTAAATTGGCTATTATAACATTTAATAGCATGAGTCATTTAGAAAGTGTAACAATATTACACCCCCTCCTTTACTTATAATGTATGTGTCATAAAATATCTATACAAATTCTAGAGTTATCATATTAATTTTTATATGTTTATATAACATAACTGACTGCATGAGAAAAGGCACTATCAATTAAGAGATAGGCTTTAGTAAAACCCGTAAGATTTAATCAAAAAAGGTTTTACTGTGCAACTATATTATTCAAGATAAGCAGTTTGCAAACAAAAGATTGAATAAATACAGAGATAACCCCAGTAAAAAAAAATAGTATGATCATCTAATATGATATCTTTTCACATGTTTTCCAATTAATGTTGTTTTAAACTCAAGGTGTAAACATTGTTACAGGTTCAAAGGTATATAAACTCACTACCCAACCTCTACATAAATATTTATATATAGTTAACTAATGGAACAAAAGAGGGCATAACCTAATAACCTGCCAGTCCTCATATAAACTGATACAAATATTTTCATTATCTTCCTCAATTAAGAATACAACATTATTTCTGGCCAGTAAATCTTGTCCTCACATTACAGTATCACTGATACAATGTATAACATTATAAATAAAATTCAAAAGCAATTTTTTTTCTGAATATGTCTTGAAAAACTTATTAATGATTCAACAAAACAGTAATTTTGTCTTTTTGTTTACTTTTGAAATATCATGATTAAAGATATATTATCACATAAACCGCGGCACAGGTGTGTAACAAAGCCATTTAGTAAAAACGATATAACACTAGTGTAATAACACTTTGACGTGACGTCATGTGTGTTATATATAAACACAGCGTTATGTTAGCGTAATACTATAGGCGTGTCAATGAAAAATGACTCTTTTTGACAGTTTGCCGTTCTTGTTTCATATAATATATATATGTGATAAATAGAGTATTATATTAGTGTGGATTCAATACTAAATTTATTGAACTTTATTGAATAAAACAATATTTTGCTCGCCTAAGAGGCTGACATAATATGATTTTAATCAACTTGTTCAACAAATTTAATACTAAATAAGTACTAGTTTGCACTTTTACCCCAACAATTTATATATATTTATATATTCAGTTGGTATAAAACCACTAATTTTGTATATCAAATCCCCCCCCCCCACCAACAAAGGTGCCCATGGGACATTTTATAGTGGATAAATGAGCTCAACCAATTAAATGACAGAGAAATCAATGGTTTTTTAGCTTTTTCATGCAGATATCTAACCAATATTGTTAATTTTATAGCATATCTCCCAAACTCTTGATGAAAGTATATGCTTTAAATCCCAATGC